>NC_048897.1:49527796-49899574 GCF_011077185.1 Oxyura jamaicensis | reverse complement strand
AGGAAAGGAAAGGAAAGGAAAGGAAAGGAAAGGAAAGGAAAGGAAAGAGAGAGAGGAAGAAAGAGAAGAAGAGAGGAAGAGGGGAAGAGAGGAAAAAGCCTGCAGAGAAAAGCTAAAGTGCAGTGATGACCTCAGCAGGAGGATGAGTTTATTTCCAAGCTACAACCATTCCCATCATCACTGAACAGGATAGTTGCTGCTCAGATAGAGCCAGCCTCACAAAACAAGATGAAATAGATGAACGCACATTTCAGATTCAAACCTGGGGGAAAAATAAATACATAAATAAAATAATAATAATAATAATAAATCAAACACTTTTATAGGCTCCTGAAGCCGGGAAAAGCAATTTTGCAGCTCATGAGGTGCATTTGCATTGGACTGGGCTCCTTCCTTCCCAGTACACCCACATCTGATCCCTGGTCCAGCTGACATCAGCGAGGTCTTCTCCTGCTTCCTTCTCGACTGAGTCCTCTCCCTGACCCAGCTGGCCACAGCACAGATGCCGACACAAGCCTGCAGGCTGGATACAGCACAGGACTTCACCTCACCTCCTAAACAGCAGATTATTCTCATTTAGTTATTAGCTAACCCCAACTTCTCACCGGTGGGCATCTGGAAGCAGCAGTACCACCTTCAGCTGGTGGCAGAGCCAGCAGAAGATGCCTCCCTCAGGCTGGGGAGATAATCTCTGCCTCGTGTGCTCCCCAGCGACATGTGCCATCCAGCGTTATCAGACCCTGCTGGTTAGCATGGCTGGCTCTTGCTCAATCAGCAGCTTATTTAGAAAAGTCAGTTTGCTAATTGAGAAAAGTTTAATGAATTTTTGTTGTATGAAAAAAAAAAAAAACACAAACCCTATGATTACTTTTTATTACCAATGTGTTCATTTGAAAAATTCATTACATTTATGTATTGTGTTTTCATGTAAATACATCTTCCAAAATGTATTAGCAAAGAATACAATATTATGGTTCATGGTTCATGTGGTATCTGAAAGGAATAATTGTATAACTAATCAGTGAAAACAAAGTAAATGTTCCTCTTGAGCTTGTACAATAAAAAACTGAATTAAAACTATTCAGGCTCAAAAATGCAAATACGCCATGTTTCCCATCAGCAAGAAAAAAAAAAAAATATTTAGAAACCGTATAGGAGATGCAAAGTCTCTGCAATTTTATGGCAGTATCACTGCAAAGTGATGTGTTATTGCTCAAAACACTTGTCCTTGACCAGATATCTCAGGCTGCACTGGGTGGGGTGGTTTTGGTGGGTGGCCTTTAATTGCAGTTTTGGCACTGCTGCATCTCAGCCCAGCTCTGAAAGCAGCTCCCAGGACAAGGGGGACTTGGTGGCTCTCCTCTCCCTGTGACAGCAAGGATGGGGGACAGGTAGAAAGGACAGGTAGCCAGGGCAGGGAAAATTTTCCATTCCTCCTGCTGCTGGAGATATGGTGCAGGATCGTTCCCTCCGATCAGCATCGTGTATTGCTGTGAGCTGTGTATGGCCAGCAGCAGGAGCCAGGCAGAAAGGCAGCACAAGCAAAGGAAAAGCAGGTCAGGAAATTAGGGCTGTCAGCAGATTCAGGGTGAGAGACAGATGCTTTGATAAAAAATGTGAAGGTGTTTGGTGAGGTGAGGTTAGCTGGTGTGTGTGTGTGTGTGCTGAGAGCGGCTTACTTTGCTGCTCAGAGAGGCAGCAGCAGATGAGTTGGAGGAGGATGGATGAGGCTGTTGAGGCAGCAGGAGGTAAATATTCTGCATGCACGTGTTGGGACTGGTGTGCACACAGAACCCAGAAGGGGGTTGGCTGCACACAGCAGGGTCTCAGACCTGCCTGCTCCCTGTGCATCATCCCATCCAAACCCACCAGGTTCAAAAAGCAGGGGCTACCTGTAAAATACAGGTAGGAAGCAAACAGCAGTACCACCAGGTAGGAATATCTATGAATTAAAGTAATTTCCCCCAGGCCCTGGGCGCTCCCAATATGTAGGGGAAAAGGAAGCTTTGCTCAGACTACAGAAAACTAAACATGGTCCCTGATGCTGTGTGAACCCCAGGCAATGCAGAGCACTGGAGCAACCCAGATGGGATCAGTGTGCCCTGGCAGCAACGAGAAAACAAAACCACCAAAGCAGCATGAAGCAAAGAAAATCCACTTTCAGCACCACTTTAGGGCTTTCTACTTTTCACAGCCAAGTGCCAACACCTTTCTTATTAATCAGGTGCCAGCAGGTCTGAGGGGCTTTGCCCAGGCTGCCTACAAAGAGACAGCCTCCTTCAAGCAAAACCACAATAAGCAGGGGTGGAGGAGGTTCAGTGCAGCGAGGCCAACTGCTGAGGCTGCAGGGCACAAGGTGAAGAGCATCCCAGGCCACTCACCTGGGAAGGATGTGTGGGCAGATTTGCCTGTTCCCAAGACAAGTAAAGCTATCCAGGATGCCCCATGCACGGTGACACGAATCCCACCTCTCTTCGTTGAGTTCACAGAATCACAGAGTAGTTGAGGTTGGAAGGGACCTGTGGAGGCATCTGGTGCAAATCCCAGCCCCAGCAGGGCAACCTGGAGCAGGGTCCCAGAATCACATCCAGGCAGCTTTTGAAGATCTCCAAGGAGGAGACTTCACAGCCTCTGGGCAGCCTGTGACAGGGCTCCAGCACCCAAACCGCACCAAAGTGCTGCCTGATGTTCAGATGGAACCTCCTGTGCTCCAGTTTGTGCTTGGTGTCTGTTGTCTTGGCCCTGGGCACCACTGAACAGAGCCTGGCTCTTCTTTGCACCCTCCCTTCAGGTTTTTATGGACCCAGAACTGGACCAAGCACTCCAGGTGCGGCCTCACCAGTGTGGGACAGAACTGAGGGATCATCTTTCCTGACCTGCTGGTGATACTTTGCCAAACACAGCCAAGAATACCACCAGCCTTCTTAGTGGTGAGGGCACATTGCTGAGTTGGGACCCCAAAACCTCACCCTATGTGTTACAGCAGCTGAGGTGTCCCTTTTCCCAGAAGCAGACCGGTTAATAGCTGCAGTGCTAAATTATTAACCGCCTCCGGGCACACACTGCTGCTCTGAGCTAAGGCTGATAAAAGCTCTCATGCAGGTTTTTAAACCATGTTGGGTGCTGTCGTGACAGCCCTGATTGTTACGGATGCACTGGCTGAAGTGTGTGAGATGGTGCCAGCCTGTGCCCTGAGCAAGGAGGACAAGCCCCGGGGTCACCTCTGCTCCTCTCTGCAGCTGTGTGTGGAGACAGCCTCGTCCAAATGTGCACTAGCTGTCTTCAACCACAAGAGTGTGCCTGGACCACAGTTTTGGGAAAATGTTAGCATTTTGCTAAGGCTGTTAAGACTTCTCCTCTCATCCAAGGACCAGCCATGATGCAGGCCTGGAGAGAAAAAGCAGCGTTTGGAGCAGAGACTGTTGTTATGTGTCTGAATAGGGGCTTTGTGTCCCAAGGATATTTTTATTTCCAGGTATGTATCAATGGGCATCAGTAATGTTCTTTAAAGCTGTACGCTCTGCAGATGATTCCCTGCAGCTGCAAGGTGGAATTCTTCTCACCAGTCTTTCTAACCTGGTTAGCCAGGTATCCCAAGTTGTAAGGGACCTACAAGGATCATCAAGTTCATCCCCTGGCTCCACACAGGACCGCCCTAAAATCAGACCATGTGTCTGAGAGCTGTGTCCAAATGCTTCTTGAACTCCGGCAGGCTCGTTGCTGTGGCCATGTCCCTGAGAGCCTGTCCCAGTGCCTGACCACCTCTGGGTGCAGAACCTTTCCCTAACCCCCAGCCTGACCCTCCCCTGTCCCAGCTCCATGCCGTTCCCTCGGGTCCTGTCGCTGTCCCCAGAGAGCAGAGCTCAGTGCCTGCCCCTCCGCTCCCCTCGTGAGGGAGCTGCAGGCCGCCATGAGGCCTCCCCTCGGCCTGCTCTGCTCTGGGCTGAACAAACCAAGGGACCCTTTGGACACTCTCTGGTAGATTTATGTCCCTCTTACACTGTGCCACCCAAAATTGCACACAGTACTCGAGGTGAGGCCGCACCAGCACAGAGCAGAGCAGGACAGTCACTTCCCTCCACTGGCCAGTAGCAAAACCTATCTGGACTGCTTCAGCTGGTGGCTGCAGGATGAGAATGGACTATGGGGTTACAAAAACATATTTCAACCCACATAAAGGGAGCCTTGAGTGTCTAGCTCAGTTGTAGGTGTCTGTGCCTGTAGACACTGTGTATGGTCAGCCAATCTCACATCCAGTGTCTGGATACGGAACATGTTTGTATGATATTTGGGGGTAAGGTGTCCCCTGGGGGATTTTTTTCAGGGAAAACCAAACTGATTTGGAAATTTCCTCCTGCAGTTTGATACCTTCTTTCCAGGAAAGACTGGTCACATACATGTATCACTCACGTAGCTGGGAATGACTGCTCTGAGCACAGCTTGATCTCAAATCATTTGAGCATCGAACCTGACCCTTTTCTGCAAGCGCTCTGTTTTTTCTAGGTGCTCTGAATCAGCCCATGCTGGTTGTTGCCAGAAGTAGGAGGTGGTGGAGCAGTGAGTCAGTGCTGCATGGCTTCACCTTGTGCACAGATGGGCGGCCTTCTGCAGGCAACACCAGCTGCAAGGCCCAACAAAAAGACTTTTTTTTTTCTTTTTTGTCTACAGAGAGAAGATGTGCTTCAGAGTAAAACTCTGTGCCCCTATATCCACAGTGACGCATGTACCAGACCGATAAAATTGATTGCTGACCTGCATAGGGCTGAGAGTTTTCGTAACACACAGCTCCATATGGTGGGCTCATGCTGGGGATCTGAGGTCTGAGCTGAACACTTCCACATCCACGGGTATTTGGATGGAGCTGTTCTGGGAGACACTGCGGGAATCAAATCAAGCTGCCAAGCCTTGGGCTTGGTGCAAAGCTGAGCTCCCTCAAAGCAAAGGTGATGGGTAAGATGGGTTCAGGCTGGCAGTAGCTTCCCGTCATTTTCCATTTGCGAATGAAGACCAAACTCTGCCAGCAGTTGCCATCTGTATCAGTCTACGTGGAGACAGCCATGTCTCTGCATGGGATCCAGGCAAAATAAGAATGCCAAGATAAACATTTGGTTCAAAAAGTGCTCACAGGCTACCAGGAGCAAAATGACACATTGCTCATCTGAAGGCCAAGGCTCCCACTTGGCCACTGTTTAATTCTTCCAAAATGGGACTGGTGGCCTGGTCTATCTGTTCATTGGTCTTGACATGACCTTTTCTTATGCATAGTATCTGTGCTATGGAAACCTTTGAGCAGAGAACTTTTTAGAAGCTACCAGCCTATTTCATCAGCAGTGGCTTCCTGTCTCTGCATCTACACGGTTTCTCAAGCATGCTCATTTTGAACGGCTTTTACAGAATCACACAGAATCACAGAATAGTCTAGGTTGGAAGAGACCTCCAAGATCACCGAGTCCAGCCTCTGACCTAACACTAGCAAGTCCTCCACTAAACCATATCCCTAAGCTCTACATCTAAACGTCTTTTAAAAACCTCCAGGGATGGTGACTCAACCACTTCCCTGGGCAGCCTATTCCAGTGATTTTTATTGTATTAATTCAGCAGAGGTGTTTTTATTTTTTTTTCTTTTTCTTTCCATGAACCTTTATTTTGATATTATCTTTCTTCTCTTCAAAAAATTAGTAATTTCTGAGAGGGGCTACACTCTTACCCTATGCTAATGTCATTTCTTTAAGAATTTGCTATGATAAAATTGCTAAAAAGCTTTCTGTAGAGACTGACCTTCCCCAGTCAGTACACTAAGTACTAAGTATCCTAGAGGAATTAGATAACACATCTTACCGGGTTGCCTGCTAGAAATAAGACGTGCCAGTCCATGGTTTCCAGGGTATCCCTTACAACACTTAGCATTGCAACACACTGAATCAGACTAATTCAACCAACGCTTTTTTTTTTATCTCATCTCCAGCACTGGCCAAAGTAAACATCTAGGAAAACTACACGAACAGGATGAGCATAAAGTGGGGTTTCCTCCAGTGCTATCTCCATCTCCAATTATTTGCCTATTGGGAACTTGATGAGCCAAAGATGTTTGCAGATATTTAGTAATCCTCAGTGGATGTCTCTCTCTGGCCTCTTGAACCCATGTAAGCTGTTGTCATTCACAATTTCACTTTATCTGTAGTTTTTGTTATTCCCCTCTATGTATCCAGATCTAGATCTATCTATCTATAAATTTATATATCATCTCTATCTATTGAGGGACCAGAACACAGGTCAGATGGGGGGAGAAAACGATGTATGCCATGACATATCAATGTTTTAAAAAATTCTGCCATGTTTACCACTGTTCTTTCCTCTGTTAAGTATCGTGTTCATGCTATCTTTATGTTACATTTCTGATGTTTATTTTTCTCTTTTTAAAACTCAGATTTGGAAAGTTTCACATTTTTTGTACTCAGATTTGGAAAGTTTCACATTTTTTTGTACTCTGAGTGTTTCAGAGAATGATGGAAAACATCCAGTACTCATTTCCTCACTTTACTTTTTGGACAGATTTCAATGTAGCTTTTTTTTTTTTCTTTCATGCAGAATTAGAAGATCATAAAACAGGTTAGTTTTTCATTTAAAAAAAAAAAATAGTTTAATTTAGGCTCCTTTTGTGTTCATTTTTCACAGACTTTGTAATCAATATGTTTACTACCAACTGAAGACATCATGAATATATGTGTGTATTAGAGGATAAATGCAGAAATTACATTTTCAATTCACTGACACGCACATTCACCCCCACAACATGGTTTTTGAGAGTTTAATCAAGAAACAAAAACTTGTGAGCCCAAACAAAACATCTTGACTTTCTCATTTTAATTGCTAAATACTCACCCAGGCTGCATATGAATGAATTACAGACCAGAAATTATGTGCATACATTATTTGGCAAACAAGGCTGAGTAATGAACAAATGTGGGTGAATTGCTGTGTTGGGGAAGAGAAAGCAAGGCATGATTCATTCAATCACTGACTTGTTATGGCTGATTCCCGAGGCTCAAATTAGGCGATAATCAAGGATCCGCCAGCACAGCGGCTGTGAGCCTGCTGACACAGGATCTGAGAGCGCCTTTGCAGCTGGGGCTGGTGCCTCCAGCATCCGATTCTCATTCATGGCACCAATGTGCCCGGCCACTCGGACACCCGACGTGAGTCAGGGAATTACCATTCCTGATCTCACTTCAAAATATCCTCAAGTGTCTCTATCTCTGTGCCAAATAGTAGTCAATGCTCGGCCTAATCCAGACAGGCTGCTGTCTGGTAGTGTGAGAAGGGT
This sequence comes from Oxyura jamaicensis, assembly GCF_011077185.1. NCBI lineage: Eukaryota > Metazoa > Chordata > Aves > Anseriformes > Anatidae > Oxyura > Oxyura jamaicensis. The sequence continues at coordinate 49,892,250 of NC_048897.1, read as the reverse complement.
TATCATGTATGCACAGGTAAAATGTGTCATGTGTTGTGTCTGAGTCCAAGAGCTTACACTGGATATCCAACATGGAAGCCTAATGAGGATGGCTCCTGCAAACTCTGCTTCCAGCCTATCCCACAGACTAAGCCCCAGCAAGGTTTCAGTTGCAGGAAGCTCTTTATTCCACCCAGAAATATCCATTCTGAATATCTGTCCATAATCCTTGTCTTTGCAGAGTGGCATGGCAGAGAGAGGACAGGCTCTCTGCAGCTTCTAGAACATGAGCCTGGTCCTCCTGAAACTTTGCTCCAATGAAACCAGCTGGGAGAACCAAATCCCTTGTGCTGAAGCAGTCACACCACCCTGCCACCATGCTGCTGCCTGCAAAGCTGTCTGCCACACTCTCCCAAAGGCTCTACAGGGCGTTGGCAACGGGCTTCCCAGCAGGTTGTGTTACAGGATATATTACCCCTTGTTCTGCTGTCTGCTGTGGCATGACTTCCTCCTGCAAGGAGCAAGAGATAATGTTATCATAACGCATATCTGCAGAGCAGAATAGCCATTATCTGAAAATGGGAAGATGATGCATTGACCAAATCAGACCCCAATTTGTATTCTCAGATATTATTACAGAAGATGGGTAAGAGTGATTTAGGAGTTCTCTCTCTCAAGAATAAGCCTGTCATCTAACCATTTTTTCAAATGCACATTATTCTTTTTCCATGTAGAAATAAAACCCTGTTGTTGATGAAGCACCATGACCAGCCTGTACACAGCTTACACATTGAGCGCGACCTCTCACCGACAGCTGCTCTCCATCCAGCCTTGCCCGCAGCCCCACCTCCTGCCTGTTGGAACTGCACCACACATCAAGGCCACCTCCCCGGCTTCCTGACTGCCCTTCGGCCTCGCCATGCATGTGTTTCATAAGTCTGATGTTTTGGGATAAGCATTGCACATGCTGTGCTACATGGGTACTGTGTGCATGCACATAACAGAGCCTGCATCCAGCAAACATCCAGGAAGCCAGAGATCAACAGAACATCCTCTGTCCTGAAGCCTTTTATTTAAACACTTCTCCAATCTGATTTTTGGCTACTTTTGCTGAATTACAGGACACAACACACACTGTAGTGAAGAGCAGCAGGTGGAGGTTTCCTATGCAAACACGGGGCTAGCTAGATAATTAGCAGTAGCCAAAATTAACTATGTTCTCTCTTTATGTGCCCCCATCCAGGTTGTAGGGTCTGTCCTTGAAATACCCACAGCCTTAGTTTAGCTCACAAAGCTCACTTAGTGCTTAGGTAATATGGAACGTGTTCAAAATGCCTTGAGGAATGTAGATACTACCATCCCCATTTTAAAGGAGGGTAGATATAAAAGCAGGAAAGAGATTGAAAACAGCAGTCATGTAGTGGAGAAAGAGGTTTCCACTGTACAAGTCCATTGTTATGGCAATAGCTTTACAATTAAATATTTTCTGTTGTAAAGGCTGTAGCAGTCAGTCGTTTTTTGTTCTGTTTCCCAATGCATGGACTTTAAATCAAGTCTGTAATTGTAACAGTTTTGTTCGGAGTCATGAAAGGGTACCAGTGAAAGAACAGAGTAATAGTATTCAGAGTACCAAGGGCCCTGTTATTTTCCTTTCAGGGAAAATACACAGCCAAACAAGACTGAATATTCAGCTAACTCTGAATTTTGGTTGTGCTGAGCATCAAAACAAGTCTATAGGTGAGGTCCCTGGGCAACCTCCACTCCAGCCGTCCTTGCCAGCCACTCCTGATTTCCTGAGTATCAGTAATAGGAGGTGAAGGAGACACTGCCAAGGATCTCTTGGAGAATATTTTTGAAAGCATTAAAAAAATTCCCTTGTACTCTTCTGAGCTCTGCAGGCAGCACTCTTCTGGAAGGAATCTGGAAACTTGTATTTCCTCACCAAAAGCAAAATACCACTGCGTATCCTTGCCCCTGCATGAGCCAACTAAGCCTCCGTATAGAATAGGCAGTAACTGTTGAATTCTTGCCCTGGGAAAATCAGAGCTGAGTTATTGTTCATCAGCATCAGGATTTGATTCAGCGTGAAAGGGAGAAAAATCAAGGCAAAACTGTGAGATCCCAGCCAGCAATATGCTTAAACCCACATCTAAGCTTAAGGTCATGAGTAGTCCCAGATCACATACAAGTACTGGATGTACTGGTCTCAAGGGAATAAAAATGGGGTTATGCATTCACAGTAATAAATTTGAAGAAGGGCGATGTTTTAAGTTGCCTAATTCCCTGCAGCATTTTGGAGTTTCTGTTTCTAGTTATCTTAAATATCTACACCATGACTAAGAGAGAGTGACAAGATCGGCGTTGCCACAGTGTGGTGTGGAGCACGCAGGAGTTTCACTTCTCAGGCCAGCTCTTCTCCCTCTCTGCTCCCTGAGGGAGTGCCATTGAAGGGGAAACTTGCCACTGTAGTGTCTTATAAGAGAACCAAATCATCAGTTTCATATGTGATTTTCCACTGAAAATTTGTTGAATACTCTCTGTAATGTAATCTTGATATAATTAGATTAGCATTCACAAACTACTTTTCTAGTTCTGTCCTCAGTGCCCTGCCAGCAAATTCAATAAATCGAGTGATGTGGCGTTAGCTTCCTGTTTGCCACATGCATCTGCAATGCAAAATCCACTTCTGACAATAGAAGACACTGCTGGAATTTGAATAAAAGCAGGGTAGGAGGAGACCTCAAGAACCTTTTCTAAATTATTCATCCAGCACAAGGCAGGACCAGCTGTATGTTTTTTTTTTGTTGTTGTTCCTAAAAGCTTTTCATGATAGGCTTCTCAGGAGCTTATTGCAAGATTTCACTGTCTTCAAAGCTGATATGTTTTTCAAGTACTTAACCAGGATTCTCCTGGTCAGTATTTCTTGTCCTGCCACCATGAACACAAACAAGAATGTGATTGTGACCCTTGTTAGTTGACACTTTTCGTAAGCTGAAGAACTCCAACTCAAGGGTGCTCACCCTTATCAAATACTGTCCCTTTTTCATATGCATTTCTGCTTTCTTGATACTTTGCAATTTTGGCCCTGTCTTTGCAATCCTTCCCTGCATGCTTTTGCCTCCCAGTGTAAGAAATGTCATTTCTAGCCCATTGAAATTATTGAATAAAGTACAAGCTCTCATACAATTTATCATACACTTTATTAATGAGCCACTGAGAACTGTTCTCTGAAATGCCTTGCATGTAGCCAATTTATAATTTCACATTTACCACATTTCCTTGGCTTGGTTATGAGGATGTCCCCTCAAAAGTCTAACTAATGTCAAGACTTGTGAGTTGAACTGTTTCTCCTCTGTCTCAGAGCCTGTTACCCTGTCATGTAAGGAAATGAGATTCATTTGACATGATTTGTTCTTGACAAATCCATATTGACTGTCACTAATCTCCTTGTTTTTTCTTAAATGCTTACAAATTGTTTGATTATTTGTTCCAGGATGTTTCAGGAAATTGAAGAAAAGCTGATGTTTCTGTAATTCCCTAAGTCCTCCTTCCAACCCTCCCCCTTTTAAGTAAGTTTCCGTTCCAATCTTCCACTTCCAGAGTTTCTAAAGGTACTGACTCCCCTAAATATTTCATAGTATAGGGAAGCTGTCAGCAAAAGAAAACAGCAATTGGCAGAGGACCTTCTAAAAATATTACTGTACTTTAATAACTAAACATGCTACATCATATTTTAAACTATTTTTGGTAGATTATTAGTGAGTTTGTAGTGTTGGTCTGCCTCTGTTCCTGCTGAAGTAATAACAAATTTCTCAATGGCTCCATTGAGAAATCCCATGAGGATTCTAATGTGAAAGCTCGCAGATTTTGAAAACTTATTTTCCTAAGTTCAGAGATGTTAAGTATACATAGACATGGAAAAAATTAGGAATATGGTGCCTATTGTACAGGTTTCAGCAGGCTCTCTTAAAAAATTACAGAGTCACGTAATTTTTGAATATAGAGTATCTACATTTTCTTTTTGCTTGACAGGTGTAAAACAAACCCAGCTGAAGCAGTTAAAATGAACCTAAATCCGTTGACTGGTGTTACTGTAAGAAGGTGTGCCTGAATTTCCTGCCCGTGAGCTCCTTTCACCCAATGAAGTGGGATGGGTCAGAGCCTGTGCGTGAGCAGTCCATGCAATAAGATCAACAAAAAGACATGCTCAAGTTAAAATACCTCCTTGTGCAATACCGGGAGTACCAAATAATGATGGAACAAGCAACCAGCTGGATGAGAAAACCAAAAATGCATGCTTCTCAGAACACTTTCTCTTCTGTGCCAGCTGGGCCTACATACACCAGACGAGATCTCAGCTACTGGCTTTAGCTCTGAAGCATACATTGAGTTTTCTCGTACATCACATCTGCAGCTTCCCCTGAACCCTTCCTTCTGTGCCTTTTTTGAAAAAGAGTTTGGAAAATGAGAGCTGTCTTGGGCTATTCCCAATGAAGCAAATCATTTTAAATCAATCAGTTCTCATCCGCTTTACAGACCAGGTGCCAGGCATTGTGGAATCAACCATCTTTTATGAAATAATCTCTAAATAAGCATCTCTGCCCTTATATACATTTTCACTGGGTTTCTAAGTACGCATCAAGCCCTGGTGTAACAGAAAGGCAGGGAGATTCCCTCTGCTCTCTCTGTTATTTCTCCCAGTACACGTGAGGGCTGCTGTGTCCCCACGAGACTGGGAGAAGTGAGAGGAGTCATGCCAGGGTAACAAAGACAGAAAATCACCCTGAAAGGCTTCAGAGCTCCTCATTAGAATAAGCCTGAATAAGAGAACAGGCTTTGGTAAGAGAAGCCAGATTCAGTAATTTATTAGGGACTCGTGTGATTTCACCTGTAGTAGGAGAAAAAAAAAAAAAAAAAAAAAAAAAAAAAAAAAAAAAGACTAATAAATATTGTCATGGTTGACTCATTTTTCACAGACCTCTGCTTTGTTTATTTTATTTTTCATTTTTGCACCTGTCAGGTCTCTCACTGTCATTTCACACTTGGTTTCAATGTAGCTGCAAAGGTGGAGATGGCAATTTCACTGGTGTATTGATCTTGACACTACAAGTCCCAGTCTTGCACAGAGACAAATGTCATCCTCCCAGGACTGCTGTCAGAAGCGATGCAGACAACGACTTTTGTATCTCCCAGCAAAACGAACGTGGTTTATGGCACAGGGTCACCGCTGTGGGAATTGCAGAGGCTGGAGCGCTGTACAACACTACCCCCTTGCGATTTCTCTCCTTAACAACACTTTGTAAAGTACATTTTTTATCGGACTGCTCGTTTTATGTGGAATATTCCCTTTCTGAGCAGCACGAAACCTACCACTACGCAGCCAGTTTCCTCAGTGGAAACTGAACAACAGTATTTGATATGAACACATGCTTTTTTAACTCAATTCCTCTTTTTCTGTGCCTTTAACCTTGCATAATTTTCATGATTCTGTATTTGCTGTTTAAGGAACTCGGGCAGACCTGATATTCCCACCTCTGCCTGCACACATTGCACTTCCCCTCTGAAAACAGAGTACAGTGCAGAAATTCCAGACTTGCTTTTACAGCTTTGCACGTATTTGAGGTGCAGAAGAACAAAGCCAAGATGCTTGAGGTGGCCTCGCTGACACAGGCACAATCCATTAATACCTGAATAAAGCAGGCAGAGTTCGGTGATGGAAACCAGGCTCAGCCGAGTCCAGCCAGGCAAGTCCACGGCAATGGGGCAAGTGCAAGGTCACGTAGGCATGGTTGTGCCAGCCAGCCACCAACTATCTCAAATCTGTCCCTGAGCTAAAACAGTCAGAATCCCCAGGAAGGGAGATGCACTTAGGGCTCTAACACTAACAAGGCCCACGGAAAACTTTCATGTGCCTACCTGAAACATCAGACTCCAAAATCTATGTTGGACTTTGACAAGTGGAAAGGAAAAAGTGACATGATTTCATTATTGTTTTGCTGATGAACTAAGAGTTTGAGTAACACGATCACTGTTACATGCAGGGTAACTATTTTAAGGAATCACTGCTGATAAGTGAACAACAATGGAGAACGTTTTATTTGGAAGGAATTCTACTTCCATGTCAAATGTTCATGTCAAACTGCTTCCCCTTCTTTAAGAAAAAAAAGAAAAAAAAAAAATAAAAGACAAAAGAAAAAGAAAAACAATGCTTCTTTGTGAAGCATTGACCTGTTCCTCCAGTTTATTGCCTCAAGTACAACCCAGTACTCTGTGACATCCTCATTTCTGGTGTATCTGGGATATCAACTTTATTACAACAGGGAACACGGCATGTTTAGATGTCAGTTTTCCTTGAGTGCAGATCTAATGTAGAGCAACTATGAAGCTAAGTCAGTGCACAGACACTTCCCTTACGTACTTTAGAGAAAAAGAGGAAGACCATTGACAGCTCTGTTTCTTCTCCTAAATAACAGAACTCCACAGGAGGAGTTTCCTAAGTGTGTGCTGTTTTGTTAACAAATAAATTAGCCACAGAAACCCCCAGGGGCACAGAGTTACTGAAAAACGAACTAGAAACAATGAGACTTGTGTTTGAGCCCCATCCCTCCTTCAGAGAAAGGAGTGGCTTGCAACAGTATGAGGATGCTCAGGGTTGATGGAGGTTTGAAAAGCAGTGAGAGAAATCTGTGGAATAAAATATACTTGGACGTATTTAAAAAATAAACGCCACCTGGTTTAGAAACACCATTTTAAAAGCAGTTATCATAAATATATACAAGAAGTAAGACAAATAGATGGCCACATAGGCACTCAGACCAAGAACATGTCAACAGTGGCTGTTGGACACCTTTTACCTAACTTCAGAAGGTGATAGCAGGGGTATCTGAGGTGAACCAGCTACGCTGGGGTCCCTTTATTTAATGGGATGATGACACCTCCAAAGCACAACTCACCTAACCTGCTTTAGGAATCGACTTTAGGATGACCTGAATCCCACCACAGGAGTGCCTTTTCCTCTCTGTTGGCAATAAGGGAAATCAAAGGCACTAGCTCAGAGGAGTCTGCCCTATCCTTCAGTCAGATCTGCCTACCTTCAGTCAGATCCTAGCTGTGGGCAAAGAACTGTTAAAATCAACATAAAACAGGAAACCTTCCAAGTCTGGAGGTGGTTCAGGAGGTAATGGAAGTGGAACAAAGGATGTTACCAGCAGGTCAGAGCACAAACAAGAGGCTTTTCTCCACGATACCTGTAACCACGCTGCAGATAACATGGTATGTATCCATGACAGTTAGATTAGATCCTCTTCACCCATCTGACAACTTTTTCAAGTGCTGGATCATTTTTCTATCATGGACACCACCATAGCATGTGGCTCTGATGCTTTCAATCACACTGCTCTAACATGGCAAATGAGAACTGAATTTAGGCCATTACTACACTGACGAGACATTTGTTTGCTCTTTTTGTTTAACTACCCGAGGACAGTGAACTTAGCTGCACTGCCAGTGTGCCAGAGCAGTTCAGATCAGGTCCACAAAGGCACTTTGGTGCCTGAAAACACACACAGAAAAGATCATTAGACCCTTGAATTAAATTATGTACGTGAACACCTTTCTAAAGCAGACAGAAAGGTCTAAAAACTGGTAGGCAAAGCAACTGCAGAGCACATAAAGCCAACCTGAACAGAGATAACATGCATCACTCTTTCTGAACGGAGTCTCTGAAAAGAAGAAATAAATCTAAAAGGATAGAGAGACCCATTTAATTTGCAAAATCTAAGTCTTTCCATCATTAATAACTTTGGATAAAAGCTTTATAATTCTCTTTCAGTCAGATTTTTTTTTCCTGCTTTACTTCAGAACTCAGCAATTCATAAACAGAAGCCTGAAACTCCTCAGCCTATTTTCTTCCTCATTAAGGAGCCCTGTTAGGACATGTACAGAAATTGCTGAATTTTCCTTGTAAGTCCAGACCTGTCACTTCCTTGAAGAATAACTGTAGCAAAGGAAAACGTGCAAGTCTTACAACAGCCCTGCAAAGCTTCCTTGGGGAAAAAAAAGGCAGAACCACCATTTCTCTGTGTTTTGAGGGGCTATGCATGTGTTTTAATAGAAACTTCCCATTTAAAGGACTTGTCTGTTGCTGTGAGATCTGGTGGTATGTTCTTAAAACGTGGATTATGTAATGGAAAAGAGTAATAAAGAAATGGGATCACTTGAGATTATTATCCATAGGTTCGTGCCCTGTGCTCCCCACCAATAAGCACACAGAGTTGGAATTCACATGAGGGTCTTTTAATAAGCTTTTTTAACAAGTTTGGTTGGTTGGTTATTCTTTTTTTCTTTTTTTCTTTTCCACAGTTTCAGACTACAAGATTACTTCTGTCATCTTTGCAGTTTCCACTCTTATCAGTCGAACAACTTCCTTGCAGTCCAAGGCCTGCCTTTGCCTGCCCTGGCTGAGGAATGACATCCCTCACGCTGCTTTTTGAAAGGCAGCGCAACAGCTTCTGCACTCTGCTCTGTACAGAATCACCAAAATACTTCAGGTGGCCATCCATAGGCTGAGCACCACTGCCGGCACCCTTTTGGGCAGCACCTGTGCCTGGCCAGGATCGGGCTGAAGAGAAAAACAAACCAAAGCAAGGTGCCAACAGTGAGCTGACCGTGCCCTGGGACACGAAGGGGGCCGAGGGGCAGCCCCGGGGGTGCTGTGAGGGCAGGGGCGCTGCCACCCACGCTGCTGGGGAATTCACAGGGCCGGGCCGGCAGCAGCGGCCTAGGGCTCGGCGGGGGCATGCGGCGACCTCCGGGAGGCGACGCCAGACCGCGGGAGGCGACACCAGACCCCGGGAGGAGACACCAGATCCCAGGAGGTGCCACCAGGCCCCCCCATGCCGCCCTATGGAGCCCTACGAAGCCCTACGGGCCCAGGCCGGCGGCCCTAACCCCGCCTCAACACCCCCCACCCCGGCCCCGTTGCTAGGGCCGGCTCTCCCCGCCGTCGCTAAGCCGCGCCGTCAAGGGAGGAAGTGTCGCAAAGGCTGACAGGAAACTCGGCCGCGGGTTACGGCAGCGGCGGCCGCGCTTGGCGGCCGCTGGATGAGCGGCGAGTGGGAGCCGCGGCGCTGAGGGGAGCGGCGGTGAGCGGCGGCGGGCAGGGGGGGGGCCGCGGAGGCCGCCCCGGGGCCCTTAAGGGACCGGGGAAGGGCCCCGGAGGAGGCAGGGGGGTGTGGGGCAACGGGAAAAGGCGGCGGCTGGGGCGGTGAGGCGGGGCCCGAGCACCGGCTGTGCCTTTGTTCGCGCCCCCCCCCCCCCCCCCCCCCCCTTTCACCCCCTCGTTCTAGGCCCGTGAGGCCGCCGCCTGTCGCCCCGTGTCGCCTGACGCCCTTCTCCCCGGGGGGTTTGTGTCGGTCTCTCCCGTAGGATATGGCCGAAGTACCGCCGGGGCCTAGCAGCGTCCTCTCCCCGCAGGGGGACACGCTCTCCCCGTTCCCCGGAGGAGGAGGAGGAGGGGTAGCTGCTTCTTCCTCCTCCTCCTCCTCTTCTTCCACCTCCGCCGCTGCCGCCGCCTCCGCCTGCGCCGGGGCCCAGGACGAGGAGGCCGAAGAGGAGGAGGAAGAGGAGGGACCCGCGGGCGGACGGGAGCAGCAACGAGGAGGAGGAGGAGGCAGCGACGGCGGCAAGGGGGGGCCGCAGCAGCAGCACCGCCTCCACCACCACCACCACCACCCCCCGCACCACAACCACCAGCTCAACGGCCTCATCAGCCCCGAGCTGCGGCACCTGCGGGCCTCCCTCAAGAGCAAGATCCTTGGCTCGGAGGCAGGGGCAGCCCCCGAGGGGCAGGAGAACAAGCGAGCCAGCAAAACAATGGGCTCCGGACAGCAGCAGCAGCAGCAGGCATCGCCTCCAGCCACAGCACCGTGCTCGTCCCCCCTTAGCAACCACCTCCCTCCCCAGGGAAGGACTGCACCCTCTCCTCCTCCTTCTCCCCCAGCAGCGGCACCAGGGGACAGGAGCCAGCCTGCTGCCACAACTCCGACTGCTGCTAAGACTGCAGCCCGCAATGGACTGGCAGGAGGGACTGGCTTGGAGGAGGAAGAGCAGGAGGAAGGGGATGAAGGAGGGGAGGAGGAGGAGTCCCTGCTGCTACTCTCTAGGTCCTTAGCAGCAGCCTGCAGTTTGAAAGGCTCGGGAACGGACTCTCAGCCCGAGGAGGACCTAACGATACGATACGTCCGATACGAGTCAGAGCTGCAGATGCCCGATATCATGAGACTGATCACCAAAGATCTGTCTGAACCCTACTCCATTTACACGTATAGGTATTTTATCCACAACTGGCCGCAGCTTTGCTTTTTGGTAAGTGCTTGGGAGGGAGGGCAGGAACTGGGAGTGGTTTGGGACAGGGGTGGGGAGAGGATTAAAGGGCTGACATTTGTGGGAATGCTCCTGCTATTCTTTTTACGGCTAAGGGGAAAGACTGAGCTCTTTTGGAAGTATCTATCCCTGCTGAACTTTTCTCACCTGTGCCTGTATAAGTAAAGCCATGTCTAAAAGTCCAGTATTCATTATTACATGTTTTAAGTGGTGGGGAAAGGCTTTGAACACAGGGCTAGGATCCAGGAATTCAAGGCTTCTAATCTTGGTTTTGACATTGACTTTTGTGACCTTTGGTAGCTCATTTTATCATTCAGTCTCAGTTCCTAGGTTCCTATTTAAAAAAGAAAGTACTTAGTCCGCGGGTGTCTTATGAGTGCTTCATAATTCTTGCACAATGGCTTTAAAACTGCCCTCAGCGTGACTGGCATATAAACGTTGACATGTGGGGAGACACTGGTAAAGGTTTTGTAGACTTCTTGGTCTATTTGCTTACTTTAAAAAGATCAAGTACTCCTGTATTGCTTCTTGCAAGTGTGATAGTGTGTGCAGCCATTCGGATTTTACTTAGGTTGTCTTGCTGCGCTAACAATACATTTACTCTTCCTACTGCACAGTCAAAAAGATTGCTTTAGTGTTACCCAGTCTTTCGGAATGTTTAGAGCACTTCTTGTGGCTAAACAACAGCCAGACAGCTTTAGAACTCGAGTCTCAGTAGAAGAGCATGCTTTCAGCACAGTAATTCATGCACAGGTATATGAAAGCGAGCTTAAATTGGCCTGGGGGGGTGTATGAGCACAGTGGGAGCTTAGCTGTGTTTGATTTCCTCGTAGGAAAATTTGTCTGTAGAACAACATTTGTGGGAGCGTATGGCACTTCCTCGCTGAAGTAAATGATGAATTCTTCTCTCTTGATCTTTTAATCAAGGTTGGACACCTCTCTGGAAGGGATGATTTAGCCAGAGCCAAGGCGCCCTTCAATTCAGAGTTTCTCTGTAAAATTTTAATAGGATATGAGTACAGGAGGTGAAGCTAATGGAATCCATCTGGCCTTAAACTTCCTGAATGTTCTTGTTTTAGGGTCCGGTGTAATTTATAGCAGGATTTGTATGATTTATGGGAGGATTTTCAGAAATGTGCCTCTTGCAGCCCTGAAGAGGGAATACAGTAGGATTATAGGAAGTTGAGCAAAGCATAACCATCTGGAACAAAACAAAAATCTGAAAATATTTGAAATCATTCTTCAATACCAAGTCCTGTTTGCTATTACATGGTGAGTTAAAAGGATGCTGATCACAGCAAAACGGTAATTTTTCAAGCGCTGAGCATACACCTAGCTGTGTGTGTGACTGATTCGCCTCACACTGCAAAGAAACACTTGTGAACTGCAAGTGTCCGTGCTTTCAGCATCAAGTGTATCGTCGGTGATGCCAAGGCAGCGTTGATTACTGTTAGCTCACCTGCATCTGTTCAGACTTTGGGTCTTTATTTTTTTGTCAGGGAGTAATTTGAGAATTTTGTTAGGAAAAGAGCAGTGGCAAATTAGCTTGACAGAGCACCAAACCAGATTATTTCTAATATTTACTTCTAACAAATGCCTTCAAAGAACAGGGTTTCACCTAAGGAAAATTAAACACATTAAGCTTATTTTGTAGTGACAACTTCTTTTAATAGTCTTGAAGAATCAACAAAACTTTATTTGAACTCCAATTCTACTCAGACTTGCCACTTTTATGAAGGGTGGAACAGTATGAAGCACATGAAACAGTAGAGAAGAGTATGTGGCTGCAAATGTCTGAAGCTCTTAGCGAATTTGTTTTACATACATAATAATCTGAAGCGCTTCCAGTATCTTGAGTCAATTTTGATGGGTTTTTGTGAGTGATTTTAGTGTTTTTAAGGCTTGGTTTTTAGTGGTTGTCTTGAAGACTTTCTGTTCTATAAAATTAAATTTGTTCCTGCAGTTAATGGATTCCTGAACTACTTCTATCTAATAACTCTTTAAAATATTTATCTTCAGCTGGAACTGCATATTCCAATTAGCTAGAACAGTGTCAGGATGGTGAGCAGAAGCACAGTGCCTGATCCCACAGCATCATTTGTCTTTAATGCCTTAAGGCCTCACAGCCTTCTGGCTTCAGGTTTTTCTTGGGGACAGGGGTTAGACTGTAATTTGTTCATATTGGAGAAAAATATCTGCAGGGTTTCTGTCAGTTCGGTTACTGAATTTCACCATCATCACTTTTAAAAAGGGTGATGAGGGAAAAGACTAACTCCATTTAAATTTGAAGACAGGATGTCTATTTTCCTGAAAGGATCGGCAATTGTCCGGCGCTGATGTATTTATTCGGTGAGCAACCTTAATGCTGCTATGGAGCATCCTTGAGACCTGACAGTGCAGAAGTTTTCCAGGGGCATTATGAACAGTATCGCTGTGGTGATGATCTCTTGGGTTTGAAACTGGCTGAGTTTTGGCTTGGTATTCCCAAGGTGGGCTGTCGCTAACAGCTGCACCAATCCAAGGCTGCCGCTTTTTCTTTCTCTCCAGTTACCTCTGCCCTGCCCGTGTGCCAGCCCGTGAGTTTATCTGCTTTGGGAAGCTAAGGTAGCCCTCACCCCCCGCCATGTATTCATACATGTTGTGTCATAGGGTCAGGTTTCTGTTGGTTTAGGTCTCCAAACATTCATAGTGGGATGACACGAGCCCTGGTGTTGGCACAAGGGAAGAGGTGAGAATACACAGCTGGAGGGAAGGCACGGGACCAATCCTAGCTAGTCACTAGCATGGTTTTGCTCTGTCAAACCACTTCCTAACTCTACACTCAAAACCAAATTCATATTCCACTTTAAAAGGAACTGGAGATAGTAAAAATAATCTTCAAAACCTATTCATTTTAACGTCAAATTAATCTGTGTAACTGTCTCCTGACTTTCGAGGTAACAAGTTGGGAACACTTGATAGATAGCTCAGGTATGTTACATGGCAGCACTATGTGACTGAGCTGTAGCAAGGTAACAGCCTTCTCCTCCCCGAGCTGCAGCTGTCTGCTGAAGTTTGGATTTCTCCTGTCTTTGGAAGAGCAGGTTCGCAGCATGTCCTAGGTGTGGGGCCCTATAAATGCTTGGCGTTCATCTATTCCCAGGAGCTCTGTCAGCCCAATTTCACTTCAGTTGACCAGTGATGACCATTTCTCCATCGAAGATGGGAGAGGACAGGGGTATTCACATCAGGTGCTTTTAAGCATTGCTCCAGCTTTGTTCTTGTGTTGGTTGGAAGTGCATTTCTGAAGTTGTAGCTCCATTTTGAAGTGGTTTTGCAGATTCTGGTCCCAGCAGTGTGAAAGTTCTAAAACACCTTCCATTTAAAGCTGGTAAATTAGCTATTGCAGAAAATTGTTTTCAAAATACTGCAGCGTGGGAGAGGTGAGCTTGGGAAACCTTGCCCTGTTCCAAAGTTTGGATAAGACAGGACGTAATAAAAGCAGGGTTCTGACTGAGTGTTGTAACCTCTCCTGTAATTCACCGCTGCAGACTCACTGCACTGCTCAGCTGCCTTTTAAGAAAAATCTGGAAAATGCATGCTTTTATTGGGTTCTTAACTTTGCCAGTAGCTATAGCAGCAATTATAATTTAAACTTTCACAAGTTTAGAAATAACTGATTAATTCCATGTATGCGGTTTTAGATGTGCTATAAATCCTAAATGACTGCAGTTAAGATCCTGTTTTCTAATAATACTTTGCCTTTTTTTTAGTTGGATTTTATTTAAGAGGCTCTGTACTTCATGTTGAAGCTAACGACTTGTAAGACATCATCCTTGTTTGTCACTTGCAGAGAGCTTGGGGGATAAAGGAAGAACCAGAAAAGTTAGGAAACAGCGCAGGAAGTCTTACTGGCCTCATGGCAGACCTGGGAAGACATCCTGTAATATCCATTCCCAATTTGCAAGCTGCACACTCCTGTATGCCGGTTTCCTCTTACGAATCGTGGTTTAAGACACGGCTGGCTGTGCTGCTTCTTGCTCTCACAGGCTTTGTGAAAACCTCAGTCCTTGTAGCATATGGGTATTTAACGACAGCCAGTGGAGTTACTCTGGCAGTGGCCCTGCACGGGAAGGAATTACTCGGGTCCAGTTTCATAGAGTGGAAGCAGGGAGAGTGACTTAGTGATTTGCCCAGCGTTGTAAAGAGCTCTGACCGAACTGCCGGACTTTAGGTTAAAACCATTAGCCTAAATGCATCCCTTAATGGCATTCGGTAACACGATCACTAGATGTAAGCCAAAGGATTCGTGCAGAGCTGTGTCTGTGATCCTCTGAGGTGGATTTGGATGAGTGTGTGAAAGGAACCTGCAGTCGTGCAGGTTCTGCTGCATTTGAATCGCAAAGTGTTTCTCTTTTAGGGGCTAGCTGGTTGGTTTCATCTTTAAATGGGAACAAACATTGCGGGCTCTGGGTGCGAAAGGCATGCTCAGGCTGTGCCTGACAAAGTTAATGTCACCTTTGCTGAGGAAATTAATGGCAATTGTTTAATTTTGAGGGAGGTAACGTTCTTCCTGTTCTATAGGCATTTCTGTGCTAACTCTAGCAATCCATGGTTGCAATACGAAGATATTAACATCTAGTTTGTTTTAAGCATTCAGACTTATAAGAACAAAGTTGATGCAAATATGGGATTTGAATACATGGATGTTAATCTTGCTAAGAATTTGGGATTGAAGTAAATCCTATAGTACTCCGTGGGGCTTATAATATAGTAACTCGGGTTGAATTCTGTTTGTAGAAACCTGTGTGCTTAGAATTACTCTTGTCTGGCCCATGATTGCTTTCTCATAAAGGATGTTGTATGGAAACTAGTTTTCTTCTTGCCCCCCTCCCTATTTCAATCTGATTTTTTTCATTTACACAGTTTAACCTTCCCCAGGGAGTTAAATTGCAGTTTTACATCACGTTTTAGGTTCACTTCCAGCTTTAGATAAGGTTGAAAAGAAGGAGAAAGGAGAGGAAAGGCAACAAAAACTCCAGTTGAGGTAGAAATGCGGCACTCACCCCAATCATAGCTTAACTGGCAGATTTACCCGCTTAAAGACAGAGAAGGAGATTTAAGTGTTCTGGGAACTGGCAACACTGTGATAGTTCATGTAACTTTGTGGCAACGGTGGTGAAATCAGTGGGTATTTCCTTCTTTGATCACTGAAAATGATTTTAAGACACACCTTAATGAGCATAGCTCTTAAGAAAAGTGCCCCTAACGAGAGAGAGAGCAAGGCTGCAATGTGTCACTACTTTTGAAGAGCAGAGGGGGGGAAAAAATCTAAAAATTCTCCATAGGACTGTTACGATCAACAACTTGCACGTGTTCGCTTCAGGGCAAAGCATAACTATAACATGCTAGTTTGTGGTGTCTTTTTTTTTAGCTAGGTATAAGATTACATCTAGGTACTCTGCATAATTATAGCAATGTTATGAACAGGCTGTCTGATGATACTCTTTATTTAACTCCCTGGTTTTCTCAGGTCTGAGCTGAGATAGAAAACTTGCCTTGAGCTGACACTTTGCATACACAGTTTTAGTATAAGTACAGCTTTTCTTTTCTATGAAACAAACTTGTGTTTTAGAACAAACAAAAGGCTGCTTAGAGGCTGTGTATTTCAGTCCATTTAGATCATGTTTCAGTTTTTGTTTGTTGTTTTAAAAACCACTTGTTTAGATTGTTCAGGGTTGTTCTTGGATACTGTTAGAAAAATGTATTTTCCTGCCAAATAAAAACTCTAGAAATAATTACGTTTGCGTGACGAGCTGAAACTACATTAGAAATGGTGTTGGGCTCGTGCTGCATCATAGTGCTTTGGAATTGCAGCCTGTTCATTTGGGGCTGCTTCTTTTACCTTTGGTAGGGGCTTTCGGCTGGCAGCTGGCTTGGTTAGTAACCCACCGCTCAAATGGAGATGCTAGAAGGCTTCGGGCACACACACCCTGTGGATCGGTGCCTACAATATGATCTCTCTAAGAATTTTCTGCCTGTTGATCCTTGTCCTACAAGCTGCAGAAATGTTCAGGCAGCTGAGGGCTATGGAGTCCATACCACGCCACGGCCTTTGCAGAAGCTGGGTTCACAGGAGGCCTGGTAACACTGGCTCGGGCAGGTCCTTTTTGTTTGACTTAGCAGAGTGTTGTGAATTTGGATTATCCAGGGGCTCTTGTGCCAGCACATGCTTGTGCCAATCATGTGCTGTAGGTTTGGGAGCCACACTGGAGCTGAAGGCTGCTTCCCCCAGCAGATAGAGGTCTCAGACTTCTGTGGATCAATTTATGTACCTCTGCACACAGTTCTGAGCTGCTTTTTTCTCTCCGTCAATCTTTCCCCGAATATATAGTAATTCATACTCCCTTTGGATGCTATCCTACTCTGCTGCATTATTCACTTTACTGCTGCAGGTTATAATGTCATTAATCTCTAATGCTGCCTAATCCTTCGGTTAACGTATGACTTAGTTATTCTTATGCTCTTTCTCAATGTATTTCATGGTAAATTTTTTGTAAATGCAGTGGCTGTGCAAGTGGCTTGATAAGTGTTTGGGGAGGGGTTAGATATTTTGTTTTTGTGTTTTTTTTTTTTTTTCTAATATTTCAGGATAACTGTGTCTCCTTGACCACATTTTTTGTGACAATACCATTGGGATTAACTGTCAGCTCTTAATGAATGAAATCTCTGAATGGTTAAAATGTGTGAAATTAACTGTGTGCTTTTTTGTTTGTTTGTTCCTTGGATGTCATATGACTGAAAATGATGGTTTCTAAAGATTAAATGCAAAGACATTTTTTCTCTGATCCATTATGGCCTTGACATCAACGCAAGATAAAAATTAAGCATGTTATCTGCCCAGCCCTTGCGCATGAAAATTCGGATTGCTGTAAAACAGGAAAGGACTTTTTTTTTCCCCCTCTGTGGCAACACACGTTAAAGGATGATTTATGCTTCAACCTGGTCTTTTTCTTATTTTCTACCCTTTTCTATCATGTACGATCTTGCTGGTAGAATTGATGGAATAATACTATGATTCTTTCCCAGACAATTCATTGGCTGTTAATAGACTGACTTTACCTGAGTGTAATATAGAAATAAGAGACCTTTAATCTTACTTGTACTTTTGGAGATGGTGTATATATATTTTTTATACCTTTGTACAAGCAAATTTAGTGTGGCTGTCTCATTTTAAATGCACTGGTTTACTTTTTCTGGTAGCACTGCAGATCACAAACTGAGAATGCATACCTATATGTTTGTCTTTAAGGCCATGGTAGGGGAAGAGTGTGTAGGTGCCATCGTCTGCAAGCTGGATATGCACAAAAAGATGTTCCGCAGAGGTTATATAGCCATGTTAGCAGTGGATTCCAAATACAGAAGAAAAGGAATTGGTAAGAATAGCCTTTTTTGTTGCTTTCTACTTAAATCCTATAGTTTGTTGGGGTAAACATAGGCGCTGTAAAGATTTAAGCAGAGCTGAGCCTCTAGATGTGGTGGTTTGTTGTCATCCCTGCTTTACTCATCCACACAAGCTCCCCGCTATCTTTTTTCATTCTGTTGAAATAACCTGAAATGCCCGTGCCCTGGGAGATTAGCATCTGGGATATGAAGCTAAAAAAGAAACTCAGTCAGCAGCCCCTTACCTCTGCAAATTACCGTTATCAAATAACAACTGCAGAAATTGCTTTGCGTTTTTATGTGCTCTCATCATTGTATGTCTTTATTGTGTTCAGGTGTGGGTGGTTTTTTTCAGTGAATTTATCCCCTGGCTTTCCCATATCAATTACCTATGTATTGCCCACTGGGGATAATGTACATAGCTAATGCTTGAAGTATGCGCTAATACCAGAAGAAAAATAGTTGTGCATTACTACCTGCATGACCAAAATGAAGATCTGTGGTGTTGGCAATTGCATGATGAAAGAAAGCTCTCTTGGCAAGGAGCTTGCCCTCCCCCATGGGTCAGTTTTGCCCTAATGGAAGGGACTTTCCTTCAAACACTGGTTATCCTAGCTTGGTTGATTAAAGAACTGTTCTTATGGAACATTTTTCGTTTGGTATTGTGAAATTCCACCTCGTAACATATTTTTAAATTAAAATGTAGATGTCAGCTGTAAAGGCTGGAAATGTGCTTTATCACCCATTCTCACTAACGGCTCAAAGACAGAAAATTACTTGCTGTGGAGAAATATGGGAACAAGTTACAGATTAATACCAGTGTGTTTGTTCTCCTCTTTAAAAAAAAAAAAAAAAAAAAAAAAAAGACCTTTAAAAACCTTGAAACATTAAGTATTATCATGACTGTTTTAGCATATGTGATTTCTTTGTTATTTCAGTGCAGTTCAGAAGCTGTTGGTGGTTTCTGTAGTGGAGCAGAGGGAAGAAGATACAGAGAAATCACTCTCTCCTTTCTTTTTAGCTGAGTCATGAAGGAGCCTGCCATAATTTCATTGCAGGTGCTAGGATTCATAAGTAAATAAGAACTAATGCTGTTCTTACGAAGATCTCTGCAAGATTTTTTCCCCTGCTTTAGTCAGATCATTATTTTACAGTTATATAAATAGAATTTATATTTAATGTTTTGCTTACTTTAGCATTATATAAATGTTAACTTTTTCCCTACATTTATCATGTTGCTGTTTCTCATAAATTATGCTGTTAATCTGAGGATGTTTTATATGCAGTAAAGTTTTGTCATACGTTCAATGAAAATCTTATTGATTAAAGCTTTGAGAATACTTTAAAGCAATCTCTAGATTCCTTGGGTTTTTGTTTTTCCTTTTCCTTAGCTTTCTTATGGAAGTGAGATTTATACAATTTCATTGAACAGCAGTTTTTTCCACTAATAACTTTGAAATCAACTTTCAATTTCACCCCAATTCTACAGACAGGTAGGGATATTACAGTTGTAGAACTGTTGTGAAATAGATGAAAAATAATGATACAGAATTAAATTAATGCTTGACTGAAGGGAAGGGATGGGTTTCAACCATATTATTAGATACTAGCAAATCCAAATGGGAGGCACAAGAAAAGTGGTTTCATAAGTTCTGTTGCTAATAGAAGTATTTGTTTTAGTAAGAGGAAATTCCCTTGGAAGATGAATGTCCTTCAAGTACGTGCCAGAAGATTTTGACTTTAAATGCAGCAAAAGGGAATGAATCACATCTTGGAAGGCTATATATAACACTATGTTAAACATTGAAGCCTGTTTCTAATATCCTTGTGCTAGAAGACTTTTGCACTCAAGCTGGGTCTCTGGATAACTTTAGGGATAATTTTAATGTTCAAACTTGAGACTGCAACTTGACTGCAACCTTTTGTTGCATTCTTTCCTCCCTGATTTCCCCAGGTGTCATGCCATGTAGGTAGCACACAGTAGTTGTATATAAGCTGGCATCTTTTGCATTGCAACTCTGACACTTATTGAAATCTGTATTTCAGGTACAAACTTGGTTAAGAAAGCTATTTATGCTATGGTTGAAGGAGATTGTGATGAGGTAAGACTTTATAATCAAAAACTTTCATAATGTAAACAGCTTGTATTCTCCCATATGTGGATTCATTTCTTTTTTTGTTTTGTTTGAGTTCTGTTTTTAGGTGGGAGGTGGGTTAGCAAGAAGCTCTTTCTTTCATAATAGAAAGAAAAAAAAACTCCAAAAACATATGGCAGAAATAGAAGGGCTTTCTAAATTTGTCAGAAGTTCTCAAATACAGAGTTTTGGGTTCTGTTTTACTCTGGGAAGCTGCCTCAGCCTTTAGTTGCAGGCACGTTTTCCTCTAAAGATTCTAGTTTAAGGTGCTATTGACCAGTGTAACTTGTGCGTTGTCGTAATGCTTCCATGCTTTCAGAATATACAAAGATACGGGAACAGTACGTGCTGTAATATTGCAGAATGCAGTTTTATCACAGCAAGTCATCATTGTTATTCCGACAATGCTTAAACCGTATTACAAAGCACTAACAACTCAAGTGATTCAGCATGTCGGTGAACGCTTCAAGGGAAGTGACTGAATCACTGTCAAACTTTTCTCTGGCCTATATATTATTAGTCTTTACCAGATTACAATCCATCTGTCCCTCTCTGTCTCCCCGTCCTTTGCATAAATGAAGCAACTATCTTCATGTGCCCTGTTTAATTTGTGAGGAACTCTCCCTACATCCATTCTCCTTAATCCAGTTGTCTGTCCCTTTAACTTTCATCTGCTTGCTACAGTGCAATTGTTAGCTTGTTCCTGATCCCTGAACGCCGTGTCATTTCAGCGTGTCATAGTTAATGATCCTTTGATCTCTGTTATCTCCTTTCAACTGCTCCCCTGATTGTCCTGATGAAGTTTTTTAGGCAAAATTATAATCTTTCTTACAAGACTTCTGGCACGTACTCTGTTAACTTTTCCACATGCTGTGTTAGACCTTTTGCAATATTCTTTTATGTGTTCTGCTTTCATTCAACAACTTGGTTTAGGTATTTATTCTTCCTCCTCCCTTCAGATCCCCTCATAGCTCTGTTTTCTAGTGTCATTTTTTTTCTACAATTCCTGTTGTATTCAAGCATTGTAGTGCAGTTTGATAGTTCTGCAGTACTTTAAGTTCTTTGTCTTCATGCTTGTATCATACATAATATGCTTTGGTCTAATCTGTTTTACTGCTTGCAACCTTGAACTATTCAAGGAAAGTTTTTTGTTTGTTCTTTTCCATCGCTTTCCCCAGTGGTCACGTGTTCATTTGCCATCGCTAAGAACCCCTGATTTAAAAAATAAAGAAGTACAATATCAGTGTTCATGTCACACTGGGAGAATTGAGATGCGGAGACATGAGAGAATGGCCTGCTGCTGTTAGAGAGTCAGTAGCAGAGCTGTGTATTTCTATTCAGACCACCCGAGTTTCAATACTCCCAATATTATTTAGGAGTTTGTGTACTAACTACTTCTCCTGTAACTTAATTTCTAACTTGGGCTGTCTTACGCGTATACATACAATGATCTCTCCCGTGTCTTTCATCCTCCCCTACTCTAATATTAATCCCAGAGCCCTTCTTACTGCTTTTTGTCATTGTAAAAATGAAATAAATGTGATAGGGATTGCAGGCTGCTCTGCAGTAAGACCTCATTAAGTCTTAGTCATAGATTTTCATCTATGGTGCTGCATAAGTGCTTTGTACTAAATTTGTAGGTCGTTTTTCAGAGGCTGGTGCTGTCCCTCTTTAATTGAATGCTCTACAATTCCAGTTCCTTGAAGTCTGTGCTGGGTGGGTGCAGGCAAGTTTCCATTCCAGTTTGGAAACTGTGTGACAGCGTTTGAGGAGTGATGGTTCAGAACAAATTATGCCCTGTTTCTTGGGGGCTTTTGTGTCAGCTTGGCTTTAAGCTGGCACAAAACTTTGGAATGGGAACTCATGTCCAGGCAGCAGGGAGCACATGCAGAGTGTATTTCTGACTTCCTACTACACCAGTCTGCAGAGGCGTGCCCGAAGTAATACGATATGTTTATGCTGTTCTTTTTCACGTATAGGTTTTCTACAGCCAAATAGCAAATGTCTTCATGTTTTCTTCTTTTCTTTGGCAGCAAGTGTAGGTTTCTTCCAGGTATATGTGGTACAACAGTAACAATGTTTACTTCTCCTGTGTGGTGGGTTGCTGAGAAATTTTCGGTCTCGAGTAAGGTTTGAAAGACTTAATTAGCCACCTGTTATTTAAAGCTCTCTGACAGAGCTGAGCAACTTCTCTCGCCACTTATGACAGCAGTTGCTGTGGAGAACAGTTTCTGGCCATCCAATTGATTCCTGGCTGATCAAACCTGAAGCAGTGCATCACAGTAGCTTGTCTTTGTGAAGTGTGTAAATAGTTTAATTATCTCTGCAGCTCTGAGGATCTTTTTCTACATCCCTTAATAAAATCAAAAGCATGATGAAAATCCAAAGATGCTGCTGCTTGGTGCAAGATGGGCTGCAATTTAAAAAGACTCCCTTCTGAAACTTGCTTGGAAAACAAAAACAGGAGCATGCACAAGTGGGTGTCATTGAAAAAATCCAAATTGTGGTATATAATATGATGATAATCTGTGGCATATCATCCGATAAATTTTTCATTCAATACAATACTTTTCAAAGTACCATCGATTGATACCGCAACAGTCTGTAACGTTGAGTCTTGAAAAGTAAAGGATTTTTACAACACCAGAGATGAAAATCTTGAAAAATCACTACTGCTGCCCTGGCACTCCAAAGTTTGTCACAATATTGTAGTGGTCGAGGACGTCATTTTTTTCCCCCTGTAAGCTAATTCAGTGGGAATAAAACTAAGGCAGGCGTATGGAGCACGTGATTCACAGTGCCAGCTTCTGCCTAGCAGGTAGTTGATGCTATGTTGCACGCTTCAAAGCTGAGAGGCAATATCCTTCCAGCCAGTGGCTGTTTCCTGGCTTGAGGAGGTTGTAGGGTGAGTAAGTGAAGAGGTGAATTGGCTGGGATGGAATCTGTGTGGAGAGGCGGAGGAGGTCATGGCCTAACGCAACAGAAAGAGGGAAGTGGTCTGACGTTGGGGTGGGTGGTTCAACCAGAAATGGCCTCCAAGCCTGAAGAAAGTACTGAATAGCGTGCTTTGGGCTGGGGTGTCTGGATATAACATTACAGTACTCAGGGATCTTTTGTTGTTTGTTCGGCTTTTGTTCTCTTTGTTGTGGTGGTGTGGGTTGATTTGGGGGCTTTCTTTTCTCTTTTTGGTGGTGGTTGATTTTTGGGTTTTCTTTTCTCTTTTTTTATTTTTTGCCTTAGTGACCTTCTCAAACATTTTCTGTTGAATTATAATATTCAGAGTAGCGAGCTAAAAATTTTCAGGTGTATAATGGACTGAGTTTCCATTAAGTCTCAATGCTTTAGAATAATTTTATGGGCTCATTACATAGAAAATGGGAACTACTAAAATAAATCGGGTGAAGGTGAATAGTTTTTTTCCCCTCTCAGGTCTTTAGAAGAGATTTTTCTTCTAGTGTAAAATGGAAAGTGCGTGCAAACTCCAGCAAGTTGAGCATCTGGCTGCCTTTTGTACATTTGCTCGGCCTTTCCTGACAAGCAACTTTCAAAAGTTGTGCTACTTAAGATTGCTGCATGGAACTGCTGCATCCCTTGATCAAAATTAGGAAAAGGAGAGTTGTATGCAGATTTTCCGTCTGTAACAAATGACTAAGTAATCTGCAGATGATTCATTCATCTCATATTGCATTATTTCAGCACCGTGTAACTGCTAAATCAAAGTAAGACTCTAGTAAGTGGAACTCTCAAGAACTTTTTCAGCAAGATGTGGAATTTAAAAAGGAATTGTGACTTATTTTGAGAATTTCCATGAAACTTTAAAGTGTTTTTAAGAGATTTTTCTGACTTCTTCACTAGGGGTGTCATTTTAATTCAGTACCATGCTTCTAAAATTAACTGTGTATTTTTATATAACCCTATTTGAAATTATCAAACCATTGACAACTTAAATTTTTCTTCCTCTACAGATCATTCAGTGCTTTAAGTGTTATATTTTGGGTTCCACCTCTCTTTAAATGTTAAAACAGCTAAACTGATGAAGGACACTGGAAAAGCACCTATAACTTGAATCTTAAAATATGCCAAACTTACTTGTAAGAATAGCAGCTTCTTCTTTGAGTGCTGAAAGGATATTTTCATTTGTTTATTTGATTTGACATTCTAAGCCAATGCACTCAAGTTTAAACTGAAAAAAAAAAAAACAAGACATCTCCTTTTTACTTGAGTTTATGAATAAATCTAGATATGAGAACATAATAACAAGAAACGCAGTGTTCCATTCTTACTACACTAAAAGATTCAAGACAGTATTCAACTCTCACTACAGTAAAAGATTCTAAAATGAGTTAAAATTAAAGAGAGTTGAGATAAAATTGTAGGTTTATGGAATTTTGGACATAAGAGAAAATAACGGCCTTCAGAAAGTTGCAACTTGTGCAGAAAATCTTGTTAAACCCAATCAGATCTTTGCTGGTCGAGAGGAGCAGATGATGATATGTTTTTAGAAGGTTTAACAGACACATTTGTATGACAAAGAAGACCAGAAATAAAGGTAACAACTGAAGATTTGGAGCTTGATTGAAAATCTCACGCAGGAAGAAAAGGATCCTTCACGGAATCAAGCTAATGAAACCTGTATAAAATACAACTGTGTTTCCTTACTAGATACAGGATCGTGTCCGTAGCCCTTTGTGAGATCAACACGATATGTTGAGGTCAGGGGATTATTTTTCATTGTGCTAAGTCTTTCTTACAAATACCAGAACAAGTCTATTGCATTAGCTTTCAAGATGAGCATTTGCTCAAGTACTGGGATTCCAACAAACCTGAATTTCAACATTTAGCCACTCCCTTAAATTCAATGATCTGTGGTGGTGGAAATCATTTAGCATTGCAAGGTGTGCAAGCTTGCAGTTGAATACAGACATGTTGTATCACTCTGCCAGATTACTAAACTTCTGTGCGAGTGAATGTCATTTGTAGTCAGAGTTCAGATAATGGTTTCCTGCACTGTGGATTTTAATGGGTCAGATTTCCTGTTGGCGTAATGCTTTAATTTGAAGGAAAAATACTGCACTTTGATAATTGATTATAATTTGGAAGTTATCCTTTTTAATAGATTAAAGTTGCTAAGAGTAATTATCAAGTCACAAGATCTGATAGTACCGTTCCATCAGGTGCCAGCAAGAGAAATGGAATCCCTAATTCTACCCGTAAGACTAAGAATTGAATTAGCCCTTCTTAAGAGTACAGGTACAACAGACTGTCCTGCTGTAACTTAAGAACTCTGACTATTAACGTTAGACCGTGTCACTCTTCCTTTTAGAAAAAAAAATCTTCTAAGTCTTGTTTTCTTCCAGGTGTATTTTGTTCATTGGATTGTTAGCTCCAGCTTTACTATTCTTTTAACATCCATGTGTTGAGAAGCACAGAGGGAATTATCCACTGGGATGTGGTCAGAGTGGCTTGAAACTTAAGTAATGGCCAAATGTGTACACTAAGTGGCTTTTCAAACCTTACTGCAGGCGACCAGTGTGACTGAGGTAGCCTCCCTATCTTACATTGGCTTAGCCACTCCTCAGATTGCAGAAAGCAAACTTTAACAGAGAGAAAAATGAACAGTTTTTCTACCAGGTTGCTTTATGAAGTAGATCAGCAAGAAACCTAGCGAGCTGGCAGAAGAGCTGAGGGAGAATGGAAATGCATGCCTGAAGGTGGAGGGGCAAGAATCCATAAGGTAGACTGGCTTAAACTGATGTACAGTACAGGCTTAAATATATATATTTAACTTATAATATTTAATATATATAATTATATACATTATAATTTATTATATATAATTATTATATTTGATATTATATCTTGTTTTTTATTGGAAGAGAAGGGAGGAGGTGTGGTAGTTGGGGTAGATTACTTTTTTTTTTTTTTGACTGTGAGATTTTTACATACATAATTTTAACTACGCAGAGCGGTGGATATTAGATGCTGGTTTGGATGTAGCTGTTAGTGGGCTTACACCAGCATTGATCGCTGGCTGGCTGCATAAATTGCTTAGGCTGTATATTCATTACATGGTCTTTCTACAGTGTCCATTGGCTCTTGTTTAATAAGTGAAGGTACATGGCCATGGGATTGCAGGTATTCTTGTCAGCTTGGTTCTGTATGTGTTCTTGAGCAACCAGGATCCATCCTTAGCAGTAGAATCCTTAAATAATTGAGTTGGACAACAGTAAAGAGACAAGATGTTTTTCTTTTTACTGTTTGGAATGGGTGCACAGCTTACCAGATATGTCAAAGGTCTGTTAGCTGCATTTGGAGAAAAGAAAGAAAACCATTCAGAGGGATGTACTTCAGCAGTTTAACTTCTTGTGAATGCTTTTGTAAGGTTTTTTTTTTTTTTGCTTGTACTTGAGGCTGCTGGGACAATTTTCAGTCTTTGCTTAACTTGGACTGCACTTGGGTTTGGTCTGAGCTATTGATGACAGGTCTTCCTGGAACTGGGGTGTTAACAACAGAGGACAAAAAAAGAAAAAAGAAAAAAAAGCTGCTCTTTCTTCCTGCACTTTGCAAGGCTAGTTGAGAACAATAAAGGCCAAGACTTCTTAATCTTCTGAAACCAATGCAAGACTTGAAATGCAAGTATATGCCCTTTACTTGTTTGGTAGAATTGATTGCTTCCAGGGCAGGTCTATCTTGCACTAGCTTTGCTGTCCATAACCTCTTGCATGCCCTTCAGCTGTGAGATTTTTGTGTGAGGCACCCAAGAAGCCCTGAACAGAGCCTTGTGAGTCTGGGATCTCTGTGGTTTGTGCACTCTGGTTTGAGTCTGGGATTCTTGGCTTGAACACAAATACATGCTACAAACGTTGGTGTGATAGCTAGTCATAGAATAAGGGAGTTTGTACGTAGGTCTAAATCCACCAAATTAGTGGTGGAAGATACTGAACGACAAAACCTACTCTGTGCCAAGTTTAATTGTTCATTTAAAGTATGTTTTGGAGCCTTAGATGTCCAATAATACTGTTTTTTTTTAACCATGGCTTTTAGGTAATGATTTGAAACACTATTTACAGCAAACAACTACAATCTTGGTATGAATGAAACTTGCTTACAACTACTATTGTTGATTAACTGCTATTTTCTTTTAAATGTGAAGATTGAGGAGGGTTGCTTGTATAAATAAGGACAAGAAAAAAAAAGATTCCGCTAATTGCTTTCAAGTGTACATTTACACAAAAACTTTGAAATGCATTCAGTAGCGACATAATGCGACTGCTTTCTAACATGATGTACTTTTCTCTTTTCTTTTTCTTCTTAAAGGTTGTATTGGAAACAGAAATCACAAATAAGTCTGCTTTGAAACTTTATGAAAACCTTGGTTTTGTGCGAGACAAGAGGCTGTTCAGATACTATTTAAATGGAGTTGATGCACTGCGTCTTAAACTATGGCTGCGTTAGAAGAAACCATCCCATCAAGCAACTGACGTCCCAACAGCGCAGAGTTGTCCTTTGCATGCAATGCAATTTGTACAAAATTGCTTTGCAGGTGGACTTAGTAATTTCCATGCAGCTCTTATCTGTCAGTGTCTCATTTGAGTGTCGCACATATTTGTTGCACTTTGGCATGGCGCATTTGTTCAGAATTAAAGCCGATTGTTTCAAACTTCGAGTTCTTTTGGTACCAGCAAGATGTGCCAGTTGATAGCCAAGATATGTTCGTTCATTTGCAAGTCTACTGACTGTATTACATACACAGTGAACATTTTATCAAAGAACCTGTATGTGGAACACGACTTTTGGTTCCAGCAAAAAGCCAATGTAGATTGTAAAATTCTATAAGTATACTAACATTTCATACAAAAATTGCCATAGTTTTCTGGAAAAAGGCTTCAATTTTAGGTTTTATTTTTCAATATTGAATTTTCCATTCTTAAATATTGGTACCTCAGTGATTAGTGAATGAAAAAATGTATTGTAGGGTGGGGTGTGTGTTACAATGAGTAACAGTAACAATTAAATTGCGTCTGCCAGTGCCTGTATAGATAAGTATATTTGTCTTCACCTCTAAGTTTGGAGTGCATGCTTTTATTCTTTTACTTTCTTCAATTGTCTTTGCAAGAAAAATTCTGCTTTTATTTAAATTCCGGATTTGATAATAAATTATTTCAGATTTTTATAATTTGGATACTTCTCCCAAACGAGGGTTTGGAAGGCCCTTCTTTTCTTATAGCAAGAAGTGTAAGCTATTTTGAAAACCTTGAGTAGCTGCTAAAACAGAACCTGATGTTGCCAGTAAATCTCTGCTGGTTTTGGATGCACTTTTTTCTTTAAAAGAGTGATGAGGGACTTTTAAAAGAAGATATAGAAAATTAATGTAAATTGGTATGATTTTATTTAATCAAAATCATTGCTAGAAGCTCTGAAAAACATCTATTTTAAAATAGTTGGAACATTTTTTTTTTTTTTAAATCCAGATTCAGTTTGCTTTGCTTCAGTGTTCTAAAATGCTTCAATCTTTGGTTCTTGGACTTGGAAATAAATTTCAAGGTGTATTGTATCCATTTTTAGCTGCTCTCATTTTCTCTAAACTTACATGAGCTAAATTATTGGGGGATTTTTTTTTTTTCCTTCCAAAATCAAAGCAGTGGGGAAGAGATTTCTCTTTTTCTATCCCCCCCTTCCTCCCTCTCCCCTCCCCTCTCTCTCTCTGGCTTTACATAGGTTTTACCAGTACCCATCAATTTGTTCAGTAATTACAATGTCTAGGCTTTCTTGTTGAGCGTTGGGGTTTTTTTGTTTTGTTTTCTGTTTGTTTTTCTGTGGGTTGGTTTTCTCCACTTTGAAAAACAAAAAAGGTATTAGTTGGCTTGTGGAAGAACCTATGTAATCTGTGGAAAAAAGGATGAGATCTCAGTGAATCCTCTCTTCTGTGGTTGAGCGTACTCTTCAGATTTGCCTTACTGCATTTTTTTTTTAAAGAGTTTGGTTTGAATCATGGTCACTTTGCTAATTACTGTACATTTAAAAACAAAAACAATAAAACCCCTACCTCCAGTACCATTTGGAAAAGATCCCTGTGCAGGAAAACTGGATTTAAAGGAAAGCCTTATTTTGCACAGACCAATCGCACATGGTGATGGGCGTTTCTTACCATGTACAAATTATGAGTTGTATTTGAAAATAAAGACTTTTAATGGAAATTGGCCCTTCTGAGTTTTCTGCTCATAGGTGCTATTTGTGCTTTTGAGGGGGCTTGTTCCCTCAGAGAAAACTCATGTTTAAAATGGTGCCTGAATCAAAGCGTTATGAACTGGAGCGTCTTACTCACAGAACGTGCCGGAGTTCAGAGTAAAGCATTCTGTTTGCATTTCCCTGATCCCTCAGGTTTGCCAGCTGTTCTGAACACTTCTTCAGGAGGTTTCAGACATAGTTAAGACTTCAGTTGTTGGGAATGCTAAATCAACAGAAACAGACTTCTCTCAACCGTCTTCCAGTTGTCTGGGAAATAGTGGCTGCTCTGGCTTGCTTGAAGTGAGGAGACAGATAAGAGAAGCTTCATGCCTTGTTAGCAGCTGCTGGGCTTGTATCGCAAACTGCAAACCAGGCTATCTTGTGTGTCTGCTGATGTTTAAAAACCGAAAAGCCAGACAGGCAAGTTTCCTATGGGTTAATATTTAAGCTGTGGGTGTCTTGAGATTGAAAAGCAGGCTTGAAAGTTAGCTTAGATCACTTTTTGGGGAAGGCACTGCCAAAAAAACTTGACGTCTGAGCAAACTTCAAATACAATTCTGTTTGTTGTAAGAAGTCGTTCTCGCCATGCCGTTTTGGAAAATGCTGCGCAAAATAGGTGCACGTTTCTTTTCAAAGAGCATATTGCCTGAAAGGTTCTGGTATTGCTGCTGTGCAACACGCAGTCCGCTACGGAAGATACTGAAGCTGTATGCGCTGGTTTATATTAAAAGGAACCGATGTATTCTCTGTGTTGCTTGAACTTGGGTATCAAGTGGGAAGTTATGAATTGCAAAGAGATGGAAATGGGTTTTCAAAACGAATCCAGCAATGAAAAGTTGTTTATTTCTCACGTCTGTTGCTAAAACACAGTCTTCTCCCCCTCACCTTTTGCATTGACAAATCTTACTAAGGAGTTGATCATTTGTGTTTGACTTTGCCCAGATAATGCTATTGGCTGACATGTCAGTATGGATGTTTGCTTTATATTGTTGTTCTATTTTTCTTGTTGTTTTTTATTCTTTTTATTTTTTAAGAAAATGATCAGGTTCACCACCTTTAAGAAAAGCAGGCATAGTCTAATTGGCATTGCATAGTACACCGCAAACTTTTTCAGGGCACCACAAGACATTGCTAAAACTGAGTGCTATGTTTAAAAAAGAAAACAGAACTTTCAGGTCTTGTATAAACATTACAACCTATATTGGAGTTCAGGTATCAATGGGCATCTATGGAAATATCAAGTGTATCTCAAAATACTGGACTGCTGTTTTGAGTGGATTATATTCTTCTGTCCCTTTATCCTTTTTGATGAGAACAAAAACAGTGGGGTTATGAAATGTACAAGCTGTCTAAATACAATGCAGTCAAATAAATGGTTAAGTTGTTTATCTATTTCCTTTTGAATAGAAATGTTCTGATAATTGTTTTGCTTTGTCTACAAAGTATGTGCACACACTTTATTCCTAACAGAGAAATGGTCAAAAAAAAAAAAAAAAAAAAAAAAAAAACTTTTACAAGAAAATTGTAAACATTCTTTTTTATATCACTATTTGATTTTTAATTTCCATGCCTCTGCTAGAAGCACCTTGAATGGTGTTTATGTGAACTTCAGTTTCATAGTTGAACTGAGATGGAGCCTTTTTCCACGTGTATTGAGTTAGGACTAGTGTAGTCAGTCCGGGCTTTTCCTGGGAGATAGGGGGGGGGGGGGTTGTTATTATTTGGGTTGTAACAAGCAGGAGTTGGGAACTCCTTGCAGCCCTTGCAAAGGTGAGAACAAGCTCAACTTAAAGTGTATGGGGGAGCCTATGAGTTTGGAAATCTTTTTGTGTTACTCCCTCTGCAACTGCATTTAGGCTCCTGAATGTGTCTCTGTCACCTGCACACCTCCTGCGACCAGCCGCAGCCACCTTCTGCTGGAAGCAGCTCCAAGTCTCTTGTTCTTGCAGCAGCTTTTCTGATTCCTTACAACCAGGCTACCCGAATACTAGTTAATTATGAAGTAAGCCTCCACAGACATTTTACTGCTTTTTACCTTTTTTTTTCCATTTGTCCCAACAATTAGGAACTGTTTATGCAAATGAACATCAGGAATCGGATGCTGGATTTTGCATATAGCTTTTTACCTGGTCAGACCTTCAACTCTATTTTCCTCTCCAAATGCCTCCACGTCGTGGACTCTGTGCAAGAAGCAGGTCAAATTATTTTTCTGTCTTGCACTGCAGTGTATTTATAGCTCTAGCATATCTGGTTAGTACATAGGGGCTAAAATAGATTTGGAGAGACCTAACATTTCTTTGAATGCAAAAGTTACAAGAAGCATTTTTCTCACAGCTAGCTCAGGCAAGTCTGGTTTGGTGGTATTTTTAGGAACGCTTTCTGTGTTGCCCAACCATGTGCACTTTTAAAATCTGTGATTTCTTTAAAAATAGAGTGCAGAGGGATCCCAAACTACGACACGTACAGGGGAAAGGGAAATGCTTCTAGGGGTGGGCACAAGTTTTTGGTAAGGAAGCCGAGGCTTCTCGCCTTCTCTTGCTGCGTGCCTCTCCATGGGGAAGGCTGAGCTGTGACTTACTCTTGGTTATTGCTCTTCATTGTAAGGCTCAAGGGCACGGTAAAAAAGAGCAAAATTCAAAGGGGCTTAGAACAGATGAGGTATTGATCTCTTCAACTCGATGTCCTCTGCAGGAGGACAGTCCCCTCCACTGAAGTCTCTCTGAGCTCTCTTCAAAGGAGCTCGTGGATGCCTGCAGTTTGTGTGGATCACGGAGAGATTTTTTTCCAAGTACTTGAAAGGTGAGGGGAAAAGTGATGTGAAGACAAACTGTGCCAGGCTCAGGAAACTTCCAGAGCTGAAAAGCCTCGAGAGCTGGGAGACCGCTGAATTGTCAGCAAGTACACTTGCCCCGTTCTTCCTTTTCCCAAGACATCTCCTCGTGGCAGCTGTTCCTGTGCTCCTGTTTTATATCGATGCTGGATGTGTGAGACTGGAGGGGATGGGTCTCGGCATGAGCCGGGGTGCCAGCGTAGGACTGAGTGATGCTACCACAGCCGGCCTTAGAGGGTGAAAAGGCTCTCGATGTGCAGACTTTAGAGCTGGGACCCTGTAGGACAAGTGGCTCTTACACTCAGTAACAATTCTTTGCTCTATTTCAGTGCCAGGAAAAATGCCCTGGGGATAATTGGGGTTTTCTCTGCATTTTGCTGCCTGCAGGTCTTTGTACCTGTGCAATCAGAGAGATGCCAGCGATGCCCTGTTACAAACTGAGTGCTTTCTAATGGGGCTTCCCTAAAACGTGCCTCATTAAATGACACCAGTTCTTACACCTTGCTACCATTGCAGTTATTTTGATCCACTGCTGTATTACATTTGTTTTCTGGCTTTGCTGGACATCTGTTATTGTTTAGAAAACATAGCTAAAGAGAAGAAACATCCCCCCATCTCCCTCCCAGGAATCCTTATTGATCTTTCTTCAGCTACATAAAATAGGAAAAAGGTCAAATCCAATTTGTAATTTACGGTCTGGGCAGTCCTCTGCCAAAGCTCGAGGGCAGGTCGCTGCATGCTTTTCTGTGTATGTTTGTGCTACCTTATGGGCCTTAGGGTGATGATTCGGGGATTTTAGGTAACTGAGAGTAGGAAATTAGAGTTTTTTTTTCTGGTCTGAAAAGATCTGAGTAGAAACAAGAATGCACTGGACGGATTTTAATATTTTTTTCAGATATTTTAAGGTTCCTAAAGTGCTAGGGGGAAACATCTCAGATTCAGATTTTGTTAAATTGGATTGTTTTAAGCAGGAATGGAGAATGAACGATTCCCTAAGCTTTACCCATTGCCGTGCAGGTTGCTGGAACTCATAATTCACAGGATCACAGGATGGTTTGGGTTGGGAGGGACCTTAAAGCACATCTGGTTCCAACGCCTTGCTGTGGGCAGGGACACCTCCCACTGGATCAGGGTTCTCAAATTCAGAAATCCAGATTTAAACACCACTCCGTAAAATCCCGAACCCAAATGGCGACAAACAACAAAAATCATCCCAATTGCTATTGTGAACCTTCTGATAGACTTTTTTTTTTTTTTTTTACTAGTTAGTGCCTTGAGGGTTTTTAGAACATTGAAAAATGCTAAAGCAGGAAAAAATCATTTTTTTGCTGAAGTGAGCACTTCTTTCGAGGTGCCTGGAGAGCGGGGAAAACTGATGAGGAAGAGGTAGTGCCTAGAGATGTAATGTGGCGGCTTAACAGGAACAGCTTTCCACTTCCTTATTTCAGTCTGTAGTAAGATACAAACAAAAACTGAAGCAGCAGATGAGCTCCATTAGGAGCTGCCAGGTGTAAAATACCAGTAAAGATGAAGTCTGAAAAAGTAGGTGGCTGAGCAGCTTTGCGAAGGTAAGAGCTGTACGCAAAGCTCGAATTATTACTGGTATTATCAAGGAGGGGATGAAAACTCTTAGCCATGCAAACCCTCCCAGGTAGGTCTTTGAAAATACACCGCCTGTCCACATGACCACACTCCTTGCTGTGAGTAATTTAGAGCAGACAACTAATTGAGTGCTCTCACGTTGCCGCGGCTCCCTCCCAAGGGATGGCTGTGCTGGAAAAGGCTCTTAGTCTCCACCAGAATTGGCCTTTAATATTGGGAAGAACAAAAACCCTGTGAGTTCGATGTGTCTGATGGAAGCAGTTGGTGTGTCACTGCTGAGGTGAGCTAAGTGTGCTTCAGCCTCCTTGAGTCAAAGCACGAGGGCCTGCTGGAGGAGCTAATTATATTAAGAAGAAAGCCAGCCCCTCTTCAGCCAAATTAAGGGTGGCCTTCCTTCTCCGCTGCCCTCCCCGCTCAGCTGCATGCTGATCTGCAAATCCTGCAGCTCTTCCCAAGAGTTTCAGGTGTGCAAAGCTGCCCGTGCCAAATTAAGGGCTCGCAGCACCCCTGGCTGGTGGTGCTATTTCATGACAGAATTTGACAGTGTGACTTTCAGGGTTGTTTTTTTTTGCACAGAGTTGATCCAGAAGACTTTAGGTGGCCTTAGGTCCGAAGTCTGTCTCGTGGCTGGCACGGAGCGTTTTTTTGCAGCTCTCAGACCTGGGAAGGAGCAAGCTGGGCCAGCCTACAAATAAATGTAAACTGCCTCGAAAAAGTAAATAAATCGGAAAGTGACTCAAGCCACAAATGGCAGGCAGAGTCCTTTTCTGCAAAATGCAGAGATTTTTATCTCGCTGTCTGAAAGTGACATTCAAAGAACTTCTCTCTTGGGGTTGGAAAAGAAGTTCTTCATTACAGAAAACAGGACTGGCTATGATTAAAAAGAGAAAGTGTTCTCCTTGGGGGGTTTTTGTTTTATTGAAGTGAAAATTGAAAAGCTGGCAATCTCTGGACTATCAATGAACCAACAATGACTCGAACAGTCTTGTGTATAAGTTAACAAATGGAATATGTACAGTGCATCTACATAAAGAGGTTACTATGTGCTCTGCTCCCTCTTAAGAGACCACATCGATGGCAGCTATATACTCAATCCTATACGCCTTACTGAAGTATACAAGAAATGAATCTATTAAAATGTAAAACATCGATGTTTTGCCTTTCTCCACGTGGAAATAGCTTTTGTAGCTCTCAACAGGAATTCTGTAGCTCTCAGTGAGATCGTTTTGCAGTAAGCTATGCATTCTTGGAAAGTCCTTTGGCAGAAGCGCACTCTGAAAACTTTGCCAGCATCAAAATCCCGGTAACGCTTTGAGACCTACAGAAAGAAATCCTTCTTCCTTCACAAGTGTTGGAAAAGACTTCTGGTCTTTGCTCACCACCTTTGTAAGTTCTTCCAAACATGGAAATAAAACTTTTATCGAAAGTTTGGAAAAACATTTTAAACTATCTTTTAAAATATCTTTTGCCAGCTTCATCCCTCTTCCTCTGGTGTTTGAGCTTTGTAAAGTTTTACTTTTCAACCTGCCCAGGTATTGAAAGAAAGGTCACTGTAACTAAGCTTTCTTTGGTAAATTATTCCTAGGGAATTTTACATTTCTTTAAGCTGTGAGTTTCTGAAACTTGAAATCCAAAGGTTTTCTGATGTTTTTTTCAAAATGTTTCCAGCTCCCAGACTCTCTTCTGTTGCTGTGTATAGGGTAGCTGGCAGTAGTGCGTACTTATTTTGCAGGATTGCTTCTAAAGCCTTCCCTGGTCATCTTATGGAGGCACGAGGCTGCACCACAGATGTGCATCCCTAGGAAACCTGCCAGTTCGTCCTCCGCACTTTTCTTCCCTCTGCACAGGAAAGAACGTCACCTGGCACTGGCCTACTTAAGACACCAGATTGTATGCTGGTGGAATAAAGAAAAACAGAAAGTGAGAGTTTGGTTTGTGAGCTCCCCTTTTCCTGGGTTTGGTTACTTACAGGAGCACGATCTCATGGACTGGAGCCAAAGCAGGTTTTGCTGTGGACTTGATGCAGCTGCAGGGATTAATCCTCAAAGCTGGTCCTGACACACAGGAGAGAGTTTCCAACATGTGGGACTCAAGGGTTTGAATATCTCCCTTTACTGAACAGAAACTAAATCCTTCTTTAAAGCTAGGACTTGAGGAAAAAATAGTGACCTGCAGGAAGTTATAGCTAAGACAGCCTTATTAAAGTATGTTCCTTGACCATGAAACAGCAGCCTCAGCCATACTCCAGACATTTTGGTCTGTTTCTAACATTTCCTGTTTCTAACTGTTGGCCTGTCCCTCTTGCTCTCTCCAGCAAGAGGTTTTTATCTATAGCATTTAAAGGCAGCTCAGTTCAATCCATGCCACTTAAAGGCAGCTCATGGGGAGATAAAAAGTTGGACAGAAACATCCACTTGATGCTTCCTGCCCCAAATGCCCATTTGTTCATTTGCTACAAGGGCCTTTGCTCATTTTCTAGTGCTTACGGGAGGGCCACAAAAGCACATCAGGCTTCCTACTGCTGTTGGTGGAGGAGTTGGCTTGGGTATATCATGCAGCAGGAAAACAGAAGGCAGAGGTGAATAGAAAGGAAATTCTTTTTTTTTTTTTTCTTTTTCTTTTTTTTTTTTTTTCACCATCCGTGCTTATATCAGGTGTAGGTAAATCTGCAGATCCTCTTAATGGGAAGTCAAATCTCATTTAGAAATCTGCTAGTTTCCTAGCACATTTGGCAAGCTGAATTTCCTCCCCAAATCTGCATAGCACAGTGCTGTCCTTGCCTAGCCCAGTTCATCCCTGCACAAACAGATTTAGGCAGTGAACGAAAGCTAAAAGCACCTCTCTAAAACCTTAGGCTGTGACCGATTTAAATGGTGCCTGCAGCCCACTTTTCCCCAGACCAGCCCAACTTGCTTCGAAATGATATATATATATATATATATTTTAATTTCAGAGGCTAGGGGGAAATTGCATCTCAGAAATGGTGCCCTGTGTTTGCTGCACATCAGCGAAAGTTTTGTCACTGCTCTGTGACTGCTTGGCTCATGGCAGATGCGCAAGTGAGTTTCAGACTGTTCCTCAGTGCTGGGCTCACACATTTAGCTTGGGGGAGGTTGGCTTGGATGAATTCATGGAGCTCACTCAGAAGCATCAGGGTATGGACCCTCTGCAAAGGGTTCGTCCTTCCAAGACAAACCTCTCATTCACCGTAGTATCTGTTTTTGCCCCATGTTAAATCCGGGCACCTTTTAAAGAAAAAATCCACGGTGGTTCAAGCTTGTGAAAAGCTTTTCACGGTGGTTCACCTCTTGTGAAAAGCTCTGTAAGACTTCAAAACTAGCTCGCAGCCTGCTGGCTGCCATGGTTGTGCCCCACGCCGCTCTCCATCCAGTTGGACGAGTATTGCCGGGCTGCTTTTGGAGGTCCTGAGCACCAACAGTGTGTCTGGGTTCTGCTGCAGTCTGCTCAGAGGCTGCTGTGCAGATGGGAAAGTGTTGGTAGCAAAGGTGTTTGAGGCTTGCTGGTGTGTCTGGTGGGAGCTTGACATAGAAATGAGGCAAGTGAAGGTTGGGGAACACCAAGACTCTGCAGGGAAAACAAGCAGGGTGAAAAAGCAGTCCAGGTGTGTGCATTCACTGAGGAGACCATAAGCAATGGATAGCTGTGAAATTTGTAAACATCTTCCTGAAGACCAGTAGCTGTGGCCCTTATGGTAGCCAAAAATGACCCTACCAGGTAATATGGCCTCAAGTGAAGTCATAAGTGGGTCTGTGTGAGGGTTATTGTCCCTCAGTTTAGTGTGGCCGAGGAGGTGGAGGCTCCAGTAGCTCCCAGGCTGCGGGCTTTGCTTCCAGCTGCTGTTCTCCAGCTTCCCCTAGGCTTGGCTATTGCTTTTTGTCACTAAAAACAGAACTGCTCTGGGAGGTGCCCCAACCAAAGTCATGCCCTGCCCTGGGAGCTTGCCATGGGCTGACTGAAAGCAAGGAGGAAGAAAAGAAAAGGGTTGGTAGCCTGCGGAGGGTGGGAAGCTCCAGTTCTCACAACATATCCTGAAACTTCATCCCCTCTTGTTAACCTTTTCTCCTGCAGTGATGGCTGTCCTGGAGACAGAGGGGCTCCCCAAGGAATTTTGGTGCCCACCTGACACGTACGTGGCCAGGGAAGGGGCACCTGGTGCAGGCGTGCTCAGGTGCGCTGTCCTGCCACAGGAGGCCCAGCCGAGCCTCCTCTGAGGCAGTTTAAGCAGCCAGACAAATGTTATCATGTTTAAGAGCAGGGAATTAATAACAGCTGCCAAATCCTTCTCAGTAAATAGGATTAAAGCTCTAAGACTCCACCTGGAGAGCTGCATCGAGCTCCGCGGTCCTCTGTACAAGAGTGTCATGGACCTGCTGGAGCAGGACCAGAGGAGGTCACGAGGATGCTCAGAGGCTGGAGCCCCTCTGCTGTGGGGACAGGCTGAGGGAGCTGGGGGTGTTCGGCCTGGAGAAGGGAAGGCCTGGGGACACCTTACAGTGGCCTGGCAGGGCCTGAGGGGGCTGCAGGACAGCTGGGGAGGGATGCTGTGTCAGGGCCTGTAGGGGAGGGACTCTGGTGTAGTGATAGGACAAGGGGTGATGGCTTTAAACTGGAAGAGGGTAGGTTTATATTGGATATAAGGGAGAAATTTTACATGATGAGGGTGATGAGGCACTGGAATGGATTGTCCAGAGAAGCTGTGGCAGCCCCATCCCTGGGAATATTCAAAGCCAAGTTTGGGCTTTGAGAACCTGAGCAAGTGGACGGTGTCCCTGCCCATGGATGCCGTTGGGCTGAATGATCTTTAAGGGTTCCCTCCAACCCAAAACATTTTGTGCTTATAAATTTTACCAGGAAAAATGAAATCATACACCCTACTTTTTCATTTGAAAACCCATTTTTTTCCTTTTAATAAAACTTTGTGGGTTGTTGTTGTTGTTTTTGTTGTTTTTGCTTTGTTTTTTAAGAAAGTTCAGAGTTATTGTCTGGTTCTAGCCAGTCACTGGGAGAACTGCCTGAAATGGGCAAAAATCATGCAAACTTCTGCAAGAGTTGGATGCTCAGAGCCTTTGCAAATGCCACATCTTTTACTTCACCTGGCCCTGCCCCAAAATATTGTGGCACTCAGGTTGCTCAGGAGTCCCCTGAAGGAAACTTGAGCAGGAGCCCACATCCATCCCTTTTCACATCTCTGGAAAACCACCTTGGGGAAAATATTTTGGCTGTAAACGATGGAGGAACTACAACTGCAAAACCTTTAGGAAATGTGAAGCTGCAGCAAAAGATGCTACAGCTGGGGAGTGTGGACAGAAGCTGAATAGCCTAAGATAATGTCACCTGGATGGGTGAGGACAAAAAGTACCCATCCCAGTCTGTGGTTCCACAAGCCAGGCTCAACTCCTGATCCTCCAGCACATTTAGCCCAAGATCTGTATCTTCAAGGAAAGGCTGAGTTTCACCTTAACAGGCTTTAATTGTGTGGGTAATGTGCTTGCTTCTCCAGGTGTTGGGTTACTGGCTGTCCTCTGAAAGCAAAGATGTTTCTCCTCAAGGTTAGGAGATTCGTGTGTATTTATTTGTCTGATCACTGAAGTAAAACCTTTCCTATCGCTAAAGCAGGAAGGTGGTGGTGCTTTCTGCGCTGTGAAAAAAAGAACCAGCAGAAAACATTGTTTGTGGTTGTTTGCTTTACATTTCTCTCCGGGCTCGTTTTGTTTGTCTTTTAAAGAAAACGTCATCTTTCTTGGTCAGCCCTTAACTCTTTGAAATGCACCACATGGATGATTAAGCGCAGGAAGCATCCAGCCTCCGAGCGTGATTTGTGTGCTAATCAAGGAGAGCGGCGCTGCTGAATCATATTACGCTCGGACATCAAAGCAGGCCATTAGGCCGCGGCTGGCAGCGATCTGATTATAACCGCGGGCTGGCGGCGGGCACCGGAGGCATGGCGAGGCGAGGCAAGGCTCTGCGCAGGCCTCGTCAGGCTGGCTCGTGGAGTTGTGTGTCTGGCTGGCAAAATCCACCGCTGAAGGGAAGTAACTCGAGGGAGAACGTTGCCCCAAAAGCATTTCATTATTTTTTCCTGCGACGGAAGCTGTCTGACTTGGAGAGCTTGGGTATGGTGAGATGGATTTTGTAAGGCCCTGCTCCCCCATTTTGTGGAAGCTTTGCAGAAACACCCCAGTTTCAAAAACAGCTTCTAATGACCACCAGTCCCATGAACCCCAAGGGCAGGGACTTCATTTAAAGGCTGAAGAAACAAACACAACAAACAGGTAGGGTTGCCAAAGGGGGGTGTTAATTTCTCAATACGGGGCCTGAAGCTGAACACATCTGGGTTAAGAGCAACAATTTTCTTCAGAGGGGTTTGTTACCTCGGATTCAGGCCCTGCTCCAGATCTTGGTGCCCCTCTCCAGTTCCTTGTGGGAGAACAAAGGCAGGGCTCATAGTGCTTAACTGGAACATCAGTTACAAAATCTGAGTGCTGGAAAGCCGGGAAGTGAAGAAGACCTCACTTTAACCATTTCCACATCATAACCACGTAACTGACCTGTCTGGACAATAAATAAAAGCCTTTTCCGTCTCTTCAGTTTGCTAATTCCAACTCAGACAGATGCTTAGCAGTCTTCTCTGTTTTTAACAATAGGTTTTTAAAAGTTTTTGCTGTTTGTCATTATTTTTCTCCTTCTTACCCAGCTGAAGACCTGGATCAGAAAATATCGATGGATTGAGTCGAAGGAGTGTTGCTATCCTTGTGTTATGTGCAGCTGGACATTCATTTTCCCCTGGTAAATGAAGATGCATTATTCTGGCTCTGCCCGTTTCCATCAAGTCCCATGCCCAGACGTGACACCATCCTGTGGAGGACACAGTCCTACAGAGAGCAGGCCAGCACCAGATCCTGCAGCTGCAACATCACAGGCTCTGCCTCCTTGCTTTAAGTGCAGCACTTTGCCACCTTCATGGACTGACATAGCCATCAGGTCTGCCATCAACCCATACAGCCTCGTGTTCCCCAAGGCCATAAAGCTCATTCCTATTCCTGCACACCATTAGTGACTTCCCATCAACACAAGCAGGTGCATGTGTTCACACAAGACCTTTCCATACAGAGCACTGTAAGAGGGATGGATTCTCTCAGGAGGCCACTGATGAAGCAGTATTTCAGTTTTACCTTGGAGCAAAACCCCAAAGAGGTTAAACTGTTCCTCTCAGCTCCACAGAACCACTCTCCTGTGCCCCCAGAGCAACCGTGGAGTTGCTCTCCCAGAGGTTTTCCCAGCTGTTGTTAGCTGAGATGGAGGAAAACCTCACTTTTGCTACTCTGAAGATGTGGGTCTCACGCCATGGAAAGGTGAAAAGCAAAAAAACAGTGCTCTGTCCAGTGAGAGCACTCAGCACCTGGATGTCAGTGACTTCTGTGTGCAGGAAGCACAAGCTGCTGCTGCCTCTAGCCCATGTACCCCAGCCTGAGCACCAGCTGACAGTCACTTGAGCATGGAAAAAGGGCCTGTGTTGGCCTGGAGTCCATGCAGTGAGGGATGATGCAGACACCCGGGCAGGATGGGGCCCTGTGGGTGTGCTGGGAATGGCCAGGAAGGCGACAGCCTTCCCCCCACACACACACACCCCATTAGCATCCCTGCAAGGCTGCCCCTCTGCAAAGCGCCTTCTCAGCGTTAACTCTGCTGCACAAGGTCCCTGCAGGTAGCTCATTAAGTCACGTCTTCTGAGAGAGGAAGCTGGGGAGGAAAATAAAATGAGGGCAGAGCAATGTAATGTGCCCAAAGCAACGGGGGGAGGTAGTTATCAGCACCCAGAGCAGCAGTGAGCTCTTCCCAGCCCCTCGTCCTCAGCTGTGAGGAGATCAGGCAATTTGGTTTTCCAAATCCTTCGGGTAATCCTTCAAGGAAAAAAATGGGAAGGAGAGGAGAGGAGAAAAGTTCAAAATAAAGGTTGAAAGCCAGAGTTGCGGCAAAAATTGTTCTTAGAGATTAAACGGACCCCTGAGTTTTTGCCTTTTTTTTTTCTGCTGTTGTGCACAGCACTTTCATCCACATCATTGTGATTACTTTTAGTAACATCTAGCTAAGTCATTCTTACAAATAAAAGAAAAAATAGAAAGGAAGAAAGAAAGGAAGAAAGGAAGGAAGGAAAAGAAAGAAAGAAAGAAAGAAAGAAAGAAAGAAAGAAAGGAAGGAAGAAAGAAAGAAAGAACCCCAAACCCAAATTCTTAATCTTGTTTTGAATTGCAACTCTGCAAAAGTCTCAAGGAAAAGTGCAATTTTTTAACTTTTTTTTTTTTTTTTTTTCCACAGACCTATAGATGCATTTTGTACAACCTAACTTTTTCTCAAAAACCCATCTCTTTCTCTAAGCTTCACATATGGAAAAACACACCAAACCGAGTTCTGTATGAGAATTCTCCATCTGCTGCAAAACAAAATCTACAAGCCTGTTATTATTGTATCAGCACCAGTCAGTAGCATGCTCGGGGTCACAGCGTAACGCAGCACAAGCAAGGTGCTGCCCCAGTGCCCACACAAACCCACAGCGAGGGGTGCTGTCCGTGCTGTCCGTGTGCTAGAGGAGATGGGAGGCTGCGTGCAGGAGCTCTTTTGAAGACAGAGGAGCACTGTAAGAAAAATCTGCTCCAGCGAGTCTCACAAGGGAGGCTTTGTGTGGCAAAAAGCTGTATTTTTAGGTCAGCTTGGCTAAGCTGAAGGAGGTGATTTGTGTGTTAAATAGAAGGGGTGTCTGGCTTTTAATCTCAGCTCTTTTGCAGTGCAGGCATAAGTTGTGAGCCATGTTGACTACTTTGGCGTGGTGTTTGCAATGGGGATTAACCGGTGACCAGCAAGAGGCCAGTGGCTGGTCCCAGAAGTTCAATGAGAGATGAGGGGGGACCATGAAACTGACATTTTCCTGCTCCTCTTTTTTTCCCAAAACAGTTGTTAACCGGCAAGTTCTCAGTCAATGCAGTTGTTTTGGTTGATAACAAGATCGTATGCTGTATAAAACCTGATTTGATTAAACAGGTCATTTGCAGTCTGCCTGGTCTACCAGCTAATATCAGCACAGTTATCATCTATGTCATGGGGTGGCTTATAGGAAAAGGGAAATTCAAGGCTGGATCAGCAACCTAGCAGGTTTTTACTTTTATTTTTAATTTTATTATTTTAGGGGGTGTCAGCAAACCATGGTGCTGATGGAAGTGAAGGAGAACAAAAGCTGGGTGAACCAAAATGAGAGAAGCACTGAGCAGATGAAGGGTTCCCCGGCTTTTGGGCTTCCCAGGACCAGCACAGGTATCTCTTAATATTGAGGACACTTTGTAAAGGCTCCTATTTCCACTCAGAGCCCTGGAGAAACCAAGGGTTGAGCATGCTTGATAAGCACAGAGAGGGCTCAGCTCAGGTGAGCTTCACTGCAGCTGCACAGAGGGACAAAAGAGGCATCAAAACTACCAGTGAAGGAGACACCTCATCCACATCTCGAGTGGGAGACAAGAAAATGTGTTCTTGCAGAGTTTGCAGTCCATTGTGAGCAATGAATTAGCACTATCAGCACCCTGTGTTGCTCAAGGCATCAAAATAAGATTGAAATGAAGCTTCAAGGTGCTCAGGGTCCTGCAGAGCCCTTCTGTCCACCAGTCACAGGCCCTCAGCAGAGCTAAGGAAGGAGGAACCTTGGGCAAAGGCAAAGCCAGCAGAGACTTTTTAGGAGGAGATGGAGAGGAAAAAATGTTAAACTGGGGAAAAGACAGAAGGAGAAGAAGCCAAGACATTGTTTTTCAAGTGAAATGCCAGCCTTCTCCCATGCTACTGCCCTCTGGAAGGATGAAGTCACTGTGCCCAAGCGATGGGGCATGAAGGGAATTATCACAGGAACACAGAATATCCCCGGTTAAAAGGGATCCACTAGGATCACCGAGTCCGGTTCCAACATAGCAAGGAACAACTGATCAATTATATGTTGCTCTCCTGTAAGTGTGCCAAGGGGGGTGTTTGCTCTGGCTTTTATCCTTGCGGGTGGCTCAGGATGCTGGGTGCACTCTCAGGCAGGCAGCCTACAAGCAAGCCTGTCTGCAGGGATTCGCAGGATGAGCCATTCCCACAACGTGTCAGTAGGTGGCAAAAAGCTACAACCCTTGTGCTAAGCAAGGAATAAAGGTTTTTTCCTGCTCCTGCAGGAACGGGAGGTATCTGCGGGCAGCTCCATCCCATCGGTGGCTTAGTCAGTATTTCCAGCATTGGGAAACAACAGGTTTTACGGCTGTGCTATTGCAGCATAATCTGAGGTTACCTGGTTGGACAAACCAAAACTGGATGCAGCTGGTGTTTTCTAAGCTGATGATGACACTAATCTTCAAGTACAGCCTGAAACAGAGCCGCTCAGGTCGGTGGTTTGGGGCATTTCTTTTCTTGCAGCTTTGGGTAAGGAGATTGAACCGATCCCAGTTACCTGGCCCTCACCTCCCAGTGAG
This sequence comes from Oxyura jamaicensis, assembly GCF_011077185.1. Lineage (NCBI taxonomy): Eukaryota > Metazoa > Chordata > Aves > Anseriformes > Anatidae > Oxyura > Oxyura jamaicensis. The sequence goes on along the minus strand of NC_048897.1, from coordinate 49,848,166 downwards.
TCAGGGAGGGAAGGGTTTGGCGAGGTTAGTGGAAAGAGCCTCGTGCCTTTGATGGTGGTTTTTATGCTGCTGGATGTGTGCATGTGCTGGGGAAGGGAGGCTGCTGCGTGGCGCTGAGCATTCCTGAGGAGGTCAAAGGCACTGAGCACCAGGTGGGGCAGGGCCTAGGAGGATGAGAAGATCACATTAATGCAAGGTACGTGATGAGATCCGATTACAGCACAGCACTGAGCCTTATTCTGCTTTGTTTACCTCTTTGCTAAGTGTAAGTAAACCGTATTTCTGCTTGAGAACAATAAAAGAGATATTACAGCATTCTGGGCCTCAGGACCTCTGGGATAACTTTCAGCTTTTTTTAAAGACAGAGATGAGGTTCTTCAAGATTTCCTGTTACAAGTTGCATACTTCATTGCTGATAATTTGGCCAGACATAACCATCGGTGCTGACTTTCCCCAGCTCAGCTGGCTGCATGAGGCTGAGCACTATCATTTTGCTTTAACATTTCGGTTTGGCTAATTCTGAGCGAGAGAAACTTGTATTTCTCTGTCCGTATTACCACCTATGCCAAAAGCAGCCTGTACCCATTTCACTAGGAAGATAAACACCCTTGAGTGTTGGGGCAGGGATCTGTCTGACCTACATCTCCCCTGCTTCAGGACTCTACCCTGTGCTGATACCTGTGGCCACATCATTACCTGTGTGAAATCTCAGTGTTTGGGCATTTTGGTGAAACCTGACAGCTTCAGTTCTCCAAAGGTGCTGCACCTGGGCTGGGCAGCCCCTGTCTCCAGGCGGGGACGGGTTTAGCCCGCAGGATGGCTCCAGCCTCGTCTCAAAGCTGGGAGGAAATCACAGCAAAACCTCATTAGCTGGTAGGAGAGAGCATGTCCTCTCCAGAGGGTAAGTCACCCCGCCGCTGGACGGACAGGGGACATCTCTTCCCCCTCTGACCATCGCTCTGCACCACCTAAATCCAGCCCAGCTCAGGTTTTGTCATCGCTATCCATCACAACTCATCCCATGCCTGCCAGTTGGGATGCAGGAGTGCTCCAGCCTCCCCTGGCCGCAGCAGCAAGCTCGGGCAGAGGAACTCGCTGCTCTTGTGCGTGACTTGCACCAGCGCTGCGGGTGCTCGCCTCTGTTGAGTGGCAAATTTCCTCCCCTACATAGCTGTCTGTAGTGACTCATCCTTCAAATGACGAGATGATATCAAGCGTTTGGAATTGGGAGCTATTCAGAGAAAAACATCTCTGCAAGGCTCTCCTTGCTGAGTCGCAGCACATGCATCGTGGGGTTCTTGTTGTTGCTTTCCCCTCCTCCCCCCATCTTCTGTAATTTGTAGAAAAGCCTAAGTTTCATCTTTAGTAATAGAGAAAACATTTTCATTTCGAGCCGCTGGAAGGATGTTAGAAAACATGAGAACAGAATGAGTTGCCGTCTGCCTCTCTACAGGTTATGATGAGTTAACACAATTGAAAGCAGCTGAAAATCAAACAATTTTGAGCACCAGAAGCAGAAAGCAGGTTTGCCGGCTTTATTGCCTCCATAAGAGCAAATTCTGCACACTGTAAATTGATAAATTAATGCTCAGAGCCCCTTCTCTGCACAGCCTGTGATATGGATTGACTGGTCCACACGCTCTTCTCCGTGGGCAGCACTCTTCCGAAGCGCTGGCAACGTGATTATTGGAAAACTAATCAGCTCTATCTGAGATAAATTGCATTTCCACCAATTATCGCTTAATTGTTGACAGATGGGAACACAGAAGGGAGATATGTCGAATCATTAAGAGGACAGGTGTACAGACAAGTGCCAGATTAATTGTTCCAGCCCATTAAATCATTGACATTTTCAGCCTACCCTCAACACCGAATCCAAAGCTCTCACGATACCTCCAGATCGCACACAATGCCCGTGTTTATGAGGAAAGTTCGCAGGGGCATTTTTGAAACGCAGACTCCAGACAAGGACTCATTAGCCACTAACAGTTCTCCTTTCTCATTAAAATCACTTCCCTTACTTCTCCTTCTCTGTGCTGGGGTTTGTTTTCTTGGCTTTTCCGCGAACTCGCACACAGCGTGTGGGTTTGCTCCAAAGAGCAGTTTTCTCCACGAAGCGTGCAGACGTGCTGTGGGGCTGCACATCCAGGGACGGCAAAAAGACAGAGAGGGGTGAAGCCAGGACAGAGAAGCTCAGTGCTGGGCAGCTGTGCTAGAGGCTCCGGCTTTGATCCGGGGCTTTGGCTGTGACTTCCAGCTCCTGCTTTTTGATTTTCAATAAAGTTAAACAGAGACAAATAGCTGAATACTGTTGAAACCAAGTCAGCCACAGGTGTCTGATTCCCCTAAATACGTGTGAAAATGTGTCTTCTGCTCTGTTTCTGGCTATGTAAGCCGGGACGCAGAGCTGACACATCCAAAACAGCCCCGTGGCAGGACACGCTTCTCTTGAGCCCCCCAGACCCTGCCCTGCCCCGGGCACATGAGAACTGACTCTGGATCGAGTTGCTCTGAATGCCCTGCCTTGAAGAATAAAGATTTCCAGCAGAAGGAGATGGAAGCAGCTGTGGTGGTGATGCTACCTGTTGTTTGTGGGGTCCTTGCCCTGTCCCGAAATCCTGGTGAGCAGGGAGGGAGAGCAGCCCCAACTCCCTTCTTGTGCATTCGGAAATCCAACATCACTCAGCTGAGGCAAAGTCAGCCAAGGCACACCAGGGAAACGCAATCAAACGGCAGTGCAGGTCTTGGGTTAATTAGGTGGTGCCTAAGTGAGCGAATGGCACGTGTGTCTGTCTGTCTGCCTGCCTGTCTGCAGGAGGCTTCCAGTCTGTCCCCGCTGGTGGCCGGGCCAGCCGACAAGCTCATCTGAGGATGTTTTACCCTCTGGTCGGTTTTAGGCAGACCAAGGGGAAAGCAACCCAGGGAGACGTTCCCAGGGAATCATTTTATCACAGAATCACAGATAGAACGGACGTCCTTCATAGCACCATTGCTTTGAATGCATCTGGATGTGACCAGCACCCTGCTGCACACGGGGCTGCTGGAGATCCCTCTGTTCCCACCACTGCACAGTGCTGAGACCTGGATGCAGTGGGCAAGTGAACTAATGCCAGTGTTTTTTGGAAGATTATCCGTAAAGCTGGAGGTTAATACTGAAGAAAATACATATGTTTTTCTCTGCCTGAAGCAGGGGAGGAGAGGAAACTAAAAAAAAAAAAAAAAAAAAGGACAAAAATCAAAAAGGAATTTTAGAGATGCCAGAATATTTATTTGAAAGGCTTCCTAAAGCAATCATTCTACCTTTCATTTTGAACTGCTTTTTTGTGGCTTAGAAAAGGATGTAAGGTTGAAAACAACTTAGGTGGAAAGGTCGAGTAACTCAAAGGCAAGAGAAATATTTCATCCCAGCTGGAACTTCAGCTGGAACATTTTCCAGCTTCTGCTTGTTTGTTTTGCCAGCCTCCTCCTCCTCCCTCTGCCCCTACGTTATTGTTGCTCAGTCCAAACCGTTTTTTCCCCAGCTGTTCAGACGCAGCCACGTACCCAGACCAGTCACTACCCATCACATCAGCCACCGCCGTGTTTCCAGTGGCCCTGTCCACCCGCCTTGTGCACAGCACCGCTGCTGAATGCAAATGCCCTGCCCGTGCCCTGGCACCATGGCTTGGTCCTTCAGCATGCCCCGAGGCATGCCACTAGAAATTTTTATCGAAGAACTCATCAAAAAGAGAAACCCTCTCCGTCCTGGTCCTCACCAGCGCAGGTCTGCGATGAAGTTTCCTCCCTTCCCTCTCGCAGCCCCCCGAGTCGGTGCTGGAGGTGTCCCAGAGCAGGTCCCCGGTGCGCGGCTCCCTGCAGAGCCAGAGCCCGACCTTGCTGTTGCTGTCGTGCTGCCTTGCGAGTCCTCCATCCCCTCTGTTTCCTGGTGGAAAAAATAAAAATAACTGGAATTTTGCTGCGAGCCATGCCCAGGCCTGTTGGATTCATCTGGCAGTCGCTATGGGCAGCTGGAGGTGTGTAAAGAAGATCCTGAGAAATCCCTGCAAGACCAGACCATGTGCCCGGGGCTGGGCAGGTTAGGCATTATCTATTTGGGATTGCATTTGGTAAAATTAGAAAGCCTGGCACGAGGCAGTGTGGTTTTACACTGCCCCACAGGTGTGGGTGGCTGGATCCCAGCATTGCATCCCAGGGAGCACGTTCCTGTCTAGGTGCTGGAAGATTCCTGCTGTGTGAGTTGGGGACCACTGTGTCCAGTGCCTCCACGTGGCAGCGCCATCCCACGAGAACACCCTGCCCAGTGGCCTTTCCACGAGGGAAAACCCCCAGTGTTTTTTTCCAGGATGAGAACTGTGCCCTGCAAAGCCCCTTCTGCAACCAAGCTACCCGCTTGCTTCCTGCCTGGTAGCTTTTACCCCCAGGCAGAAGAGAGCTGCGGAACAGAATTGTGGTGGCTTGGATGGGACCTGGACAACCGCAGGGACATGGTACTGCAGGTCTGGAGAGGACTTACTGGAAGGTTCAGCCCCTAGCATGGACATTCACCCCCTGGCATGAGGAGACGCTGCTCCAAAGCCCTCTGGCCAGAGACGGAGCCGCTGCTGTGCAGAAAAACCCTGTCCTGGGGACAAGGTGACAGGAAAGGACTTTGTCACCAATATCCAATGGTCCCATGCTTGCTCCTGCCTCTTCCCATAATATTTATTATATTCTATGAACTGAGCACATTTTGTGACATCCCCATCCCATGCGTGTGTGCTGCAGCCCATGGCATGGTGCTGGCACCAGGCAGGGACACGGGGGGCACGTGGGACAAGATGAGGTTCTTCTGCTGGTGGGAACTCAGTGGTTTTATGCCCCTACAGCTATCCCACAGCTTCCACAGGGAAACTGTTCTGATGGTATTTAAGATGCTGGGGAGCTTTACATCTCCTTGGGAAACTATTCTGCTTACCAGGGTCTCCATTAAAATGCTGATTGTGCTCAGCGGGGACAAGGTCTCGGCTGTCGGTGCTGTCACCTCTCTGGCGAGTGTCAAGGACTTTCTTCGGGCTGAATTCCTTGATTTTTTGTTTATTGATTTTTGCCTCCCTGTGGAGATTTCGCTTCAGCTCTGCCTGGGTTTGCAAACGAGTCATCAGCACACGCAGCAGAGGAGCAAACACGTTTTAACAGCTCGGCGCGGCATATCATTAGGGGGCTGGCACTGAAAATAATTACACAGCCAGGTAGCTTAAGCAAGGAAAATCATATTTGCCAATGTGGGTACGTGACAGAACATGACCCGGATGGAGGTTTGTGGTTTCTCCATGGGCTACGGCCAAACGAGGGCAGAGCACTGAAAAAAATCAGAAGTAATTACTGAACTTTTCCTAAGGGGGAAAAACCTCGTGGGTTCAAGAACTCCGCTGGATAAAAAAGGAATGAGAAGGAGCCTGCAGGAGGGTATTCCTGCATCCCTGGAGGGGGGAAGGCTGTGGGAATGGGGACAGGGAACAGGGCACCAGCAGGAGCCAGGGCTGCCACTCAGAGCCAGCATCTCCTACGTGTGTGGGACATTCCCCAGCCCAGAGGTGGGGTGTGGGTGCATCCACCACACTGGGGCTGCTCCCCAGCTTCATCCGCACTTCCCAGGCACAGGATTGAGACCTCCTCGCCCATGGGGGAGACCCCGGGATGGGAAAATCCTGCAGAGCCTTGGTATCTCCCCAGAGCCCTCCCCAAGTTACCTCTCGGCGCCGGCGGGTCAGCTCCAGCATCTGCAGCTTGTGCAAGTGCTGCCGCCTGCCAGGGAGGGCTCTTAGGCTCTGCCCGCTCTTCTCCAGAGCCTAGAAGGGATTTTAAAACATAAATAAAGACATCTGCCTGTGCTGAAATGAAAAGAAACAGCTACGGGCTCCCAAACCCACGCCTGGTCCCTCGGGTGCTCCCCAGATGAAGGCAGCGTGTGTTTTCCTGCCTGGCCAACGTGCAGCAATTCAGAGAAGGTTTTCGCAGTGCTTGCAGTTCATCTCGCAGCTCTGGGGCATGGTGGAAAATCCTCATTAAAACCACAAGCATGTGTGCTTCTGCCCCCTGTGGTGCTTCTGCTGTGGGCTGTCCGAGTCGACTTCGTGACCTGAAGGAGGCCGCGCGTGGTCAGTGAGGCCCTGCCAGTTCCTCACCTTGGCTTTTGGGGCTGCATCCACTTCATGCTGGCTCCAGGGCTTTACAGGAGCAATGGCAGGTTCAAGCCTCTGCAAGTGCAATATTTACAGTGTTCAGCATCCCCCCTTCCATGCCAGCATGAAACCTGATGCGAAACTAGCTTTACGTTCCAGTTCTGGCCTGGCTGCGTGGGATACAGGAAGGAGATCAGCATCTTTAGCAAATGCTTAGCATGAACAGGTATCATAATTTAATAAAATGTCTCCCGGCAGGTCATCTGAGGCCAGATCCCAGTTACCCCAAGTCCAACCAGCAGCTTAACACTGCCAAGCCCACCACTAACCCTGCCCCTGAGCACTATGTCCCCACGTCTCTTAAATACCTCCAGGATGGGGACTCCACCACCTCCCTGAGCAGCCTGTTCCTGATCCCAACCACTCTGTGAAGAATTTTTTCCTAATGTCCAACCTAAACCTCCCCCGGCACAACGTGAGGCCATTTCCATCAGGGGAAATGCCTTGCACTTTATGTGGGACGTCATTAGCCCCCTGAGGACGAGCAGGCGTCCTCCAAATGGTGCCATGCCTTTGGCTGGCTGCCCTGAACTGCTGCCAGAGCCTGGGCTGTCATTTTCAAGCATCCTGTAAATGAAGGCATCATGGCAGGAGATAAAAGGCAGCAGCAGTAAAGGAGTGCTGGAGAGGAGTCCCAGCTCAGCCCAACACACTCAGTAAGAGCAAACCAACTCCCTAGAGTCAATGGGAAGCTTCCGCGTGGCTTCCTATACAAATATGTGCTTCTGCTCTGCCCTATTTTGGATCGTACCAGCAGGTCACCTCCAAGCTGGTGTCTCCAGCCGAAGTGGAAGGGACACTGTCTGCTGCTCCCTTGTTCACCTGCATGTGGAGCAAACCTTCACACGCCCGCAGCGCTGCACCGCACTCTCTCCTCCCGTCCCGCTCCCCACCCGTGCTCACGGCTTGTGGTTGGGCTTTGTGCTCACAAAACTGAGAATGAAGCTGAAAAATAATGGCACTAGATGGCAGCATGTGACACCAGAAGCTGCATCACTCTGAGACACCGCTGAGGCCGACGGCAAACCGAGTCCTGCAGGGAAGGGAAGTTTTGGGCTGTCGGCTAAAGTTGTGTCACGGGCTGGAACATGGGCCTTGCTGCCATCATGCCATCCTGCTCTGTGCTGCCTTTGGAAGCCTTCCTGCAGGGTAAAGGGCTTCTTCTGGCACTTAGAATCACAGAATCACAGAATCATAATGCTGGAAGAGACCTCGAGTGTCACCTGCTCCAACCACTTCCCTACCACCACCGTCACCACTAACCATGTCCCCAAGCACCACGTCCAACCTTTCCTTCAACACCCCCAGGGACGGTGACTCCGCCACCTCCCTGGGCAACCTGTCCCAACGCCTGACTGCTCTTGCTGAGGAGAAATGTCTCCTCATTTCCAACCTGAACCTCCCCAGCACAACATGAGGCCATTCCCTCTTGTCTGTAGCAGCAGTGGCTGAAGCACAGGGTGGGATTAGCAGCAGCTTTGTCCTGCAGTGGGTGTTGCCAGTGCCCTAACAACACATAAAATACAGCTGGGACAGAAATAACGTCAATGACTATAAATAATACATGTGGATAAGAGATTTTAAAGCAAGATTGTGATTACGCATGGCAATTTACAGGGCATAGCTGGGCTCATTACTGCCTCATCCTCCCACCGATTCAGGACACGTTCCTTGCTCAGTGCTGCATATTTTAATTCCAGCAAGGAAGGCTGGAGCAGAGCACCTCTGCTTCAGGGGGGTCAGCTTTGTGCTACACATGCAATGGACTACTCAATGAATTTTGGAAGAGCAGAGAAGCTCTCGGAGGTGACTGGAATTGTCGGTGTGGCAGGGAGGTGAGAAGCTACCCAAGGACTTGATCTGCAGTGGGTTGACAAGCTGGGGAAAACACGGCTCCGCCAGGGGAGCCCCTCAAACCCCTTACTTGTGGTCGCCGAGGTGGGTGCAGTTTGATGATGCTGCTGCCTCCATCCGCAGGCATGGTGTCGAAGGAAAGGGGCCCTTGAAGGTCAGAAAAGGAGAAGACGGGTGAAGTCATTTTGGTGCCAGTGTTGTACCCAGCAACAATTTTCTGCCCTGTTTTTTTGTTTGGTATGTCCCCTTCCCATCTTTCTCTGTGTACTCCAATAACACCAGGTATAAATTATTGTCAGCCACAGAAATAACACCTGTATGTAACCTTGTGGCTGCTAACAGCTCTGTCTGCCACATACCTCTCTTCTTCCCTCTACAGCCCCTTAAATACCCTATATGTGACCACAACCACCCTCTGTGTCTCCTGCAGCCTTGTCCAGGCAGCTATTTGGGTCCCTTCTTGCTGCTCAGTCTCTGAGACATTATTATGATTACTACTACTAATAACATTATTATTATTATTATTATTATTATTATTATTATGTGGAACTGAGAACTATCCCTGGTGCTTTTGCTGGCCACAGAAGAAGTGGGTGACATCCAGCGCTTCATCTTTTTTGGAAACCAGCCCAAAATGCACACGTGGAGGGGAACGTGCTGCACCAGTGATCCCCTGTTAGTCATTAAAGCCCTGCTTTAACGAGGCTGAGCAGTGGGCCCGGATCCGTTCTGCGCTGTTGGTCTCGGATGGACGCTGCTGCCATTTTATTTGCTTGCACAAATAAACACGTGGGCAGTAGCTATTTCATTTACAGTTTCTCTATCCTCCTTGCCTCCCCCAAACCAGCCTCGTTGAGTTGGGGTGCTGTTTTAAAGCAGTGATTGAGTTCCCACCTGGCAGGGCCCCAGGGAGGGGAACTGAGGATAAAACTCAGGAATTTGGAGTGGAGGCTGGGGAATGATGTGGGGAGACAGGGAAAGGGCATTTCATTTGGGTTAATGAGAAACCTTCCAAAAATTGCCCATTTTGACTCAAAAAATAAAAATAAAAATAAAAATTAAAAAAAAAAAATAAAAAAAATCTTGCACTTCAGGAGCAACTGATGCCCCCCACTGGAGGATGAGGAATTTAACACTAACCAAAATGAATCCTTGTAAAATAAACAAAACCTACTATCTCAGAGGCTGTGCTTAGTTAGACAGCAGGCCGAGCTAATAAATCGCTCCTGTGGTTTGAAAACACACTTCTCAGAATGAAACAGGTAACAGAAAATGGCATTTACTGATCTTTTTCCCTTGCCTGTGGGAAAGGTTTGGGTATGGGAGGTTTGGAGCACCTCTTGTGGAAACACACTGCTACAGGACTGGTGCCTTGTGGGGTTACCCCACTGCAAGGCATGGCTCTAATTTATTTTAAGGCTGAATTTTGCCTGCTGAGCACCTTACCCAGAATCTAACTCCAATTAAAGTAATACAGATGTGCCCTGAGGTGCACGTTATGGGGTTGCTCTGTGAGAACCCGAGGACCACCCCCCCTTGCCTCTTACCTGCGGAGGTTCTCCCATAGGAGGTGTGGCGGAGAGGGGGGAGCTGCCCGTGAAACGTGGGGGTTCCCCACTCCCCCATGGCCGGTGGGGGCAGGATGGGCCCCCCCAGCACCCTGGGGTGCGGGATGGGGCGAGCAGGTAAGTCCTCACTGGAGAGCATCGGTGCCACCCTGGTCACCTTGGGGTGCGCCTTGGAAGAGCTCAGGCCCATGGTGCAGATCGGGGGCTTTGGGGGAAGGAAGAAACCTCGTGCTGCGCCCCCCCCAAAGGCAGAGAGATCCTTGTGCTCTAGCGCAGGGCTCCCTGCTGGCTGCTCAGCCGGGGCTGGCTCTCACGGATGAATGCACCTTTGTGTCCTTCCCGGGGGGTTAAACATTGACTTGGTCCCAGCAGGGACAGGAGGAGGCCACTGCTGATGGGTGAGCCCAGAGCAGGCCGGGAAGGCAACGCCAAGCTTTGCTTTTCACCCGCAAATCACTTTCAGCAAGCAGCACCACCGCAGCTGGTGGCCCTGGAGAAGGTATTTCTACAACTAGCTCGTTTGCTAAATCTTCAGCCTTTGGAAGGAAATTCAATGCTCAGAGGATTAAAAGGGTTACAGCACCTCCAGAACCTGCCCTGGCATGGGAGAAGCAGCCTCTCTCCCTGCTCCAGGTCTCACACAGTGGTGGCACTGCTGGAAAAATAACAGCTTTGTCACCCACCTGCCTGGGGCACGGTTTGCTTCAAGCTGTTTGTGTCCAAGGACGGAAAATCTGCAGGGAAGATTATTCCTGAAACAAGATTCATGAGTGCTGGGACCAACATCCCCTGGCAGGGGTGCCTCAGTGCCTAAGGATCAGCTGGAAAACCTCACTGTGTTGGCCTGAAAGCACTGCTCCGCACCTTGAGGCTGCATCCATCAGGACCAGCACTTCACAGCACATCCATAAAGCCCCCACACCCCTGGCTGTCAGGACTGTAGGGCTGCACTTCAACATGAGCCTTGCATGCTGCAAGGCACTGCTTTAAGCTGGGAGGTGCTCAGCTGTGAGGGACCACAAGCGGCTCCTCCCAGGAGCCCTGGGACCTCTTTGAACCTTCCTCTCATGTCATTTATTGCCTGAAACCCTCCACCAAATTCAGCTAGGACTTAAAAATGTTGGCCTTGCGTGAAGTGGGTTTTCCAGCAAATTTATTATGTTCAGAAAGAAGTCATTGGCCTGCAAGTGTTCTGATGCTCTCATTTTAAGGAAGATGAAGGGAAAAGCTCAACCACTGAGCAGCAAAGGAGAATCAAGGGGGGATTTGGCACAGGGCACCTGTCCCATACACAGCCACAACCATGGGCTGCTTCTCCCCCATCTGCTTTGAAAGGGTGTTTTCTCCTTGAAAAGGTGTTTTAAGTTTATGCCACAGCCACAAATCCCATGTGTTTGTTTCCAAAATTTGCACCTCGCCCCAAACCCCAGGGAAGGCAGCCACTCTTCAGAGCATCACGCCTTGTCACCATGACTGGGGTGTTTGGGGGAAGCTTAAGGTCTGAAAGGAAAACGCCGGGCAAAAGGTCCCAGAGGAGCAGATGTTGGTGTGAGTGTGCACAGCGCGGTAAGTGTGCTTTGTGCTTTTCTTGCCAAAATCCTACCTGCACTTCATGGAAATCCCTGGCAAGTAAAGCATGACGGAGAGGAATGATGAGAATAGGCCTGTTGTCATTTATGTTTTTTGCAGTGTGTTTAGGGGCAGTGCGAACAAATCAAGCAACAACGAGAGGACAATAAGCCAGCATCGTTTCACTGGCTGGGATCCACACTGGTGAAGAATGCCAAAATAACAGCAAAATAGCCTCAATTTATTGTCTTATTTCTTGTTTTTAATGAGATTTCTCTTGTTGAAAGGCAGAGCTGCACTCTAGGGAAAACAATTACCCTCCTCGCTTCGTAAGAGGAGCGGCGAAAGCCTTGTGCTGCCTCACTTCCACCCTTGGCCCTGGGCAATGCCCAGGCAGCACGGCTGGCCCCGTTGGAGGGCTGGGGGCCTGCACCCCATGCCTGCCAGCCCCACGGCTGCAGCTTTTGCCTGTCGGGCTGCGGGGGCCATCGCTGGTCCCCAGGGACGGCCTGGGAGCGCACACCAGGGCTGCTGCGTGTGCTAGGCCTCACGTCGAGCCCGGTCTTGTTGGGCTGGCACAGTCACACGTTCTGCCATGAAATGTCTCAGGCAGGGGAAAACTGACTCAAGCACTGGGATTTCACGTTATTTTCCCTGCTGAATACGCAGTGAGGTTCCTTGAAGGATCCAGTCCTGTGCCTGAAGATGCTGCCATGAGTGCTTGCCAAAAGGTCCTCATCAATGCATACTAAAAGGAAATGTTTGTTTTCCCCATGTGTTCAGCTTGGCAGGAACTAAAATTTCAGTAAAAAACACATCTCTAAAGCTCTCTGTTAGTGTAAACGAATATATCAGCTCCAAAATCAACTCGGGGTGGTGCTCAAGCAGCCATGTGCTATTTGCTCTCAGCCACATCGTCCCAGCCTGTTCAGCATGGGTCACTTTTTCAAGATATTTTTAACGACTGACTTCTTTAAAAGCAGCAGATGAAGCTCTGAGCCCATCTCTTCAAATGCCAGAAGAGACATTTAAAAGACTATGGGTACCCAGACCTTACATCTCTGGGTTTAGTGTAAGGAAGATGCTTGCTCGGGTGGTGCTTCCAGCCCTCGTTCTGTAGCCATGTGATAAAAGAGCCTGAGCTATGGTGTTTTGTTAGTTTTCAATATAAATGTGTATTTTGTTAGCTCTGCTGGTTGCAGCAAATAGTTTACAAGAACAAACATTAAAAAAAAACATCAGGTAGAAGAGAGTCAAATTAAAGGCTGCATTTGCAATTATCGCCACGAATGGCTGCACCTGCAGCAGCATTAAGCCCTAACACCCATGGGGACGAGGTGATTTCTGCACCACCCTCTGGTCCCAGCCCTGTTGTGGCTGCTCCTGGACTCACAATGCTGCCAGGGTCCCCCCAGATTGTGGGGTTCATGTGGGGCCCCACGACTCACAAGCCCACGTGCATCCACTGAGAGGTGAGCTTGTGATCAGCACCCTTGTACATCATGCTGGCTGTGCTCTTGCTCTTATTTAATAACAAACACGGTTGTTGATATTATATAACCAATAGTATTCATCACGAACCCCTCCTTAATCTTTTTTTTTTTTTTTTTTTTCCCTGGCAGAAATACTGTCAAATAACCCTCCTAACTGGAAATCAAAAGCACTAGCACTGGGCAGGCCGGTAGAGCTCAGCAATCTGCACTTCTTTCCAGTTGTTTCTACTCTTCCTAAAATTAATTAATTAATTAAATAAATAAAAATGTTTCTATCTGCATATCAGGCGCTCTCAAATATAAGTCATCTTGCATGATTGATCCTAGGAATGCTGCACCAGAAAACAGCCATCCTAAATCACCCAGTGAGTTAGGGAAGGAGCTGGCTTGGCTGGTTTGTTTGTTTTGGCTTTTGAAAGGTTTTGCACTGCAGAGGTTAAGAAAAATATTTGTCTGACCCAAAGGAAAAGCTCTAAAAAATTGGAACATTTCCCAGGAATGCAGGGATGCCGGTGATTTGGGGTGCTCAATCTCTAAGTGAGAATCTTGTTGTTCAGCTGGGAATGCAGCTTTTCTGCAAGGAAAAAATGAATGAATAAATAAATAAATACAGCTATTTTGGCTTTACCAAAGGCACCCCAAATCTAGGAGGTTGCTGGAAGGAGATGCAGCTCGGCGTGGCTCTGGCAGCTGCTGGGCTGGTGCAGGAGCTGGGTCCCTTTTTGGGGGTGAAGCCATGGGGTGGCACTGGGAGCTTCCCAGGCTGGCAACAGGTGGGCACTCACAGCCACAGGAGCCCTGAGCGGGGTCAGTTCTTCTGCTGCATTTGGTAAGGGATTTCTTGCTTCCAACAGACTGGGAGGGAAGGTGTCCCGGCAGCGCCTGGCTGTGTCACTGTCCCTGCCCAAGTCCTGGCTGTCACATTGATTTGGGAATCAGGAGCGAGCCTTTGATTTCCACTGCCTGCAGGCAGAGCACGTAACGGAGAGGAGACAAGCGTGCAGCACCAGAGGGCAAACAGCACCGCAGCATGTCTGTTATTATGTGTGGAGTAGCTTTCATCACATATTTCACAACAGTGTAACCTAATGAAATATTAATTCTTTGTGTGACACGGGATAATTATTCTGATAAAGATCCCTCATAACAATGTGAACATCAGCTTCCCTCACAAATGGCTTCTCGAGACTTCTGTGAGAGGTTTGGAGCTGCTTTCTGAACCCACTGCCTTACTGAAAGGTTGGTATATTTTGAAGCTAAGTTCACGTCTGATTTTGAGATTTAGCTGGAAACGTCCAAAATTTGTATCCTTGCGAACAGCTCTACTTTTGCCACCAGAAGACCAGTGATGTAGACTTGATCCGTATCTTAAACCTACCAGATCACTAAGATGAGAGCTTAAATGGTTTTTATTAGAAAACGTTTTATTGTGGTTATTTACACCCTTTCCTGGATAAGTGTATAAATGTAAACATTTATTATAGATGTATTTCTCTTATCTTACAGTTCATCCCCAGTTCAGAGTAAATGTCATTGTTAAGCATACAAGTAGTGAGGAAATTTAAGCTATATTCACAGAATATACATCCGCGTGCAGTTCAAGTCCACCAGCCCTAAGCTAGTGGTATAGACACTGTCCCGTTCGCTCTACTTCTGCTTCTTGTGTGTACGCTGGAGTCTGTGATGTCGTCGGCGTGATCCTCGCTCTTCTTCTCCTTTAAGCTGTTGATGAACCTCAGGGTGATTTCATCCCACTCCTCGGGGAGCAGCATCAGCAGAAACCCAATGCAAATGATGATGGTGGCTCCCAGCCTCACCACGCTGAAGATCATTTTGTGCTTCAGGAGATCTACAGCTGTGAAGGAGAAACAACAATGCCTTCAAAATTGCAGCAGGATGAACCACAGCGTCAGAGCAGCCTGGCAAAAACCTGCATGTGACCAGCTCCTAGGGTGCAGAGCATGGCCTCAAAAAAGGAAGCCTCAAAAAGCCAGTTTAGCCTCACAACTTCAATTTCTGCTCTGAGAGGGAAGGTGTTTTAGGGTAACTCTTTACTGTAGTAGGCTGAATCAGCATAACACTTCCTTGTGCTGCAGAGGTCAGCGGTGGGGAGGTCAGAGAGCTGGAGATGATGTCTCCAGGCCCAGCCTCCCAGCTCCACGAGCTGCAGTAACAGCACATCTGAGCCCTTCAGCAGCCTCATCCAGGTACCAGCAATCACATTTCACATCTCTGACCTGCACACCCCTATAAATAGCTGTCTAGTTGAAAACATGCTCAGACACCTCGAGTAGCGAGGCCAGGGAGGTGGAGGAGGAGTTCAGAAGAGCAGAGACAGCAGCTCTTCAAGAAGTATGAGCTTTGGCCAAAAATCCCACAAAGGCTCCCTGCCCTGGTGCTGCATGGCAGGTCACCAGCACAGCACTGAGCCACGGCAGCAGCACCCTGACCCCTGCCACGTCTCAGCAGGCATGGTGGCAACCATCCTGTGCACAGGATGCACATACCCCATCACTTCCACAGCAATGAATAAAGATTTTAAAAAAAAGCTTTTACTAACTGAAACACCCACCATCACCGGGAACATCTGTGGAAGGTGAATGAGACAGGATCGTTTGGGAAATATGTGGCAGGCAATTTTGAGCATTTAGACAATAAAGCGCCTCTGCTGTGTGTCACCACGTTTATCTTTCAACCAAGGAGCGCGTTACTTTACCTGCATTGCCAGGGACGCTGAGCACCGTGCCGATAGAGATCAGGATGGGGTACGTAAGCACGACGCCAACATTAACCAAAATGTTGAACGCTGGGAAAAACAAACAAACAAACAAACAACAACAACAACAACAACAACAAAACACAGATAAAATAATACATTGTTATGCAGAAAAAAATTGGAACAAGGCATTTTTCCTCCGCTCTGACCCCATGACTATGATGGGGTGATAGCAGCAGGGAACCCATACTCTGATGGACACTAAATACAATTACCCCGTGAAGTTATAAAGCACGCTGTAGTGAGACCAGGGTTTTGCTGCCATGTTGAAGGCAAGCTGAAAGCTGAGAGGAGTACAAATGCTCAACACCTTTAATTTATGGATTTATGGGGTGTTTTGTTTTGTTTTTAATAACAGTCTTCCCAGCCAGCTTCAATTTTCTTGAGATACCATAAGCAATTTGTAAAACTTCCCTTTTGTACCATCTTTTAGGCGGCTGCTGCAAGGGAGGCAGCAAGCTCTCAGAGCCAAGCTGGTGCTGAGCAATGTGGCACTCCCTAAACATTCCTCCTCTGCAGGTGGCAGTCCCCTGTGTGGAAGGAGCAGGTCTGTCTGCTCCACCATGCTGTTTCCTCCTGCTTGGGGTTATATTTTCAGGTGGTGCTCTGGGTGGTAAGTCATCCCTATATTTTTTTCCCTTGGGAGCTGACAGAGAAGCTGCAGCTCAGGTTAGAGTTGCTTCAAGGAGTGGCACAGGCTTGCTCTCAACACCTCAGCCCTGCCACCCCGTAGGATGGCTGCATCATGGGCTACGTACTGGCAATGGCATCCTCTTTGTTTCCATCTAATATACTTGCAGTGGAGGCAAACCTCTTCAATTATGAAATAATAGAGACTTTTGTAAAGGAAAGTATGTTCTTATACCTCTACATTAAAACACCCTGGGCTGAATCCAATAGCTATTCTGCCTGGCTATGGGATAGCCTTTGGGGCTCTGAAAGAAGTGTTGCGGAAGACAGGAGGGGAGGTGGAGGCTGCATGAAATGACACAGACAAAGTGTCCCACCCACCCCAGCGGGTTCCCATATCGGTGTGTGCACACCAGTCCACATCAACACATGCCAGAAGCTGCCTGAGTACATGCAGCCCTTTGAAATTCGATTTATAGCGATCAGACTGTGCCAGAGACAGGGAAGTATCAATAAAAACACCGTAGGAACATGAAAATGAGACGTGGACAATCAGTAAGGCTGCTTCGTGCTTATTCTCTGCTACAAAGATTCGTGTTAAGGCTTCCTGTGAAATTGTTACTCACTCATCAAGGAGTACCCATTTGCACTGGGACCAGATTTCACCTGTGAGAGTTTCACTGCTTAATCAGGGGGGAAATGTTTGTGCCTGAGGCTCACTTGGTACCAGGGGCAGGAGGAGGAAATAGAGAAATGAGTACGTGTGTTACCACATACCTAACCAGAGGCCAGCCACTCCGCACAGGTAACCCCATGGCACGGCAGAGAACGGCGACCAGTACTCCACTTTGGTAAAGTACAGTATGATGGGGGTAACCGAGATGAAAATTAAATTGAAGAAGCCCAAGGTGGAGACAAAATGAGCGGCCTCCCCGAAGTTTGCACTGCCAAGAAACATCTTGAACAAAACCTGCAATGGAGAGGAAAGAGGAGGGGTTTAGGCTCACGTCTGTCCTGGAGAGCAAAGTCCTCCTGCACGGGGTCCTCTGTTCCTTTGGGGAGAGCCGGGCACAGGGGCAGCCCTGACCAGGACAGGTTGCCATAGCCCAGACTTTTACTTTCTCTCCCAGACTTTCTAAAGAAGAGTTTTGCAAGGGAGATTTTGGGAAGATTTCTGCTTTACCTGCATTTTAGCACAACGAGAGACACTGTGTTGTTATTATCAGGGGGAAGGTTGAGCCTGTACAACAAAGCTTAGCACAAAGTGCCTAGAGGGGTGAAGTGTAATTATGAAGCCAAAGACAACGTGGTCCTTGCAGTGAAAGTTACTGGAGTGGGGCTGTGAGAGGCATATCAAGCCTGGAGAAACTTGCTTCAGACTCACCGCAAGGCAGCACGAGCCTTGTGGAGGATTTGCCCTAGACAACCCTAAATTCAGACACTTTGAGGGACTCACGGATGCTCACAATGAATTTATCAGAGAGACAGCAAATCTAAAACCAGGAGGGAATTTCTCATCCTGCTACAACCAAGCCTAAACTTCTGCTCATCTTCACACACACTCTGCCCTCCCTGATCTGACCATAACCACAGCCACCTTTAGCCCAACCCGTCTCTAGGTCAGACGTCCCTCCCTTCTCCACCCCTCACCTTCAAGGGCAGCCACTGCTTTCACACAGCAGGGGCAAAGCGCCGCGCGTCTGCAAGGCACAGGCTGCACCAGGGGCTCCCAGCCTGGCACGAGAGCAGAATATGCAAGAGAGCTGCACTGCGGACCGGGGACGAGACATCTGTCCTCGCTGGAGGAGAGCGGCGCTCGCCGCATACTCCCTCTCCTCCCGCTGCATATGGCAAGCCCGTTCGAAACGGTGTCAATAAACCGCGGCGGCAGGGAATGATTAAAACATGATACCGAACCCCTTGCAGCATAATAATGGAGATTTCATTAAAGGCTCGTAAAGCAAAGGCACGCTGAGTATTCGGCAGCTCCAAACTAATTGCCCTCCTAGTAAATTTTCTGATGCTGTGACATTGCCCGGGCACAATGTGAATGATGTGGGAGGGGTGAATAAAACCAAGCACTTATTTCATAGGGATTTGCTTCATACTTGGGTGTTTTTAACATCCAACGTTACAGAAATAAGAATATCAATAAACAGTTGTGACCTACCTTATATAATGCAGATGTAGAGGCTGATCCAACAGCATATGCTACCCCGATAATTGAATCACCCTGGAAACCATCTGCATATGCCATCATTACGATTCCTGTGATTGCCATTATTGCTGCCACTATCTGCACAGACAAAGCAAAGCGACGTAAAGCTCACTGCAGTTTCATTACACGGGAAGAGATTATCGCTGCGTGGGGTTTCAATGAGTGTGGCTAGCTGCTCGCTCCGACTTTAAGCCTTACCCATTTTCCTTAAATAGGTGGTTATGAACTGTTGGGAGAAGCAAAAAACATAACAAAAGGCATCCACCTGGGAGATATGACTCCAAGAAATTGTAAGATGTTGTGCTCAACTCTACTAGGGTACAAATATTCATCAAAGCCAGCAATTTGACCAATTTGAATTGAAATGCAAGCATTTTGATGGCCTATCCTTTTGTTCAGCAGTCCAGGAGACTGATCCCTGAGTTGTGTGTCTTTAAGAAGCCTTCATCATTGGTATTTTTTTATTTTTTATTTTTTTCCTTTTGGTTTGGTTTGGTTTGTGGGGGGTGTTGGTGGTTGTTTTGTTGTTGTTGTTGTTGTTTATGTGTGTGTCCCTCATCTGAAGACAGAGCTTAAGAAACTTCAAGGACAAAGAACAGGACTAAGTATCCGCACCATGTCTGAAATCCTGGGTCTTGACTCCTAGGAACTCCAAGCAGTGCCAGGGATCCCTCCATACTTTGTTCCTTGAAAAACTCCTTCTCTCTGCCTAATTGCTCTAAGAAGGTAAATACAGAGTCTAAATTTCAAAGGTGCTGAATAATTAACTTCCACAGACCTAAAGGAAAACACGTTTCATCAGACCTGTGGAAAATTACAGCTCCATTTCTGAAAGGTTTTTATACAGATTCAAAAAGAATTACTGTGACATTAAACATTCTGTCATTATCAAAAAAGTCGCTCATTACTAGAGCTCGGCGTAGAGAAAAGGATGCACAACTGCAGATACCCAAGCTTGGCTGTTACAGAATCAGCAGCAGTATTTAAGGATCAGACACCTTTCTGTCATCAGATAGCCATTAAATCACACAACTCCCCGGTGAGAAAGACAAGGAGGGCCCTCCCCGCTCCTACAAGCTAAGAAATAAATGTGGTTATCCTCTGTGGTGTAGCCACGTGTGCCTCCCACAGGCCAGATGCACCAGACGTGGCTCTGGGTCCTCTTCAAGGCTGGCGTTTGAAATTCAGGTCCCCCCAGCCTAGTGGTGAGGGCTGGGGTCCCGTATATACTCACATCTCTCAGGTGTAATGCAAAGGTTCAATTAGATTTGGGTAAACCTCAGGAAGAGAGGGCAAGGTGGCTTCCCTCCCCTTTCCTGAATAACAGGTCCCTCTGGAGAAGGGCTGAGTCCCTTCGTGCCCCCAAGACTGCCACCTGAGGACATAGGACCCTCACCTGCGGCCTATCGAGGCAGACAGGGGAGCCTGCTGCATTTTCCAGGGCCTAAATGGAAACCTGGCCTCACTGCTTCAGTGAGTTTGGGTGTTGGGAGAGCTGACCCTCTGCTGCTCCCCCTGCAGCACTCAGGGCAGGGGTGGCACGGGACCACAAACCAGCACCCACGATACAGCAATGTGAATTTGACCTCAAGCCTATTTCTATCCAAGGACCTGTGAGTAAACTAAACTTAAATTCTCCTAGAAGAATGGGTTTCAGCGGCATTTCAGGCTGCCCCAGCCCCATCCAGCCTGGCCTTGGGCACTGCCAGGGATGGGGCAGCCACAGCTCCTCGGGGCAGCCTGCGCCAGGGCCTCACCGCTCTCACTGCGAAGAATTTCTTCCTTATATCTAACCTAAATCTACATTCTTTAACTTAAAACTGTTCCCCTTGTCCTATCATTACACTCCCTGATAGACTGTGTAATAATTCTGTAATACTGCTGTTCCTCCTTATGGTTTATTCTAGCATACGAACACCACCAAGGCCCAGCCTGGAAGCGATGAAGAAATAGACCCAGGACCTTTCAGAAGCCAGCACGACACCTCCTATTAGTCCTCAGAAGCCTCCCCCTTGCCCTGCTGCGCTGCATGTCTGTTTTGATCTGAGGCTGCGTTATCCATCTTGCCTCGCACATAAATTCAGACGTAGCGTTTTAGCTGTCGGCTGCAATCCTTCAGCAGCAATATCTCAAGCAGTATCTCCCATAAGTCAAAATAGAAAAGTCTGATAGCTATGCCCTTCTCCAAATGGAAAGGATGAAGATTTAACACCCAGACCCAGCAAACGAAACCTTGCCTTGTGCTAGGGGTGGGGAGTAAATCCATCATCCCCACAGGGAGATCCTTCCTGGTGGGAAAAACACCTCCCCGGTCTGACCACACCAAATTCAGAGAGACAGCTTCCTAATTTAATCAACGATTCAGAATGCCAGCCGCCTTTTCCCCTGAAACTATTAAAATGATGGACACTACGGAGTATCATCTCATGAGATTTCAGATAAATATGACCTGATATGGGCAAAGAGCGAGAACGTTATTTAAACTTCATGTTCGGAGCTCTTCCTGCAAATTACACATCACTGCATTAGCACAGTTGACCTCTGCCTAGCAATTGTGGTGTGTTTGCTTTAGAAACCTGCGAGTACATCCTGCAGGCTGCTGTGAGCTGACGAGCAGCAGCAAGGTCACAAAGCAAAGCCGGTTGTTGTAGCTGACAGCTCGTTAAGCGAAGCTTTTAATTAACAGAGGAGTGTAGTAACTTTCTTTTGGAGCCTCTTAGGTAAGGAATGAAATTAGCCTGCCTCTTTTTTCTTTCTTTTTTTTTCTCCTGGAAGAGAGCTGGGCCAACTAAGATTTAGTCAACAACATTAGTTTTTCCACGTGGAGCATAGCAGAAAATGGGGTGCTGCAGTAAAGAAATCTGCCTTCACCCTACAGACAATCTTTTTTGGGGGGAAAACTGTCCCCAGACCATTCTTCACCCACCTAACAGGCATTAATTCAGCTTAACAGATGAAACACAACCAAAGGCTCAAGTATGGAAACATGGCTACAGCTTAAGCATCATAAACCAACAGAGCTATTCAAATACATCAAGTATTTTAAATATTTGTGCTCGCTCTGTGCTACAGCTGTCTGGACTTCCCCAAGTCCCAGCGTAACGTGGATACAGGCTGCCTTATTAATTCATGAGACACTCACAAGTGGCCAAGCAAACCAGGCTATGGCGCAGGCAGGGGCTGTGCCGCTTCCCTGGGCAGTGCAGTAGGTGCTCAGGGTGGCTGAGGGTCTACCTGCACTGAAGCTCTGACTCTTTGCACTTTTATAGGTAAATAGGTACACGTTCATTGCTGTATATATAATTTTCATGTGTATAATTTTCTTCCAGTGTGAGTTCCTCTCTCTGTGGTTGTGTGCAGGCTCCTTCCCACGTCACAGCATCCCTGCCGAGGGCACTGCAGAGCTACTCCAGGTAGCTCAACGCAGCCAGGGCAGCTGCGTGGAGCCCCTGCAGCCCTCCTGCAGCCAGCTGATGCTTCCACAAGCTGGTCTATGCTGCACCATAAGGTGACTACCATGATGGGTTGGTCTTCAGACAACCCACCTGAAAACCCAGCTCCCAGCAGCTGCTTTTCCAGGACCGGGGCACCAGGAGGGAGCTGGCAATGCTGGCAATCTGCTGCAGAGCTGCTGAGCCGTCACGGCCGCTGCTTCTCGAGCCCAGGCAGCCAAAAGCTGTCTCAGGTACACGCACCGGCTGCTTCCCCACCACGATGCGCCACAGACATGCCCTGCGGCTCCACAGCTCTGAAAGAGCTGCTGGGAGCTGAGCTCCTTTGAAAAAAACCTGGCTGTGCTCCTGGCTGCTGAGTGCTTCTGTACAAACACTGGCTCAGAGTATATCATTACCCTTATTTCTTCTCGTCCCCTTGCTGTCCAAATAACCTAATTACACCTGCTGTCTGAGAGCCCCGGGAGCAAAAGGAGTAGATGCATTCAAAGCACACGAGGCTGGGGCCGTGCTGCTTTGTCGTATTTCAGTTCTCAAACACTTTCCTGCATGGTTATTAACATCATTAAGTGTTATTCTGGCAGGAGGGCTGCTGGAAAACGCTGCTAATTGCCCTTTAAAGCACGCTGCATACAGAATCTGCCAGTTAGCAGCAAAACCAGTTTCTTTTATGTGCAGGATTTGCTCTTCACTTCTTCTGCCAGGATTTTTGTATAAACCTTGCGGTGTTTACAGCATTAATACCAATGCATATTTATAGCAATTTTTCTTCAGTCACTGGCAAATGGCTAATAACTGAGGAAAGCCTTGGTATTTTTTACCTGAGTTTTTTTTTTTTTAAGAGTGGGCTAGGGAAATACAATAGTTGTGTGTGCTATTCTAGAAAGAGGCTGATTTAGACAAAAACTGTAGCTTAAAAGGTATACAATTTTTTATTTTTTTCTGCGGGGCTCTGTAGCACCTTGCACAAGTGAGTAATAACAGCAGGAGGCTGAGATGATCTAGAGATGGGGAGGGAAGTACAGCCTCAGAAGTTAGTGCTCCTGATAACTGCTGTCGAGAAGAACTGAGCATCTCAGACCCTGCTTGTTCTTTGAGTTAGGCATCAGCATGAGAGTAGGTCACACTCATCTGAGCTTTTTACGTTTTATGAAATAGATGTACAGATATCTGGCTTTGGCACCACAGGGTGAAATGTCCGTGTCCTTACCTTCAAGGGAACCATGGCCGAGGTCTATGAAACACCAGGGAATCTCCTTCAATTTGTCTGGTCTGGTTTTGAGTTGACCCTGGTGGGGCACGGACCCTCCACTGAGCCCGTCCAACAACCCCCTGCCGGCAGATCCCTACCCAAAGGAGAGCTTGCTCGTGTGATGACATGCAGGTGTTTGATGCTCAGCCTCCATGCCATGTCCAACCAGCCAGCCAGTCCTGTCCTGCTGGGAGACCCAAGGAACTGTTTTACATCAAACAGTTCCCTCTTCTGTTCCCAAAGGCCAAGCACAGAGCTCTGCTCAGTGTGCTGCTCTCCGCTCTGGAGGCTAGATGAGTTGCCTGTGAGTCAGGATGCCTTGTCCTTTCCTTTCTGAGCCCCTCTACCTCACTATTAACCAAAAATGTTGGTATCTTTGTCATTTTTCATAAAGCCCATTTGGATGAGCATCCCAAATCCCCACGCTTTCCATGGAACTTATATCCAACTGCCCCTATGGTCCTAGGCATCGAACCTGCCCCAGGAGTCCCTAATTAAGTTCAAGGCCCTTGGCAGTTCAGTACAGATTGTACCCAACGAGACCATGAGGCCTTGGCTCATTTCAGTGGGACAATCTGCATGGGCAGAAACAGCAGAAGGCATACCTACTCCTTAGCCAAGATATAAAGGCAACAAGTCAAATTGCTGCCTACTAGGACTTTTGGGTACAGAAAATTACAGGAAACATGCTTGCTTTCCCCCAGGTCCATGCGCACATCATTTTGAGTTTTTTTTGTGCCTTTTCAAGACTAAAACATTTCCGTATTACTGTCAGTGTGTCCTGTAAGGCTTTAATGAAAAACACACCCTCATGCAAAGCAGCTGCTGTCACTTTTAAACCCTATTTGGCACATGTATGGAGGGGTATGTGTGTGTAAAATGTGATAGGATGGAATAAGAAAATATGCTACTTATTGAAAATAAAACTGTTCGAAGAACTAATAAAATTGCTTTGGTTAGAACCTAAGCATTTATCACTAAGGTTAAAATAAAACTGAGTGCCCTTCAGCACTGTAACCCAAGACAGAACAGGTTTATAGGAATTTGGAAGTCCTCCTATTTTAATTCATCTAATTACACTTGGTTGTAATAGCTAAGTTTGTGCTACCTCTGGGGTCTGACATCCCTAACTGATCTTAAGGCTCAGGTTCGCATCATTAATCAAAATGAGAGATGGTTTCATGGCGTATGCATACCATAATGCAGCAGCACTGTGGAAGCACGATAGCTTATGGATTTAAGGGTAGGGATGAAAACAAGAGAGGTGAAAATCAGGCATGTCATTACCCTTGCTCCCATGAACCTGTCTTTCAGCACGATCCAAGAAAGCAAGAAGACAAAAGCTTTGTTACAACAGAACAGGGCAGAGACGTCTGTGGCTGTCAGCTTCTTTAAAGCCAGTAAATACAAGTAGTTAGTCAAAGTCCACAGAATAGAAAAGGGAGCAGTCCTTTTAAGAAAGAGTTTCAGCGTCAAACCGTCTTCACCAAAAATCCGACTGCATTCCCTAAGGAAAGAAAAGAGTTTAAAAGCTCAGCTAGAATTGTGCTTAGCATTCACTCCAGCACAGCAGACATTCATTAGACTTTTATCGCACCCGATTAAGTGCTTTTCTTAACTACTCTGCGCACCCCTAAGAAAGTATTGGGTAATTCACATAGAGCAAATAGCCTACATTTTTCTCAAACAGCAGTTTCCCAAATAGCAAAGTAACTTACCTGGAATAATCACACTGTGTGCAACCACGATCCCAGGGCCTCGCTCACACAAATGAAGGTTATCTATAAAACACTGACAGTTCTCAGCTTCGGCCTCCAAGGCCGTGAACACGATGATTATAACTGCATTTTTTTTTTTCCTTCAGCTTGACAATTTTTCTCTTGCTTTACTCTGAAACCTGCTTTTATTTTTATTGAAATATATTCTAGTCTACAGCCAAGTAAGCTTTGAGAATCGCCCGGGATACTCAGAAACCCTGCCAGCCGCATTGCCGCAGGGGGACAGGCACCCACCACAAGTGGGGCTGAGCTGATGGGGCTGAGTCTGGGAAAAGAAAGGAAAGGGGAAGGGCAGGGTGTTTTACAGCTGTGTTTTATTGTAGAGAGAAAAGTTGTGTGCACTTAAAGACTTCTCTTTGTGGATCAAATTGCAAAAAAAAACCCTCTAGCTCAAGCTAGAGCTGTGTGACACACATAACTTGAGTGAGCCGTTTGCTTCTTAGGATTTCAAGAAACAGAATTCAGCTCAGAAGGCTGCCCACCTCTACCTTTCCCAACTGCAAAGGCCAATTTTTAGCAAATCCACCGCCTGTGTGCTCGGTTAAAGGGATTCCTCGAGATACCGTGGTAGGATTCAGTTCTTGACTTCAGTGCAGGCTCGCTGGCATGTCTGTATAAAACAGGGGTTGTCCCACACGGGAACGCATCACAAAACCAAAATGTTGAGGGAGAAAACCAAGGCACCACCATCAAACAGCAACACATCATTACGGCGCAACATTAAGGGACTTGTTGAAATCCCACGAGGCCTCGGAGCCCCAAAACATTCGCAGCCAAACACGGCTGTGGTTGGAAAATTCCTAAAATACCGACAACGTGGAACTAATGAGCAACTTCAAAGAATGCATTGCAAAACAGAGCCAAAAGCATCTGAGGGCTTAGTGGTGGTGGTGGTGGTTTGTCTTTGTTTGTTTTTGAGGTGGGAGGATAATCATTATCCAGTTTTGATCTTTCTTTTATAGACAGAGTTGTTTTCAGGTGTCCCAAACCACTTTTCCTAAATTTGGGGAGTTGAACTGTTAATTTTTTTTTTATTATTTTTTTTTACTGTTACGAATAGAAACCATTTCATTTTGGGGAAAATAGAATAATAGCATCTACATAATACGTGAGATGAGCTATGTCTTACTTAATAACTACTCATTCCCTGCTGCCACTAAAATGACCCGGGGTACAAAGCAGTCGTTTTTGGTAATAATAAGTTCCTTTCTCAAACTCCGTGCTGGTGTGTGCAACAAGCTAATGCTCAGGCAGGTGGATCTGCTAATTATCTCCTTCACTCTGACCTAGCCATTCTCAGAAGTCAGCCTGTTCCTATAGGTGTGAACAGAAATGTTTTACAAGGAAAAAGAATGGCCAGTGGTGTGTATCATTTACCTGAGATGCAACGCAAATGAAGTGAAGCAAACAAATTAATGCCTAAGTTTGAATGTAGGCTGTTGTACCACTGATTTCCACAGGAGTTAAATGTGATGAAACTCCTTGTCTGAGAACGGACTCACCGGTGGAAGACTGGAATGTTTGTTGGCTTGCAGATGTAGCAGTTGATGTTTAAAAGATGTTTTTCTCCCCATGAGACTCAGGTAAATGCAGAGATGATTCTGAGCTCAGACAGATGGCCTCTGACCTGGATGCACCATACCTGCACTACATGACACCAGGGCTGGTGCTCACTGCCTTGTCAAGAACAGATCTGAATTGTGAGCTGTAGACCTGTACAGAGCCTGATGTCCAAACCAGTGGGAATTCTGCATCGATTTAGATGCACGAGCAGATCGTTACATGGTTGTAAATGCAACCTGCCACAGACGCTGTCAGGATCTGTCTTAGAGGGAACAAGCTTGTGCTATGTTAAAAGAGAGAAAGGTGCTTGGGCTGCTTGCAATAACGCAGGGCACAATTCACTATCCCAAAGGCAACAGCAAGATCATCCGAGCACGTCACCGTGGCAGCAGGAAAAGCTCTTCTAAAAATGTGCCATGGGAAATTATATCCCTGTAATCCCCGTGCCTGGCAAGGTGAGGCACTGAGAGCGAGCAGATAAAAGGGACCGGCAGCTGTAGCTGGAGGCCGGCTGGGCCAGAGTTACGCACGAGACGCTGGGAATATGCCCAGCATTTCTGCGCGTCTGTCCATGGGGAGGGCACACAGCTTCCAAAAGTCAAAAAGGGGTGGTAGAGGGGGGAGCTGCCAGACTGTGTTGGGTTTTCTTGAACTGTAGATCTCCAGGGTGTCTGCACCCATAAAAACTCCGAGCAGAGCCAGGAGGACGAGGTCCAAAACGTCCTCTCTGTGAATCCTTGGAAGGAGGAAGCCTCGGCAAGTTTTGTATTATCCTGGGTTGGGCTCTCTGGGCTGGTCGGCTATCTGGCAGAGACAGCTGTGGCGCTGCCAAGCACATCGCTTATCTCTGAGTTCTCAGAAGCAGTGGGAGGGCAGAACACAAATTCACAACTAGGGAAAGAAATCTGGAAAAGCTTCACATGCCCCAGGCAATGAACTGTTCAAGCACATCAAGGAGCCTTCATCACGCACAGGAGAATGCAGTGACCAGACAAAACAGAGGCCAGTGGTTCCTCATCTGTCAGTTAAAAGAAGAAGAAAAAAAAAAGGCAGCAAAAATTTGTGGCAGGGTCGTGCTGAGCAAGACAGAGACCAGATGAACTCACCTCTGTGCCCAGGAGAGCTCCGAGTGCCTGATGAATAATGCTCAGCGAGTAAGAAGATGGGACGAATACTTTATTTCCCCATCCATGTCTACAGGAGATTGCCTCGGGCATTGTGAAGGCTGGCTGCTCAGTGGTTAA
This sequence comes from Oxyura jamaicensis, assembly GCF_011077185.1. Taxonomy (NCBI): domain Eukaryota; kingdom Metazoa; phylum Chordata; class Aves; order Anseriformes; family Anatidae; genus Oxyura; species Oxyura jamaicensis. Next base: position 49,820,548 of record NC_048897.1, on the reverse strand, counting down.
CTCAGCCTCTTTGGCATGCAACTAAAATTAAACTTGCAGAAGTCATCAGGACATGACAGTGATTAAAACCCTGTGCTCAGGGGAGAGGGCTCGGCAGATCCCTCCTCAATACAGATATCTGCAGGCTGTTGACTTAAAGGCAGAGACAGATCTAAGGGCAGCTGACCCTGAAACTATGACACAAACTATTTCCAAATGCACAAGAAGTCTATTTAAAACCTGCCCTCTAACACAAATAGCTCCTTTTATTTGCAGGTAGCCCTCAGCCATCAGCTCTGGGCAGCATGCCATGCTCTCAGGAATTACAGCACCTCAGGCAGACGTGTAGCTTTGCCTCTGGCACCCAGCGAACAGCCTGCACCACCTCGTCGCTATTCTGATGCCAGAGCCTGCAGAAGAATAGGTTTATTCACCCCTGACGCACAGCAGCCTCTGGAGTGTAATGCAGCAGCTGGTTTTAAAACAGCTTACAGAAAAAACACAGAGCTAACAGACGCTACCTGGGGTAATATGAATACAAGGAATGTAATTACAGCATCCAGAGTAATACTTGGCAGGACCACCAGTGACATGGGGGTAGCGAGAAGCACTGCGAGACCTTTTGTTAGCACGAGTTGTTTCCATGTCGTTCGGTCCTTCTGTCCCAACGCTGGCACCTGCTGCACTAAAATGTCTTCTAGCTCCATCTCAGGAGATGGACACCGCAGTAGTTGGGGTTTAGCACATGTTGAATTGTTTTCCAGACAAGACACAAAATGAGAACGCGGTCATTCCTGAAAGATCCCAGTTTTGTGTGAGCCTCTCACAGAAGCCACGTCAGGCTCCAGAAGCACAGGAATGCTGTCTCCCAACAGGAATGGCCCAAGGGAAGCCCTGTTTTTGTGCTGTTGGTCTTCCTCCTTACCATTAACCCATTTGGGGTAGCTTCAGGAAACACAGATCCTCATGTTTCCTCTGGAAAGACCTTTGCAGTGAAGATCCAGACTTGAGCACTATTCTAGAAGCGGCTGAGGAAGCTGGGACGAGCTACTGCTGCAACATCGATGGAAGGATTTGTAGGTGACAAACTTGCAGATGGCAGAAGACAGCAAACATCAGCCACTTTGGGCTCTATTTAGTTCAAGTGAGGCTCACATCTTGTTGCCCTTCTTCCTAGAAAACCAGCTCTTCCCAACATGTTCATCTTTCCTCAAAGCCACACTGACAACACTCTTCCTAGCCAGTGCTTTTAGGCTGCATAGCACCTGCTGTTACAGAGAGCTATATTCTGGCAGAAAGCCTTTGTACATTATAGAATTTGTCCTTGAGAAACCAAGACAGGGTGTGGGGAGGCAAAGTTTCTTGACATTGAAAATATCTTCCACCTAACCCAAGCCATAACTCTATCAGGATCCTACGCCAAGCCTGTGAAGTGCTTTCTGCTGTGGTAAATATCGGCAGGGTTAAAATTCCCACTGCTGAGCTTCAGAACTTTTTGTTCATGGCTATGGCAAGGACTCTCACATTTCATGGTCTGTATTATGTGGGACATGCCTGTTATCTACAACACTGGGGAGAGACAAAGAGCTGTGTCTTCCACCTGAAGACAACGAAGATACTTCACAGAAATGCAGCAGGGAGGTAATAACTGTGAGTTAGTTTTTGAGACCACACAATTTAATCTCTAAGGTAACTTTTGAAAGGTAAGAAACACACAATTTACACTCGCAAGATTATAGCCCTTTCAGAAAGCCAATGTAAAGCTGGAGACTGAGACTTCGATCCCTCCAAGAGGGATTTATTTGTTGAGACATAAAAAGTAACAATGGCCCTATACAGCTTTACCAGCCTGGGGCAGCACTCTGCAAGTCACTAGCATGATCTCTGGTCTCTGTCAAGATACCTCGACATTGTTTGTTCAGATCCACTGGGGATATCTTCTGGACAAGATGTCATATGTCTTTAAAGCTCATAGTGAGTAACTACATCCTCCAGAAACACGAACGCAAATTTCCTCTGGACTCTGAGGCAGGCCTGGAATCGTTACAGGACAGGCTTTACTGGCAGGAACTGGCTGCTCACTCCACAGAAATAAAACCACCAAATGAAGCAACAACACACCTTTGTAAACATAATAATAATAATAAACAGTAGCAGGAACAGTATCAAAACCACCAAACAAATAGTTATACAAGTAATTGGTCTATTGGAAAATAACCCTGTTGTGGGCAGGAGGCTGGGTTACGTGACCTCCACAGATCCTTTCCAAGCTAAACCTTTCTATAACTCTGTGGATTTATATACTACAAATTATGCTTTTCAGTTCTTTAAGTCATCTTTAAGTCAGAAAACCAAGCAGTCATCCTGAAGAGATTTCCATTCCCATATCTAAGCAGACAGAGTTTGGCTTGTCAAGTCATAGTGCAGCACAGACGACTGGTCCCCATAATAAAGTCAGCATTTGCCAGCAGTTATTTGCCAGATCCTCCCTGGGATCTGCATCCCCAGTACATCTGGAATGGGAAATACTCTGGGAACGTGCCTCGCCACCAGCCCATCAGCTCTAGCACTGTTCTCTTCTTTGCACAAATTCACAAACCAGCTTCGCATCTGTGTGCAGAAATTCCTCTGGGCATGTAAGCATGTGTCCTCAAATTTAACAGCTGAACTCTTAACAGCTTGGGAAATGCATCTGTTAGTTAAGCATGCTTTTATTATGCACTGCCACGAATGTTTGGACCAAAACTTTGTTCTGATGGATATGTAATCAACCAACCAACTGCAGAGGATCTATCTGCAGGGATATTTATTCTCACCTCGTTCCTTATTTGCTCTGCATTTGATATTACTTTACCCCATACCCAGCAGCCAAGCTGACACGGTTAATGTTCTCAAAAATACTCCAGAAAGAATCCCAATGAAGGCATCATTAACGTACAAAGCAGCAGGGTTTTCAGAGAAGCAGTTAATTAAGTGCAACTGTTCAATTTTAGCCACGCTGATTTGACAGAAATGATAATTTAGGGCCAAATTACATCTCAGATCCTGGCAAAAGCAGCTGAGGGAAGACTTTGGCCCTGCTACACTCCAGCTCTGACAGTCAAAAATTGAATTCCCAGAGTGCTCAATGACAGACCTGCAGTACCCTGCAGAACAGACAATTCTGCTGGAGGCAGTAAGATTGTTTTCAAAGCAAGTCTACATCGGAGTAACAAAAATGGGACCCAGCTCCAAACTGTCCTGTGAATACCTTTCTTTCATGGGCAAGGCATGTTATACCTTGGCAAGCTGAATTTATCTCCATCCTTTAAAGCAGCTTCTACATCAATGTCAGATCAGCAGAGTAAAGGAAGTGGAGGAGGAGCTGTAAAATCAACTGCCCCAGAAGGTGGTGGCACTTCCAAGCCTCAAGAACAGGTTAGATATGGGTTTGCTAAGTACTGGCCAGGGCGGAGATGAGCCAGCTTGGTCCTGCTGCAGTGCTGGTGATTGGACTGCATGCCTTCTTTGGGTCCCCCAAAAGAAGGCTGGCGTCTAAAAAGAAATGGGCATTTATACATCTCCACCCCTGCAGACTAATATTATGGTCAATACTGTAGACTCCTACAGTCTTTGCACTTGAGGCTGAGTTCAACTGCAGCTTGCAACCATGGAAAGCCTGAGGCCAGAGAGCCATTCCTCTCGAAACAGAGAGGAAAAGCTATTTCCATGTGGAACTTTACAGAACAAAGCCTTCACATCCTTTCCTCACCATGAGTTGTTTTGGTTGCACTTTGTACTGCCATTCTGTCATAAATTGGCCAGGAGAGATTAAGGAATGGTGAGTGGAAGCCTGATCCAGACAGGAACACAAAATATAGATATCTTAGATAACGGCAAGATTACAGGCAAATTACTGACCTTTCCAACTCAATAAAAAACCCTCTAAAATCAATTACCCATTCATTCAAGAATTTATCACTCATCTGTTAGCCTTTTGTAAGATATTTATGAATGAGATTTTTAGCAGCATGACCTTCAAGCTGTCTTCTGACACCACGGGTCAAACAGAGTAGAGCAGCGATGTCAGTCCACAGAAATCAGGCTGCTTAAAGTGATATTGCCACGATAAAGCCTACCTGATCTTTTTGATTGGAGACTGCTTCTCCTGTGCAGTTGCAAGGTGTCCAGAATAATAAATGGGAAACACCATAATGTTCCAGTTTGTTGAGAACCAAGTCATGAAAAAAGGACAGTCAAAGGTCTCGTACGTGATTTTGACAAACTGCGTGGTCCCGACCCAGGAGGAAGAGACGGACAAAATGATCAGAAATCTCCAGATAAGCTTAAGAAACGTGGATGTGCAAGATTGGCATCGTGTCTGTCCCTCAGCTTCTTGGCTGCTGCTCTCAGTGTGCGTTTGTGTTCCTTCTTCTCCTAGGTTATAAAATAAAAAAATACAAAACACAGAAAAAGAGAAGAGTTGCACACGTAATTAATGCATTCAAAACAATTCTTAGCAAAATCTCCCCTTCCGATCCAGACACAAACCATCCCCTGCCTTCTCTCTGTAATTCCTGCGTGCCTGACAAACACTTAAATCCCGCTCAGAAATACTTCATTAATACTATCTTCAAGGTGATAGGAACAAAATATAAACACAACACAGAGGCCTGAGGTACGAGAATTACAGCTAAGCTGTTTCCAGGAACAAAATATAAACACAACACAGAGGCCTGAGGTACGAGAATTACAGCTAAGCTGTTTCCACTGTTTGCCTTATCAGCCCTTCTTTCGTTCGGTCAGCCAAACCCCTAGAATAGAGCTCCATCTCTTGGAGCCAGCTACATTATAAAGTCAATTACTGTGCATGTTTGCAACATAAAAGCTATCTGAGCCTGTGCATCTGAAGCCAGAAACAAGTTCTTATTATTCAAGATTTTAACTCAAAAATCACTTTTTTATTTGCAGGCTGAGAGGTGAAAAAGAAACAGTCTGGTGGCTCTATATTCCAAAGCAGAGACAGTTGTGTTTTGTTTTTTTCAGTTGAGCTTGTGTATTTACACTTCTGAAGTTAAAAAAGGAAACTGGACAAAACCGAAGCTTGGCATGCCTGGAAATAAACCTCTAAAGATAACCCAGGAGGAACTGGAAAGTTGTCACTTTCCATTTTAATACAGTACTTTGCAGACCTAATCTGCAGATCACTGGAAACAGAACTGAGGACTGGGTAGAGAATTAATCTCACTGGCTAATGACTTGCTCTCCAGACATACCTTCCAGAGAGGCAGCCCATGAATCGTATTCTGACTTCAGATCCCAGCCGAAAACAACCGATCCAATGGCACTGGATGCTGGGCAGCAGTAACACCTGATTTATTTAGGTCCACGTGCCCATGCAGCAGCAGCGAGCTCCAACCATTTACCACATTAGAACACATCGCGTTGGTTTGATACAAGAAACTGGAGTTCCTTCTAAAAATCATGACTGGCAGCTACCTTCAACTATTACCAGTCACACCGACACCTGATGTGATATAGTGTGAGAAGCAATCTAATTGCTGATGTTAAGGGGAGCCATAGATCTACTGCAGTGGGAGCACACACTCTTAAATGTGAGAAACGTACAATTCAAAATCAGATCTGACTTTCCTTTTATACCACTGTTTCTGCTACAGCCATAAAGAAACGTAAAAGTGAGGTTCCAAGTTATGAAATTAGACCAATTTTACATCTAACACTCACTCATCGTAGCAGGGAGTACATTTGTAACCAAAAATTTTCCCAACTTGGACATGAAGCTTTCTGTAATTGCAATTGTATGCTGCATTTTTTTCTTCCCAAAATAATGAGCATTTAGCTGCTCCACTGTTTAGTGGTGAATCCAGAATTTAAATAAAATTACAGGTTTATTAAAAACATGCAGAGGATAATCAGACAGAGCTCTGAATAGAAAAGCATCGTTTTAGCATTCTCTTTGGCTACTGAGAGAAAATAGGTATTTTTATAGTACTAATAATAACTGGCATCTTCTATTAAGAAGTAAATTACAGTTTATTTGCAAGTTAGAATGGTTTAGAAAGAATATATTTCGTACTATCCCCTTGCAGATTTGCCTGCTAAGCAAAGCTATCATGTAATTAGTCCTTCAGCTAACAGTTAAAGTAATCATACAATGATGGAAGACTAAAGCACCTTTATCTTCACATTAGGTTTTCCAATTACCAAATAGCACTGTAATTGCTGTTACTATGCATGACACTATCATTAGCGTTTGACTTGGATGTTACAGGTTTGAATGCCGGGGAAAGGCACAGAAACATACACTTTCTGCAAGTCTCAGCTTGGTTTAAAAGACCTATGTAAGCTTAAGCCTAATTAAATGTGCAGCGGGGAGGTTTTGTAAGTGCTTAATGGGTAGGGTTCACCCCATGTAATGTAGTTAGCAAATAATTGCATATCCAGACTGAAAACGTTGTCTAGGCCCCCTCTTTACATAATGATAATGGAAAAGCACGTTGAAAAGGTGTCTCTTGTCCTCATGTATCTAAGACAGATATGTCCCACTGGAGGCTCTTCTCTCCCCTTAGACTAGATATCTGTATTTAAAGTGAAAACCCCAGTCAAATTGGCATAGTAGCTTGACAGTCACTTTCAAAATCCATGAGACGTGCACACCTAAATCTTGGCCAAAGATCCACAAGGACGAGATAAGAAATATTTTTAAAGGAATCCCAGGGCTTGAGCTCAAAGAGGGTAAGGACATATGGAAAGCAGACACACAGGTTGGAGGATTTCCAAGTCATGAAGTTGAGGCTGGATTGAGCTAGAAAGTAGTACTTCTGTTCAGATACTGAATGGTATGTTATCAGGGAGAAAACACATTCATCAACCAAAGTGGTTGGTAAATAGCATTTTACCGTTAGCAAGGTGGTAGAAATCCTTGGCGACAGTTCAGCCTGAAACAGACCAACAGACCTGTCGAGAGCATGGAAACAATCTGAGAGCTCAACAAGGATGAAAAGGCAGAGAAGAATGTCGATGACACTGCAGATGACACATGAAGAAGACACATGTCAGTGGCAAATTATGCTGAAAGGCAGCTAGCAGAAACACCCCTTCGTGGTCCTTTTCCATCTAAGTAAGGTAATTTTTGCATGTGATGTCTGTGACAAGATGGTAACAGAAAAAGCTTTTGTTTTCAAAAGAATGAGATGAGGAAAATCAAATCCTACAGCTTTTCTCCTGAACTCTTAACTGTTTTGTAACTACATCCTAGAAAATAACATCTTTGTTAACCTACCTATCAGGTCAGTCCTACTTAGACCTCACTGATGAGGAATGGAAGAGTGGAAGATTGGAAGAATGCATGAAAAGGGAACTTAAAAAATTGCAAAATAAACATTTGGAAGATTATGATGTCAAGGCACTACTCTTTTCTCAAGTGGACTAAACTCCTTTCTTAGAAAAGATGGATTCTGATTTTGGATGTACCCTAGTGCCAGCATGTAGCGCATTATTTCAGCCTGATATCTGTGAAAAAAATGAGAGCAGAGTGGTCTTCTGGTATCTTAGGTATGATCCTTACTGCAAGATGCTGTAACACCCACTCCTTGCTGCAGTCGTCACCTTCAATCATTTTCAGAGGGTTTCCATCAAGAGAGTACTCCTGGAGTACAATATCCCTCCATTTTCCAACACAAGACAGAAAATGTCTGACTCTTGTTGCCATCGGTGGTGAAGTGACAAGATACAGGTTCATCTCCCCCAGTTCCAGCGTGCAAGGGAGATCCAGCCTGTTCTTCTTCCCCTTTTTGCTTACAGTATCTACATATACACTTTTCCAAACAACTTGGGATGGTTAAAATTACTTCAGTCATTTAACTGCTCTCTCCTCAACAGCATGATTCAGCATACTCAAAGGTTTCTGGCTGCATATTGTAACTGCTCCCATACCACCCCCGTTGATGACAGATGGACATCATGGTGAAGAAGTCAGTGTTCACAATACCTACGGGTTCATTTGAGCTAAACTTCTGCAGTAAAGAGTGTGACACGTTCCTGCTGGAAGCCCTGATGCGCAGCTGATCGATGATCTGAACTGTGATGGTCTTTCCTGGATATCCTTCCACCTGTTGCTCCTCCTCTTCCTCTTCATCAGACCGTCCGTGGTATGAGCTGAGGTTGTCATTGTCTTTGAGATGGTGAATGCCTGGCTTTTAAGGGTCCTGGTCCCTGGCCAGGCTGAAGCAGAGGAAACCTTGTAAGACTAACTTGTGTACTAATGTACATCCTTTCAATATCTTCCGTGCCTACTGGCCTTACGATTTCTCAGATAACACATCCTATGTTCCTAGTGAGGCCCAGAACTTTCTCTCCCATCCTTGCTTCCTTCTTGCCTACCCCCAGTTCGCACACAGGTACAGGAGTTTCACGTGGCTGTGCGGTTTGCAGCACTGAAAACAAATGTCAGCACGTTTGGACTCTGCACCACCTTTCAGAAAACAGACGAAAGAGGCCTCGTGCAGGCATACTGTGACGCCGAAAATGCGGCTGTTTATGCCTACCTGATCTGCTCTGCCTCTCGACTCTGCTGTGCCGACAGATTCCCGAGGGACTTCGATTCTGCAGCTCAAGAATGGGAGCAGCAGAATCTTCAGCAACAGATAGAGGGGAGAGCTGCCTAGTCATGCCTCTGTGTCTGCTGGGGCAGTTGCCTCCTGGCTTGCATTGGATGACAGATGATCGTGAGGCACCTGAGAAGAAAGAGTTTGCATCAGTTTGGCTGTAAACTCCCTGGAGGAAAGCGGGGCTTTCAAACACTGTCAGTGAAATGCATACAAACGATTCAGCGGGAGAAAGGAAGCACAGTGCAAAAATCAAGCTTTCAGCTTTGGTCAGAATCAAGTAAATAAGTAAGTAAATAAATACTTAACTCTCTCCCCCCTTATAGATAAAAGATGTTGTATGAAAACCAGTCTCTCCCCTGAAGAAATGCTAGCCCTGCACTGCAGCATATCCTTAGCCACATGGCTCCATCCATAGGGTCTGAACAGTCAAAGGAATTTGTACTCACGTGGGCCCCTTCCTGAGCACTGACACTGAATCAGGCAAAAGGAGAGGTCACCATCCTTCCCTAGGGTAGAAAGAAGGGCTGAGGAATGACTGCCTCCTGGGGTCAGTGCTGGGAGGCTCCCAATAGGAGGGCTGCCCTTTTCCATCCTCCAGAATGATCCTTGGGACTCTTGCACGGAATGAAACCTCAGCCACTGACAGCTCTGTAGGATAAGACTTCTGCTAACTCACTGAAGAGGCCAGATTTGAGTCTCTACATGCCCCACATCAGGATCTCCACATCTTCAGAGAAGTTGCTTTTTCTTCTGCCGCGAGGTGCAGCCAACACCGCGATGCTGCACTTCACAGGGAGGCTTTGCAGAGGCACAAGGCAGCGGACAAGACCCAGGTCCCAGAAATACCAGAGGCACCAGATGAAAAGTTTGTCAGAGAGAAGGACACAGCACTTCACAGGTAAGAGCTTGAAGGACTGTACTAAGAACCAGCAAAAACCAGAAAGGATCACGGTGCTGGGATCTGGCAGAGTGAGCCTGGTCATCATCCGTGTGCTCCCAAACTGATCGAAGGTGCTTGTTTAAGGGGTCGATGCACGAGCAGCACATCAGAATCCTCTTCGGAGTCAGTAAGTTGAGATGAGAGGTCATTTTGGTAAGCACGTGTGTTCATAGTCAGCTGAGATCACCCAGCACTTTTTTGCAGCTGCAATTTCAACCGGTGACGACTTAACCCGACCTGACAGGAGTCACATATACCCAGAGCAGCCACTGACTTTGCCATGACTTGGAAGGATTCAATAAGACAAACATAGGGCTCACGTTGAAAAGAATAGAAAAAATAGACACAAACCCCACATGTAAGGTGCCAAGTACGCGACAAATACGGCAAACAGCTCAGAAGGCAACATTCTGCATTGCGACACGAGCCATTTCAGTACCCTTTGTGCAAATATCTCCACGCCAAACAACCACATAAAAGTATACTCTAAGGCCACGATTTCAGTATTTAGGAGGCTGTATGAATGAAGTCAAGACTCTTATGCCAGAGGAGGCTCATATAGCCTCTCGTATAATCTTCAAAGATTAGCTTAAAGCTATGTTTGCTTCACCAGCTCTAACTACAAAGACCACAAAGACAGAGACATATGTACTGTACCGTACACAAAAGCCCTCTCGACCAATTTAGAGCCTCCAAGTTCAGTTTTTACCCAATAAGTAGACGGAACCAGCAGCTAAGCCCCTAGAGATTCAAGCACCGCGGGATACAACACAGTCTGTAACAGGACAGCCACTAAAGCTGATTTTGAAGGATTACGACCTATATGGTGTCTAAGCACTATATTGTCTCTTTGTTTGGTAAGCATCAATCTCTCCAGAACTTTTTAGAGTCTACTGGATATTTTCAAAATTTTAAAAAAGGTTTTCATCTTCATATATCTATTTCTAATGGAGAAATCTTAGATTAAGAGATGTGCAGTTCCCTCTAGGACTTTGTTCTGCTCATTTCCCAAGTGCAAGCCTTACTCCCACTTGTCACCCCACAAGAAGCACCACAACACCTTTATTCGACAGCCGAAGGTTAGTTCCAGTCTCCACAAGGTTAAGACAATCCGTACTTTCTGGCCTAAATATTCAATAAGGAACCTAGAAATTTTCCAGTCCACAACTTGAAGGGGATTTTTTCCGAAAGCACTTGCTGACTGCCTGTCCTCTGAGAATCTGCCGCCAAGGTGCATCGACCCAAATCGCTGCTCACTTTGATATGCTTCATTTAAAGAGATTTCATTAAGTTGAAAGACACACGCTACATCTCAATTCAGGTAATTTAGAGCAAGCTCAAGATTCACATTACGCTCAGCAGAAGTCTAGCAGATGATCTGCAAGCGAAATTTCAAGGAAACCTATTTTTCCTCATACGCAAAAAGAGCTCTGAGTTATTTATATCTGGTACAATAAAGGAGCATCAATCTTTTCCTGTACATTGAGAAACTCAGCAGTTGAGACCAAAACTGCAATTCAAGAGATTGCATTTAATTGAAAGTCACTGCTTGATTTAGTGAAATCTTCTTCTGTATGTGAAAGCAATCAGATAGCATGGCAATTTATCAATATTTCATTGTTACTGTTAGAAAGCCTAGGCCATCTAGTGCTACTGAAGCTGAACATATTTTAAGGAGATACTTTGACAGGGAAGGTGAATAGATATGTGCTGGGATAATTTGTCCAAACCTGGTATCGGCAGCAAGGACAACAAATCAGCTTTTACAACACACACCAGCGAAACCCTGCACGTGTGTACTGCTAGAGAATGATACATGACTCCTGCTCTTTGCCTCACAAAGCATTTACCAGCTGTCAAACAGGCATCCATGGAGACCTTCCAAACTTAAGGAGACATCAAGAGCAGCATTTGCCACTGAACTTTTGTACACATGAATCCCAACATGCCTACGGAGACCCCATGGTCTTAGGCGGTGAGCCCATGCCCCCTCCAGAGAGGATGCTACTGAAAAAGATTGCGAAAAACCTAGCAAAGAGGAAAAAATCTCACCAGTCAGCTGGACCTGGCTTCCAGAAGTATTCCTAGATTACCTGGAGCTTGTAATTGAGTGTCAAAGTAACACTCAGACCCTGGACTTGACAAAGGAAGGAATGAAGAACAGGGAAGGACCACACAGGATTGTATCAAGCACTTAATGGATCAAATTCAACAGGATGACTTTTCATTATCAGATATAAACAACCCTTTGCTCTGTCCCGTTTTTAGATTCTTTTTATTATTCTATTTCAGGAAATCTTCTTCCTTGCCCTGCAAACGCAGTCACTTTGTAGCTTAGGAAGCAATGCCATTTCTATACACGTGGAGACTGAAGGAAAAGCAGCGAGGAGAACCTGGGGCTTTCTGCACGCTTCTAACAGTCTGTCCTTGTCTGGCATTAAGTAGTACATACTTACTCCAGTGCACTTCCCTTTAGCAAGGTAATTATGCTTGTGGCTACCCCAAACCACATGATGAATATCACCCAAGTCCTCTCCTTTCCACATGCTTGAGCACTGTTCCAAGCCCAGGCTGCGGGAGGAGGTGAGCCACCAGGAGCTGCGGCTGCGGGGTTGAGTCAAACCAGGAGCCCGCAGCACAGGTGTCCTGAGAACCATTTTCACCATCCACTTGTAAAGCTCCCGTGCCCCTCAGACAGACGATGACTTGTGGCTTTCCATTCCTACAGAGATTTCCACATGCAGCTCACACGGTGAGAATATTTGCCCCTTCCTTGGCTTCAGGCTACACAAAACACCGTTATTACGCAGGAGGCTTAGAGAGAAAGGATTGTTTTGAGATTCAAAACAACTTTCAGATTATTTTTGTAGATATAGGACATATTTATCAGGAGACAACAGTGCTTTGAATACTAAAAAATATGCCATTCTGTTGGAAACACCTTTTCTGGTCTCAAAATTGCTACTAAAAATGGATTGAATAGACTTCCAGTAAAACAATCAATGGCATATAAAAATGTAGCCCTGGGAGTAACTTTTATGGCCTGGTCATCACAGAATTGATTTTTTTTTCTTTTCTTTTCTTCTTAAAACTGCCCCAACGGAAATTTAGAACCTCTCAAACAGATAATTGAATTCTCACCCACACTGAATGCTCACCCACAGCTACCACTGCAGCTAGGCAGTAGAAAAGCTGCTGCAAGTCAGTCAAGGCATCTCCAGTCTGCCTGTTATTCATACAGCATTACAAAATGTTTATTCTCCTGTGCGCTCAAAATCTCACCTCCTAATATGTCATTTCTGCATTGACAAAATGATGTCTTCATACCACGGCCGCGGAAACAATTGCTGAGTTCTGACAGATGGATGGAGGAAGGAGCCAGTCTGGTGTTATGTGGGAAGTACGTCAATCGAATGTTCCTGCTAAATCGGGCACCGGTGAAAGAATTGACAACATTTCCTTTACACTGCCACGTTACCTGATGGAGTGAGCATCCGCCGCGATGAAGGCCTCGCTCACACATCACAAGCCCGTTTCCAGCAGGCCGTGTGCACATTGGTAAGTCAGCTCACAGCCACGAGGGCTGGAGATTCTGCAATGGAATTTGGTCTTAACGTGGCGTAGTAAGGGGATGACATCAATTTTATGGCCAGGGAAATATCCAATGCACGTGGCCCAACAGAAACGGGAACTGAGGTCCAGTTCTATTGGTAGAGGTGAGAAAAGTTTATTCAGTCCATTTTATAACAAGAAAACATCATTAGATAGCAGTAGGTATGGCTTTAATTAGGTTGTTTGTGACTACTGTCGCACAGCTGCAGGCAGGGCTATCTAACGTTACCAGTCCAGCGGGGAGCTAGCTCCATAGTTTATTTCATTTCAGCCAAAGGGATTCCTTGTAAAATCAAATCCTGTCCTTCCTTATGCAGGAATAAAACCACAACAACTCAGTACAACCAGCAAGCAAAACTGTTCTGAACATACCCTGCTGTACCTGAGGACAATAGCTGACCTGCGAAGAAAAAATTCAAGGGCAAACTCTCCCCAGCTTTTAATGAGTTCAGAACCAGCAGTTTGGCTCAGGATACGAAGCCACAATTTCATTACTACCAAGCAAACAAACCATAGACGGAGTAATGTTACAGACAGTGTGCTACACTGAGGTTTGAGGAACCAGCATCTCTTATTTTGTCCTGTGAAGAAAAATTATTTCACTGTATCTCAGACATGAACAGTGCTTTCCATTTGAAGACATCCTTCTGAGACACTGCAACTGGCCCCTGTGTGGCCAAGTTAAGCAAGGACGCCTGTTCAGAGCAATGCTCTGTTTGTTTACTATTGTTTGTCTTGGAAGTTTTTATGTTTGAAGGGGATGAGAAGGTTACAGCATTATTTATTATTTTTTTTTTTTTTTGCCTGAGGGGAAAACAAGATTTTCAGATTTTAATGAAAAACAAATGACTCAGTGCTGGTGCACATCATTTTCCTTGTACTGTGATTAACTATTGTCAAGAGCAGAAAGCAAAAAAGCAGATATTTCTGTTGTAGTTTAACTGTGACATCCATCTGCAATTTCTGCCAATTATCCTTTCAGTGTCTGCACACAACAGTTCATTTCAAATCAGCAGATGGAAACTTCGCTCACAATTAGAAATCTCAATGATTTCAGCACGTCCTCCTATCCTTGCTGCAAAGTGAGCAAAGAGGCAGCAAATAACTCACATTTTGCCATCCCATAACTAACGTGGTGCCCGGCCAGGGACGTGTCACGTTGCACGTGTCACCAGCCTAATGGTCAGGGGAGGAAATCCAGGTTAGACAGTCTGAAGACCACCCCCTCTCCATTGTCTCATGCCTAGGAACCAAACCTCACCCACCTGGCTTCCCACCTCCCACCAGCCAACAGCAGGGGCAAGACCCCTGCCACGTGCCACATCCTGCACTGGGAGAGGGAAAGCTCTCACTGCAGTGATCAGTAAGTGCCTGAAAAAAAGCCTCACAGCAGGGACAAGTGACAGAGATACCTGTCAGGGGTGATGAAGGTGTATCTGGCTCTGCCTTAGAGGACGGATGACACAGATAACTTCCCCAGGTCATCTATAACTTCATCCAGCCCTGCATCTCCTTGGCTTTATGACGATAACAGCCCTGGGAACTAGTCCCTGCGTGCTAAATTCTCCTGATTTAAGATACAGATACTGCAGCACATTACAGCCATGGGTCTTGATATCACTTTACACAAGATCTGGGAAAAAAATAAAACAATCTAAAGTAATATATAAACAGGGAGAAAACCTGACAGTAGCTATAGACTGAGGATGCACCACTAAACTGAAAGAGGGATGCGTGCAACTATGCCAACTATGAGGCTCTAAGTGGCTTTGAGCAAAAGAAATACAATGAGCTAATGAGGAGCTGAGTGCATCTGCATCTAACACCACGAGATCTGAAGAATTCAGAATTAAAGGAAGGCAACCAGAACTGGGCAGGAGCATCTTCACATAGCACAAGACAGTTGTGAAAACAACCTGGGATTCCACCTGTCGTGGCACCTGAAGGTATGCAAGGAAGGAAAGAAGGAGAGAAGGAGGGAAAGAAATAAAAAAGAGAAGAGCCCTTTGCAGGAAGCATTTAAGTCAGGCTTTGCTGGCTGTAAACAATCTGCAGACTGCCTTTTGGGGAGCTCTGATGCATGAGCATAAGGGACAGCCATCTCTGGAGGACATCACAATTTGTTTCTTACTGAAGTAAAGGTCTGCTATTTGTATTGCTCCAGTTTTCCCAATCCCTTTTCTTCCTTATCCACTTTAACCAAGACCACTTGGGGGGTTGGAACTAGATAATCTTTAAGGTCCCTTCCAACCCAAACCTGTTCTATGATTCTATGACTTTTTCTTTTCTTTTTTAACCCGTTCTCATTTCAGTGTAACTCAAATACCACCGTCTCTGTTCCACAGACAAGGAATCCCATTGATTTGACATCAGAAGTTATATACCAGCACCAGTGTGTGGGTGTAAGAACAGTCTTGAAATTAAGTTTATTTGATATTATCTGTATTGCAAATGGCAGCAAGAGAGAGCATGATGCCTTTTGAAACACACTGGCTACACAGATTTTAAGATTACTGGTCAGAACATGGTATATTTGGAGTCAAAGGGATTATTTCATGGCCCTGACTCACATCAGTGCAAGGCACAGACGTGAACAAAAATTGGAAATGGCAACACAGCAGAAACAGAATTAGGTTTATTCTGGATATATAAACGCAGAAAGCAAACTGTGTGCACTTGTAGAAGGAAGAGCTAACGCTAAATGTGGAGCTTTACATTTTACTCAAAGCAAGACAAAAGCTTTGTAATGCAGAAAAAGTGATGCAAATTATGAATGACTTTTATACGTCAAAATTTAAACTTCCATAGGAAATTGCCTATATATATCTACAAAAATAATTTAAAACATCCATTTGGAGTGGCACTTTTTGGACTGAACTCTGCTGTCAGAAAGGCTTGTCGGCATCCCCATTTGCCTCAAAAAAACAATTATTTGGCAAAATGTCATACCTAGCTGTGACATCTCTGGAGTTTGAAAACACTGACTGCCAGGAAGGATACTAACTTCTCCTCCAGCATGGAGCACTTCCCATGCAAAGAGCCTCTGATTATTCCTCCTTCCCTGCCCACCTGGACAGGGCATCCAGAAGGAAGCCTGGGAAGGGCAGGACCAGGCACGCAAACACCCCACCTCACAGAGAAGTCTCACGAGAGCAGCAGACTCCTTCCACACCTGGAACTTCTGCAAGGGTAATCTCTGATAAACACAAATAAACACAGATAAACACACATCATTTGACTCAAAGCCACACAACATCCCCTTAAAGAAAACCTCTCTTACAAACTTTGCAGTAAGTTACACCAGATGCACCTCCAACAGGTTCACAGATTTATACACTTTACCCTGAAATAAAAAGTTATGAGTATCACCAAAAAAAAATCATTTGAAATGACAATGAATCTTGTCATTGCTAAAATTTAGTGACAACTCCAGAAAGTAACAGACGTTATGAGTTAAACTCTTGTTCTACTTTCACAGCAGTAAATCAAGAGTAGCATCAACGAAAGCCACGAGGCTGCTTTGACATGAAGTTGTTGTGAAAGGAGTTTAGACCCAGGACACACCTGAAATCACCCACATGCACCTCATCATTAAATAATTATGAGATAGCTTCTTCTTTCAAGAAATGCTGCAATAAATCCAGGCTGGTTCATGGGTCTCCTAAGATAAGAGGGTGAAAGCAGCACACTGACACGCAACTCGATATCAAATTGCTTATATTTATCTCCTACACAAACTATTGCCTCTCCTGGATGATGGGTGCCTCCAGCGGGTGATTCATTCCAGCTCCCTAAGGTACCAATCTGAGGAGATGAATCACCTTTCAGAGGCATCCACCTCTCCTGCTGACTCCAGGAAGCTCAAACAGCTTTCTCAGTACTTAGAGAGGCTTACGTTTAGATGCATCTGCATGAATCCAAATCTGCCTTAAGCTCGTGGCAGCACTTCGGTACTTTCTTATCAGCTAGGCATTGAACTGTTGCTTCAATCTTCTTGCCTGTCTTCGAGCCCATTTAAGCACTTTTGAGGCAGAGTGGGGTAAAAGAATATTTCAGAGGTAAACAGGTGGGGCAAAAGTGAGCATTTATCACGGTTGTGTTGAATTTTGAGACTCCTGGAGATGCATAAGACACCTCCATAATGTTTTTTGTTGTTGTTGTTGTTTTTTTTCCCTGCAGAGCCCTTTCTTTGGCACATTTGGGTAAGTGTCCTACAGGCACTCACATACCTACAGTCAGTCTTCTTGTTGTAGCTGATGCTGCACTGGGGAGCGAGGGCTCACCACACTGTGATGAAGACGTCCTCAAAAGCATTCATGTGGCTGGGGGTCCTGGCTCGAAAACCACCCCACGCCTTCCAGAACCGCTCAGCTCCCAGTGCCAACCCTTCTCGGCAGCTGTCTCTGCTCCATTTTCTTTCCATGGTTCTTCCAGAAAGGTAGAAAGCCTAAAAAGCCACAAACCTAAACAACTTGAAAACTGCCACGGCAGAGTGCCGAGCTCCCCTGCTCTCCTCCCAGCACAGAGGCCCAAGTCCCTGTGGCATCTCTGCCACGTGCTCTTCCCATGCCTGGGAAGGAAAGCAGGGACAGCTGCAGCGCTCTTGGGAAGTTGGCCGCCCTACCCCATTAGGATTCATTGGAAATCCCTGCTAAAATCTTTGCTGATCTGTAAAGCTGGCTGCACACACATTTAGCAGAGGCCCCAGTATTAGTTCTGCCTGGCCAGCTTCATCCCCAGCAAGGACCTTTCCATTTCCAGCCTGTCGGCTATGACAAGCGCTGTCATGTAGTCACTTCCAGTCTGTTGCCCTTTCTTCCTACGACGACTGGATTTTCCCTCCCTAAGGAAACGGGCAGCGCAATTTTTGAGCGTTGGGAGCAGGTTAAGACAGACTCCTGAACAGATGTGGCTGACAACAGCTGGATGGGGTTAGGCTGTAGGCAAGCACTGGCCATGTGCTGTCTGTTCGGAGTAGGGGGGTCTTTAATCCTGTGCGTTCACCGCCTTGCATGACACGAGCCCCGTCCGTGCTGGCAGCTGGAAATAAACAGCAGCACATCACCACGTTAGGCAGCCCGTGGGCATGTCAGCCAGCTCATCCCACTGCAACGCTGCTCCTTTACAACAAGGCGAGAGCACATTTTATGATTTCACACTTCCTAAAACCTGGTGCTGCGCACCAGCAATGGACCAACATAAGCAGCCAGCTCTGCCAGCTCCTTCAACTTTCTTTAGGGCATTTTTCCCTCAAGGAAGAAACACCAGGTAACTGCTCAGACTGCAGAATACTCAATATTGTGCACCTACTCCCAAGAAACATGACAGGCTATAGCCTGCTGTATCAAAAGCCAGCTCCGTTTGTAATTTAAGCCCCTCCGACGTGGTTAGATTGAAGAACTGAGAGTCACGCTCCGCTGACAAGCACCGTGCGGCGTCTCTTGCCTTGCTTTCATCCTGGACGTCGTGCTGAATTCAACCCAGAAAAAAGGAACCGCAATTTCACTGCTGTTCGGAATAACAAAAACCAGAAGGGAGACAGCACACACCTTGCGATTTTACAGCCCGAGCATTGCTAACACCTGTCCCACACCTGGTGGGAAGCGGGTTTGCTCCTGGCAGAAAGCAGCGCTCGGCTCTTCCAGCCATCTGATGCTGAGTGCAATAAACTTGCACCAGCACGGTTAAAGGCTGCGATTGCTACAGACATTAAGAAAACAACGAAACCACGAACCTGAATCTTAGGAATATTTTACGCAAGCTTCCCTTCCAGCCCTTGATTTATACCACACGTGTCTGCTGTACATTCTCAGCAGCCCCTCTGCGAGCAGTGCTGTCCCTTGCTGGACATCACCGCGTTTCCAGCTGACACCGAAGCGTGCTGCAAAGTTGGCAAGCGCTCTGCAGGGAACGAGCCTTGCTCCTGCACTTGGCGTTAGGCTGTCACGTCAGGAGCACACCACGGATTTCACAATTTCTCTCTCATGGCTGTTGTATTAAGGAATTGCTTCACAGATGACGCTTGTGAAAATAAGGGGGGGGGGGGTAGGGGGGGGAAGCAGTGCAAGGGAGCAGCTGCCACATCAGGCTGAGGGACAGCAAGCACAGAAAAGTTGGAGCCTCGGTCTTTAAAACAAGGAAGATAGCTCTAGAGAACGTTATTAAAATACTACAGAAAATTGAGTAACATAGAACATACCCAATTTCCCAGCTTTCTCGAAAGCCAGAACCAAAGCACAATAACTTTTTTCAGTTGCTCTTATTTCAACATTAGTTTCTTCATCAGAAAGCACTCACACAGCAGTGGAAGACAAAAAGAAGAAATTTAACTGCGCTTATCCTGAAAAGATAAATTTAACTGCACTTATCCTAGATGACATTAAAGTGCTAAAAAGGCTATCAAAACATGAGTTACTTTAAAAATACACAACTACACACACACAGACACTCATGTTACTTTGAATGGAACAGAGCAGGAGTAGCATGCAAAGTAAATTCCTGCCTAGGCTCAGATATAAAGGAAAAAAAAAAGCATTTACCGTCTGGCACAGGCAAATTTAATTCAGAAACATTGTAGGACGGTAACGGTGCCACTCTTGCCGAGTGTTTCTTCATCCTCTGAAATCGCTCCCTCACTCACACACTCGCCTCGTCTTTGGTCTGCATCGCTTTTGGTCCCGAGTAGTAAACACTCGGCTATGGCTGGTGGCTGGATGCTGGTCTGGATGCTGTTCTGGAGACTGCAGCAGGCTAGGAGTACTGATTTGCTGTTTCCCCGGGAAACCATTTGCAACACATTCAAACAATGCTTGACCTCTGCTAACACTTATCTTTCATCCAATTGTTAAGCGCAGGGGATAAAATACAAAGGTATTAGCTATTGCTCTTCTTTAACTTGCACGCGTTGGCAGGCGCTTTGCATGACAAGAAGGATTTCACATCAGCTCTGTGCTCCGTGCTAGCAGAGCAGACGGGAGATTTCTCAGACAACTGCAAGGGAATTATGCAATGCAATTTGCTGATTCCGTACGCTGTGACAATGTATGTACGATTACGGTATTTCAAATAAACTTTGAGTAATGTAGCTCCAATCGAGCTGTTAAACCGGGAATGCGCTGGGCAAAAGAGCTGGTAATGTCCCGCTCTGTACCAGACAAGAAAGAAAGGTATTGCAGGAGTCTCTCCTCTTCTAATGCCCTACAAGGACTGTCACAACCAGGACATACATAGGCCACAGCTGGTCTAGATTCCTCCTTCCTTCCCTTGAGGCACCCAGGACATTTTTACACTCTTTCTTCTACTCTCTTCTACACCCTTCTTATCATTATTTCTACGACTGGATGTTGTTCACTTGGAGCAACAAGAAAGTTTCAGCGAGCAAACCAGTGCTAACCCATAAAGTTTTTGCACATCTTAGAAAACCCCACTGACTCGGGTATCCCAGCACTGTGCTGGGAGCTTGCTTTGCCAGCAAATATTTATCGGCTTCTCATAAGGGTCCTGCCTTCAGAGCTCTTCACCAAAACTGCACCAGGTCTTGGCCAAGAATTTGTAGGCAGAAAGTCTTACCATTTACATTCAATGCTTTTATTACAGAAACTATGGGAAATATAAAGAAAGAGGACAGAAAGAATGGCAGCAAGCTATACCAACAAATGCTAGCAAAGCTGCTGGATTTTTAAGGGCCTCAGCTATATAACTTTCACCTACAGTCTTTGTGCCATTGCTAGCAAGTGGGAGCAGGGATTCCTGACCTGGGGCTTCGTCCTCTATCCCCTGTGACACAGCCAAACAGGGAGAAGTTATTGGCTATAAGGAAGGCAATGAAGTGGTTTGAAAAGGATCAAGAATCACTGACCCGGAACATCACGTGTTCAGCTTCCTAAAGACGGCTTTGCAGGAATCTCAAATGTTTTCCAGCAGTAACAAGAGCTTCTTCTGGGGCACAAAATGGCTATAGGAGAGGACATCAACTATATAAATTCCTCTCCTGAGTGCTGAAGAGGAAGAGCTGCAGTAGGGCTAGGCCTCCGAAGTGCTCACAGACATCCCTGTGCTCTCACTGGATTGTCCAAGTGAAGGAAAACACGTGGGTTTTTCAACCCAGAGCCTGCTCCTGGGTTCCCCTACAAAAGGCAGTTCCCATGATGGGATATGTGTGCAAGGACTGCTCCCTTCAGTTGCCTGTAAGGAGCCAGGACACAAGGAGGGCAGAGGAAGATGAGTCCTGGCCGGATCCTCTCCAGATGCAGCCACACGGACCTGGCACACATGGAGACCTGAGCTACAGCATCCTAATGGGCACAGCACTTGTGACTGCAGCACCCAGAGCGGATAGGAAGAGACTCCAGACTCTTCAGTGCAAACAAGGCAGCAGCACAGGATTACCTTAAACACAGTCTTGTTCTGCACATCTTTTGGTGCTGTTTATGTAGTCTGTACTCTTGATTGTTAGGGAGTGGTGACACAGTAAGGAACAGACAGTGATTAACACTATGGAAGAGAATGAGAATGGAGTTAAGTACCTTGTCCCCCCCCCCCATGGTCATCCCAGTGCAGAGTACAGCAGCCCTGGGACAGGCCAGGGAAGAAGCACAGGGGAGAGAAATGGCTACAGCTGCCTGGTTTTCCACCCAGCACGTCGTCTTCTGGAGCACTTGGAGCTCCCCCCTAGGATCTTCATTGTATCCCCCTGCAACTGATAAGGCTCACCACCATGACAGCCTTTTCCAAAGCATCACACTGCAGCACGTAAAGCTAACCAGCTTTTACTGCTTATCTGCATTCAGAGGATTTCTCGCACTGTGTAACAAGCACTTTTCCAAAGAAAATTATCTTCCCAATTCGCAGAAGGAATTTTATTCTCTCCTCCAAAGTGCTGAGAGTCAGCAGACTCTGTGATAGAGTAATCACAAGTCAAGTAATTGCTGGCTCCACAATCACAAGGCTATCTATTAATACACATCTAGTCCTTAAGCGTTTATATAATATAAACAACATAATAATACAAGACAAAGATGGTTTTTAGAAAACCATTTCTGCAAATAGGAGTTTATAATGGAATCATTAATGACCCTTAACAACGGTGAGCGTGAAATGCATGAGACAACATCAAGCAATTCGAGACATTTCTTTCAGACAATTTCAATGCTACCAGCGGAACATGTTTGCATCTAAAATCTGCTGCTCTTTTTTTTTTTTTTCCCCAAAGGAAAATCACCCACCATTTTAACACGGTAACTCAGAAATCATATTCAAACCCAGAAAGAACCATTTCAAAATATCTACACCAGCAATGTCTGTTTCATACAACAGTTATAAGAGAAAAGAAGCAGATACCAAACTGCTTTAAAAACGTGAGATGGGTACCGGTACCTCCCATTGAAGACTGCAGCTTGAAAAACATCAGCCTCTCTGGCTACACAACTGAACTCTGGCCACCTATTTTTGCTCCTGCTCTGAACTGATGCTGGTTGCATTTATGCACAAGAGGCTACTCACATAGGTGCTCCAATCCTTCCTATGTACTCAGCATCTCCTCTCTAAGCATGCCAAAGAAATTAATAAAATAATGCGGAGCAGAAGGGCGAGAAGCAAGTTCTGTCCTTGCCTCCTACAGTACCTCATGCACAAATCCATCCAATGTGGAATTTTATGTCCAAATTGACCAGGATGGCACGATAGTTACTCCACAGATTGCAAGTCAACAGGGACTATGCGGTCCTGTGCCCATCTCATGCTTATGCAATGTACCATAGCGGGACAATATGGGTTGTTTTTCTAAAATTCAAGGGCAAACTCGTTTCCAGGTACCTATAAGACAGATCTTCATAAAGTGTTGCTTGCCTCATGTTCTGTGCTTTCAGCCTAGAGCGTGTTACAAGTTTTGTTATTTGCTGGAGTTGCAGTTTGGTGATACCTAGAAATGTGGCCCACAGCACCAGCCAAGCTGGCCAGGCAGTCCTGAATTAATGAAATGCAGAGTGCCACTTCACCGATCTCCACATGCAATTATTTTCACTCAGGGTGTCCCTATTTGTCAAGGAAACACAGAGGATGAATTACAGCAGTGCCAACTATACAATGTGTCATTAAACAGTGTAAATTACAGCCCAGCCTGCAGGCTGGCAAGCTACCTCTTTGTTCCTACTTAAGGCAAACACTGGTAAGACCCTAACCAAAGCTCTCAAGCTGGATGAAACATCCCTGGTGCTGGTTTTCCTGTGAAGATACCAGTGAATTAGACATCCAGCTCCCCCATCCCCGTGTGCTACGCAGCAGCCAGCAGTCCCAGATCTCCAAGGCTCCGGACTCCCCACTAGGCCGCTCCCTGCCCAGGCACAATGCCTGCAGCCATCTCTGTCCCCTGAGTTCCTAAATATTAACATAAATGAGCACATGGAGAAGCTGCAGGGTTGCTGCCTCACTAACCAGACGGCAAACCAAGGCTGGGAGCCGGCAGAACCCCAGAGAGCTGACTCACGTTTGCTAACAAGTGCTCTACGCTCACAGCAGAAGGGGCTGATGCTGTCACAACATATACTGCCCTCACAACTCCGCTGCTCACATACATATTTAAGGGACCTCCCGTAAAAGTAAAGACTATTTACTCTCCTTCACTTAAATTGCAACCTACGTCACAAGCTGCAGCTGAGCTCTGGGTAACCGCAGGCTTCTCTCAAGTGTTGGTCCCACAGAGGGATGCTTGCTTACAACAAGCTGTGCTCCGGCCCCAGATGGACACGTTTTCTACTGACAAAACTGGCAAGAGATAATAAACTATTTGGAGATGTATCTTTTGGTAAGATGTAAATGAAAAGTCCCCATGAAGGATACTATGCCAGCTCGCATTGATAGTTGGTTAGTGTCTATAGTCCTACATAAGTTACACCAGGTCTGGTTTGCAGGGCTTCTTTTTCTCCATATGGGAAACAATTAACAACAAAAATCACAGTACTAATATAATCCCAGAGGGAAGTGACAGAACATTGAACACATTTCCTTCCAATGGCTGTAAAAGCAGCAAGGCGACTTGCTCACCCCTTGCCATCCAGCTTTTAGACACCAAGTTAGGGCAGATTCTTCCAATGGAAAACATTGTTAACACAGGCTAAAGACATGAAAAGACTGTCTTTGACTCTAATTGGTTTTAGAACATGGTTCAGATCCAGCACTGTAGTCCTTGTTTGTTTTAAATGCCGCTAGTTACAAGATCTGTATGCAATCCACTTTGCATAACTCCCCACAGCCACCAGGTCAGTCTGTTCCCAATCACTAGACCCTATGACTCTCGTAAACATGACTTTATTGGCTTTCCCAGGCTGAGCATGTGTTTTAAGATGACAAGCTAAAGGGCTGTTATCAAGTTCATTTTATCTCGTTGGAATATAAATTAGATGCAAGGCACAGAGGAAACAGTCAAACTGAGATCAAAACAGATGTATCCTACAAAAGGCATTTTTATGCAAAAGAGGAGTCAAGGCTTTAGTCTGAACATTTACCAGAAGCAAGCAGCAAATGTTACTTGTTTCAAACAGTAATCTCAGTCCAAAACAACTTCTTAGGCTTGCAGGAAAAAAAAAAAAAGGTATTTTTTTCTGCTGCATCACGTGATGCCATGTGGATTTTAAAGAATCAAATCCCGAATTCCTTGATTTGTCTTAACTCAGGCAAAATCCTCACTGGCTAACATATTGTTGGATATCAGCGTATCAGCTCTGTTCTGAGAAGCATCCCACAAACATCTAAGGCATGGTCCGTCAGCCCCACCAGTTCTTGTTCACACATCACATGTGGACAAGACAGTGCAAAATAATTTTTCCCTCTATACTTTCACACATCCACTGGCTACTTAATCAATCTGGCGACTAATCAGTCCCCAAGTGTAAATCCAGCCAGCATTCCCAAGCCCGTACTCAGGTGGTGAACACCAGACTCAAACATACTCAGGAGACACAGCACAGCCCCAGATCAGAGCAATACGGAAGTGCTTGGAGGGTCCTACTCACTTCTTTAAAGCAATTCTGTTCTCAAGAGCCTTCCTGATGATCGGAATAAAAACCACCATGTCAGCAGCAGTGATCTGCTTGTCTTCCCCAGACCTTCTGGCCAAAGAGCCAGAGCCAGACACGCACTTCTGGAATGGGATTTCAGCCTGGGAGCTGCTGCTCTGGGCCATCACTTGGTTTGTGGTAGGAAGCCTGCCTTAACCTTGACTTCTCTAATAATCAGACATGTTATATTTGAGAACATTCATACTGAAGGCACGCTGAAGTCTCATGTATTATGTTCACTGAGACAGAGACGGAAGTTTATGCAGCTTTTCTGGTATTCTGCAAATACCTAAAAGCAGAGTACTCATTTCCTGCTAAAATCTCACCTAATAACAACTACAAGCGATACATCTACATTTGAAAAGATTTTAATTCCCTTGGGGGCTGCGTGTTTATGTACTGATCTTGAGAGGCTCATGTTAACATGGGTTGCTATTTTCAATAAATCAGCCCAGGAATTCAGTCCTTAATACCCACTGTTTTTCTAGCAGAAAAATGCAACGTGATCTATTTTTAGGCTTCCCAAGCAGGCAGTTTACAGAAATAAGATTAGCAGCACTGGCTAAACATCAACTCAAGGATGATGATAGGAAGATTTGGTGGTGCTCAGCTATCAGACGGGACAGGAGAGCTCCCTACAGCCACAAGCGAGCACCTTTTCAGTTCATTGTGTCCCACCAGACCTCAGAGCCGTAGGCAAGCAGCTGCAGCTCAACTCTCTGCTGCTGGCTCTTACACCACTGTCACCAGGAGTTAAAAATGCTCAGATCATGGACAGACCGTTGTGCCCAGGCTGCCACAGGCCACCTGGAACAGTTTTGATGGTGCTACCAGGTGGGTACAACATCACACATCACTCAACGCTGTGCTGCTTACGAGCAAACCCCAAGGATGCAAGAGCTCCCACCTGAGGTACACAACTGATTCGACAGCTCCAACATCTTCGGTTGCAGTGCTTCCGGAAAGCTTATTATTTGCTACAGGATTTTACAGACCTGATAACGAGCGTTTTCAAGCTTTCCCTGGGAGGAACAGAGACTGAAAATTTCAGTTTAAATAAACTTCAGATTTTCCTTAACTGTGTGACTTTTAGAACATAAAAACCCTCCCCACAACAATCACAAGATACATGCTGAAGTCTCCAGAGCTGGCAATGCAGCTTTTTTTTTTTTTTCTTGTTCTGTTGTGACATGACAAGATCATACAGTAAGAAATAATAAGCTTCCAATGCAATTAAAGGAATAAAGAAGAAATGTCAATCGTGGGCATGGCCAAACCTTCCTTCAGTTTCAAAAAGGGGCACTCAGTGTTTCATGGGAACAGCAAATACATCAAGCTAGATGCACCTTCACAATTTTGGCATTACAGGAAATGAGACCTGAATTTCAGGTTGACAAAAGTATTAAAAGATACCTAAAATATTAGGAACTCTTTCACATTCGTATTTGCAGAAGAACAAGGAGGTGCTCAAGGAAAAACGAAAAAGGCTTCAAGAGGAATCTCACTTCAGCTGCACTGTGTGCACTCAGCACTGGCCTCAGAGCCTCGGTCAGGTTGCATTGATCCTGCTGTCCTAATCCTCAATCAATAAAACAACGTTTGTTTACCACTGCATCATAAATTTCAGCTTACGGGGTATACTGACAGGCAGGCACAGCAAAGAGCAGGAATCTCATGAGCAACACACACAAATTCCATTTGTAGCATGCACAGACCTCATTTGAAAAAAAAAAACAAAAAAAAAAACAGATCTCAGAGGCCTCCCCACAGTGCAGCCTACCTGTAAAGGTGGACGGGTCTGCTCAGCAGCACTGCTAAAATTGCAAGCCTAGGAGCTCACGTTGTGAGCTTCTGACACACGTTCTGGGTAGCCTTCAGCTCCTCGGAGCCTGGGTGTTCCTCATCAAAAGTCAGCTGAATTTCAAACCCTTTTCAGATTTAAGAGATTAGGAGAAAGGCTCCTACTTCAGCCTGGCTGCTCTGACATTGCCGGCAGGAAAACAGCACAAGCAGACACCCGGCTCACAGTCTGTGGCAACAACAAAGACTAGGTTTGGTATCAATTTCAAATAGCCAACATGGAGCTTCCTAATAAAGTTGGAAGCCCAACACTTATATTTTTTTGTTGCTGGTGGGTGTTGGTTGTTCTCCCCCCAGCCCCCTGGGAAGACAGCTTAGATGTAAGCGCATGCCGGATTATTATTTGCCTTCCCCGTGTTTTATTAGCAAAACTGCCCCAGGTGAAATAAGCTGCCTCCATTTTCTAATTCCGCAGTTATGAAGTGCCTCTTCTGAAGTGCCTGCCACGGGAGAGCATTTTTGTTGAGCCAACTTCCATTTTGTGTTTGTCTTCCTGCCTGTAGTGCTCATCAGTGACACAGTAACTCACCTCACACAGCTGCAATCCTCTGTGTAGCCGTTTAGGAGATGGCTTCAGGCTTTTTTCAGGACCACAACCAGAACAGAATGGCAGGCCAGAAATCCAGGGTGGGCTAGTCCCGAAATGCCACCAGCAGCATGTCTCTCTCCAGTCAGGTGCTGCAATGGGAGCAGGAGCTTGCACCATCCAGAGCTGCAATCCCCAGCTCCCCAGATGGCAGCAACAACTGCCTTGGATGGAGGAAATTGAACCAAATTAAGGAGAAATTACAGCATGAAGAGATAGCGTTTGGTTTCATGTTAGTGGTGTTATGCTACGTTTCACAGCCCATCTAATTTTAAAGCAAGATCTGCAGCTTCAGAAAAGGATCTGAAAAAGGATAGAGCAATCAGAGGTCGAAAATCACAGCGTGTGTCGGTGGAGATGGAAAGAGCTGGGGTCAAGCAACTTCAAGACAGGGGGAGCCAGCAAAGCATGGATGGATGGCAGGGAGCTGTCTCTGCCTCTGAGCACAAGGGCAGGAGAGATCCACTTCCTATCATAAAATCTTTGTGAGAAACAATTTTACCTCCCAGTGAAGACTGCATTTCTAGAAGGTGCTAACCATGGATTTCGAAATAGAGGTCCTTCAATGTGACTGCATGGGGTACTTACGCCCTCAGGGAAATGCAGGCCTTGCATTTAATTTGCCTCGTCCCATTCATTCACTCGATTCATATTCATCAAACAACACCGCGCTAACAATAAAAAAGGCGCTAACAATAAAAACTAGCTATTATTAGCTGAGCTGATGAAAACTAGGCAGAAGGAGACTGGCTGCTAGCTCAGAACGGGTGTCAGGAGTAGGATGCTCTGCACAATTCCCAAATAAGCATTCCCTTACTGCATGCAGATCAAGTGTTCTCCTACCTGTGCACCACAGGCAACTCAGGACCACTTTTAAGGACAGACATGAAGTGTTAGAAAGAAAAGACTACTTACTATTAAAAGACACTTACTATTTGGGCTTCTCTGGCTTCTTTGGAAGGAACTTAGATCTCTAAAAATCAAAAAGCTTGACGCCCATTAGCATCAGGCATGGGATTTTAGGAGATTCCCCAGGCAGATGTGAAGCCTTGCGAAAGATTCCTACAGCAGAGCATGAGGGATTCACACGGAAGGGACCTGAACAAGACACCCTACCCCAGCCTGGCTTCAGGAGCTGACGTTGAACTGCAGCTTTTGAAGGAGAACAAAGCAAGTCCTGATTCAACGGGTGATAAATTCAAATGCAAGGTTCTGGTTTAGGCCCCACGGTGATAATCATTTCCAGTAGCTTTGATGGTTACTCATAAAATCTGCTACCTCCTGGTTTCTGCTATTTTATTTAAAAGCATTTTTATTTCCCATTTTAATTGCTGATCTGCTGCCAGTGTAGCTCTGCCTCTGCAAAATTCCTGCTACCTTTATTTACAGAGGATGAAATAACAGGCCAAAATCTCAGCTGCAATACATCAATCTTACTCCGCTGCAGCTAGTCCTCAGAGTTAGCAATTAGGTAATTGTGGTTGTAAAGACTCAGCACAAAAAGTCTTCCAGCACCCGCAGAGTCCCTCTGAAATCAGTGGTCTCTGCTGGGTGCCGAAGGCTGCCCATACTCTTCAGTGGAGGTACCACAGAGGATGTTCACGTATCCCTGGTCCAGCAGAAGAGTGAGTTTAATTCCATGTGAGTTTAATTCCCCCCCCCCCCCCCCCTTTTTTTTTCTTCCCAGAATTTGGGTCCACTGAAAAAACACAAATAAATCAGATGGCTCGAATTCCATTAGTACTAGTCTGAGAAATAACCCCTGGTGAAATTCAAGACAAGGCTTTTGAGCAGGAGCAACTTCTTTGAGTCTTGCAGCTGACATTCTCTACAAATTCTTTGAAAAAAGTAAAATCATTTTGCGACAGAAATTTAAAAAATTGTTACTATAGTCTCCAACCTTTTGTGAGTGCTTCTTGTATAATCTTCATATAATCCTGCCTAATACCTTTCAGTGTAAATCTCTATTACGTGCAACATCTTATTAGCAAGACAATGAAAAATAATACAAGAAAAGTCTACTGAGCAGCATAAGGGGATTAAGGGAGGATTAAACAGTAGTGACACAATGAAAACGTTGAAGCTGTGTTTTCACCATAAGTACTCGGGTTTCTAATAGTCTCGCTGGGTCGCTAACTCAACTCTTTGGGTTGTCCCAAGGGACCGTGCTCTGCGTGATGAGTGGTGGCAGCACCCAGCCAACATCTCACGACTGGGGCCAGTTTTCCAATGTCAAAGAGGGACAAGGGCTCTGTTCTTAACATACGTGGAGAGATGCGTGCACACGTACAAGAACATTTATGAGAATTATCCTCAGGCCCTCACCCCACTTACAGCATTCACTGGTGGTTCAGAACAAAGTGGCTTAAAGTGGAGTTGCTCCAGTCAAGGCTCAGTCTGCCATCATCCAGCTCCAAAGAGCTGTACCCCTACCTCTACAGGCTCCCCAAACATGGGGACTGAGATCTGGGGGGTCCCCTGGGGGACATCCACTCTCCACAGACTTCATCTGTTCTCTACTTGAAGGACCATTGCACTCTCTCCTTTAAAAATTGGCCCTTAATCGGAAGTAAATTCTTAGTCAGTACTTAAAATCAAGCCTATTTACTGCAACAGAGCACAGTATTGATCTGGCACTGGTTTAACTTGTCAGAGGTAAATCACAGCCAGCAGAAGGATTCTATTAAGTTAGCAGAGGGCCCATCTCCTTGTTAGGCAACACGCTGTGCCATCAGCAGTCTGTCCCCGAAACAGGCAATCTGGCACCCAAGCTTTCATTTATGTCCTCTGCTGGCCAGAGTCCAGTGCTCAAGAGGATCAGCAGAGATCTGCACAGCCCGTGGGATGCTCACCCACCCAGAGGTTTCTTCCTAGCCCCTCAATATTTAAGTTAATTGGTCTAAAAACCCAAGGCTTGTCCCACTCTTCCAAAATCTTTCAGGGCTTGGAGTCCATGACAATGAAAAGAAGGGGAGCTCTTTTAGACACTGTTTTTTCTAATGACTCTCTTGCACACAGCTCTCTTGCAGTTCAGCTTCCCAGCAAGGCAGTGGCTTTGCTGGCACTCACAGGTGCTGCAGGCTCTCCTTCCAGGCACATCCCACCAGCAACCCTCAGCTTTGCCTCCAGCAAAGACAGCAGCTTGGATCCCTGAGAGCTGGCGCTGCACAACAGGGCTGGCCCAGCACGCCTGTGACCAAAGGGATAGCACTGGGGATTAGAAATGTTAAAAAAACCAAAAAAGTCCAAAACCAGGTAGCAGTGAAGAAACACGACCTTGAGATGAAACCACCCTCCTCGGCAGGAGATTAAAAAGGGCACCGAATTGGGGTACACCACAGAGTGTTTTGTGATCTTCCCTCTGTGTCCTAGGGCTGAATGGATGCACACAGTGGCAGGGAAAGAACAAAAAGCCACTCCTGTGTGTCCTCTGGGGTGGTGGCTTCTTGGGCAAGCAGCCCCCCAGGAGGCAGAGCAGTCACAATGCTGCTGGCTTTCCAGCAGGCACCTTTTTGCAGTGGGCTGCTGGGATCTGGCAAAAAAAGGGTCCTTTTGAGCATTGCTTCATGGATAACAGGAGTGCAACATCATGGTGCAGAGGCGCTGGCAAGTGCACAGACTCCTCTGCCTCTTACAGCCACGTCTTGGCAGCAAAAATCTTTGCATTAGTTTTTCATGCGCTCAGAATGCCTGCAGGCTTCACGCTGCAGGAGCTTAGTACAAACGCACCTCGCTGGGAGAGTTCGCTCCTCCTAGGAGCCTTTTTTCCTCTCTCAGTCAGAACTTCAAGGGTCTGAAGTGGAAATAAATAAGGAAATAAATAAAAATAAAAATTGAAAGAAGGTGGTGTCGTGCCCACCCAAGCCTCTCCGCTTTGCAGGCTTTAACTGCTGCAGCTTACCCAGCAACTGAGATCTTCAGGTACTGCCCATACCAAGCACCCTAGTGATGGGCACCACGTTGTCCAAGACGTCTCCCCCTGCCTGATGAACACTACTTCAGAAGAGCTTTGCCTCCCGAGGTTCGTAACGGATGGAAAACTCGGCATTAACCTAAGCAATTACTTCAAAAGGACGTTCTTCTTTGATCTCTCCCTTCTCTTTTCCATATATTCCCCTTCCCCCTGCTCTTCCCATTGCGGGACTCTGAGTGTTTGATGAGACTGCCTCCCGAATGCCAAAAACAATGAGAGAAGTGTAAGAGAACACAGGCACAGGACAGCCCATCGGATACCGGGGTTTTCTACCAGTCAGCACGTTGGTCGTTAAAGCAGTGCTCCAGCTAATGAAGTTTTGACCTAATTTTCCCTGGCCAGTGCCAGCGTGTGTCCATACAGAGAGGACGTGGAGGTACACACACACGGACATGTAGTATGCCAACAAAGCCTGGGTGTAAGGCAGAGCAGCTGAGATCAACCCTGCCCAGCTCAGGTAGCCCCAGAGCTGTGGAGCAGCGCTGGTCCAGGCTCCAACACGGGGAAAAGGGAAATCAGTTTTAACCTGGTTCCCAAGTGACCTCATGGTTTTGTGGGGGTAAGCAAAGAGCCGCCACCAGGACTGGGACAAGGCAAGACCAGCCCTGTGGCCTAAGTTCATGAACTGATCGGTGGCGCCATGAACAGGGGTGGGAGGGACTGCACTGGTCTTAGAATCACAGAATCATTAAGGTTGGAAAAGCCTTCCAGGATCATCTGCTCCAACCACCTCCCTACCACCAATGTCACCACTAACCATGTCCCTAAGCACCACGTCCAACCTCTCCTTGAACACCCCCAGGGATGGTGACTCCACCACCTCCCTGGGCAACCCGTCCCAACGCCCGACTGCTCTTGCTGAGAAGAAATGTCTCCTCATTTCCAACCTGAACCTCCCCAGCACAACTGGAGGCCATTCCCTCTGGTCCTACCACTGGTTACCCGTGAGAAGAGGCCGACCCCCAGCTCCCCACACCTCCCTTTCAGGCAGCTGCAGAGAGCAATGAGGTCTGCCCTGAGCCTCCTCTTCCCCAGACCAAACACCCCCAGTGCCCTCAGGCGCTCCTCACAGGACCTGTGCTCTAGGGCCTTCACCAGATTTGTAGCCCTTCTCTGGACATGCCCCAGGGTCTCCATGTCCTCCTGGTACTGAGGGGCCCAAAGCCGACCACACTTCAGCCCTGCTCTCAGGAGCCAGGCCCTCTGCTAGCTCACTCCATGCTTACACCTGCAGGGTGTGCAGGGAACGCGGCACAGATCGGAGAGCGGCTCTCCAAGATAAAACCCTGGGAAGTCAACTAAGTCAAATTCAGCTTTGACCTCCTCCTCCTGTAATCCCTGCTCATTTAAGATAGCTATTTAAACACTCTTATCGAAGAGGGAAAAGCTGCCTTGGGAGAGCACATAGAAAATGCAGGCCGAATCAGCTGCTCCTTCCCTAGCACAGTGCTGAAGAGCAGAGCAGGATGCCAAAAACCCATCCTGGCATGCAAGCACACACAGGATGCTTTGGAGAGAGAAGCTGGAAGCCACTGAGCTAACAAAGAAAAATTCTCTTGGATGCCCTGCACGCAAACACCTTTCTGCTGGATACTCTATCTGTGTTTTGGTTTAGTAGAGCAGAGCCCCAGGTTAAATAGCTGTAGACATGAGAAATCTGGCATCCACATCCTCTGCAGCTTTACTCATCATCAACCTGTGCCCTCCTAACCAGAGGCTCAATTTAATTAGAAAAGCTGTGCTACGCTCGGATGCCAAAAACGCAGTCAGAAGCCCCAGACCATTTCCTGGTGGCAGGTGAAGCAGCTCTCTCTCTTTGTGGTGTCAACAAGCACCTATCAAACCAGCCCCTCTTCCGTCCTTCCTTCCCTTTGTGCTCCAGCTGCAGCTCTCTCCTACCTGCTCGCAGGCAATCAACTCTGCAGAGTTGTTTCCTAAAGCACAAAGCAAATTGGAAGCTGTCTCTGGTGAGATGTGGCCGTTGCTCCCTGTTTTCCAGGGAGACTCTGGCAGCTCGTCCAGGAGCATGGAGATGTGGCACGGTGACTGCTCACAGCCTGAGGACCTGGCACCAGCTCCTCTCGCAGTTGCCCCCTGGAGCCTCCAGTAGAAGGAACACACCTCACCTGATGATGCTCTCATGCATGAGCTCCTGTGGCACTTGGAAAGTAGCTGCAGCTTTCATTTCCTTCAGGGTCATCCCTAAAGAGCGTGTAGATCTCCAGAAACTATTCCAGAGTAATTGCTTCTCTGGCCATTTTCCAACACATGCCCACATCGGCAGGCTCAGGCAGGCTGCAGAACCATCCTCTGGTTCTCAGCGTTGTGACTGAGCCCCTGTGTGGGTCACAACAGGCTTCAAGGGACCTGCAGGGGCCCCAGCAGCACCTCAGCCTGCCCCAGCCTTACCAGACATCAGCTGCACTGACCCAGGGCTTCCCCAGCAGCCAGAGAGCAACAGCAGCTCTTCGGATGGCACCAGCCAACACCTCCACCCTGGGAAAGAAAGTTGTCAGAGCCGCAATTTTCCTAGCAGTAACAGCTGTATTTTGGTTCTTTTACAGCAGGGCACTGGCTCCTCAATGCAGGAAGCAATCTGTATGATAATCTACGCTTCAGAAGTATTTTGCTTTACATTAGTAGAAAACAGGACAGAAACAGTGATCTCAAATAGCGAAATCACTGGGTAATACCAGTGTGTTAGACACGCTTCAAAACCCAGACTGCATCATTCAGCGAGCAGCACCTAAGCAGGGTGCATTTTCATCAGCACAGCTGAGCTGTCCCTGTTCTGATTTTCATCAGTTCCTGGAGCATCAAAGTCAAAGATCAGGAAATCTTTCTGTGGGCATTACTTCTTGGGCTAACTCAGTGCCACAGACTCAGCTGGGCAATCTAATTCGATTTGAGCACCAACCCAAGAGCTGCCGTGACACCCTCAGCCCACATCTGTATTTTTCCACATGCCTGAAGTCTAGATTTTATTTTCTTTAGGAATTTCTCACTCATTCTCCTGACTGAATCCCTGTTGTACTCTCACAGACAGCAACACTTCCAACGACTTTAACAGAGCAGAGCTAGCGCCACGTGATGATGATTACAGAACAAAAGTTCTGTGGTTAACCTCCAGCCGTAACTCACCACGACTCACCCCCAGCACGGCCACAGTGCACACAAAGCCTTTCAGCAGCATTCGGATCGGGGGAACGTTTCCAGCTTTTGGCAAAGGCCTAGAAGCACACTTCATGTAAGCCAAAGTAAACGAAGGAAGTGAATTCAAGGGCTTGTGATGTTTCACCACAGGGATCGGAGTCTGTGGTTGCTCATTGAGAATCTCCTATCCCTTCTATACAGAAGAGACCTTCCCAAAATCCCTATTTCACTCTGCTACCAGGCAAGTGACTGACCCAGAGCAAGCTCCTGACCTTTCCATGTCTCAATCTCTCCCCTTACAACACAGAAGTGGAGGTCAGGCTCTTCCATCCATCCTCAAGTCCCAAATATAAGAGTGACCTGATTTCCAGGAGTCCTGAGCACCACAAATCCCCATTGAAATCAAGGATAGCAACAAGATTCAGCACCTCTGAAAACGAGGACATGCACACTCCGAGGTGGCTAGGCACAGATTTAGAAGCAAGTTTGAAAGTCTGGCCTGCTAATTTTACTTTCCAACAAATTGCTTCGTATTTATAGCTCAGACTGTAGCAAGTATAGCACGTAGTATCCACCCAGGAACTGGGGTGAAAGGCAAGAATGAGGACAAAAAATGCAAGAGGAATTTCAAAGGTTTCAAAAGAGAGAGGGGGAGGGGAAGTGGTGATTTTCTCCAAGCAAACTTACCCTGGATAGTCGGGAAGAGGGACAGTGTAACACAAGGGCAGGGTAACAGACCAGCAGCGAGGGGCTGCTGACAGTGCTCGGAGGCACACACCACCTGGTAACTCAAAAAATTATCCAAAAGGTGATTTTACGCTGGGAATGCAGAAACTGGAAACCTGCAGTCCTCTCTTGCCATCTACAAGCTGATACCAAAAAGTCTACAAAGTCCAGAATGACTAAGTAACTTTTTGTTATTTTTTTAAAAATTATTTTACAGAAAGCTGGCCTTAAAGGAAGGAAAAATAAACATGGGTGTGCAGATACCTTCATGATGCCCACTGAAGTCTCACAACTTGAGCAGTCAGCTTGAGGATGTTGAGCTGGGTCTTGCTTCTTGGGAAGCGCACTGACTGCTGTGCTAACGACGCAGGTACGCACCCTGCTTCTCCTCCCCGGCATGATTTTGAAGCAAAATGTTGTGCTGTACGTAAAGTACCTTGCTGTGAGATGAGCAGGCATGGCCCTGCTCCTGATCAAAGTGTTGGCTGGCCCTAGGGAAGAGCCTGCAGAGTGCCTCGCGGTGTACTAGCCCTGGAGTCACCCAGCAGCAGATCTGAAGCCTCTAGGAAGCTCTGCTGGTGAAAATGCTCCTTACAGAGCTGGGCAAGGCTTTGGAGGAATTCCTGCACAGGTCTCACACATCCTGCATTCCCCATAAGTCTCATTTTTAGGTCCAGGCCTGAGGGAAAACCTTACACAGCCCACGTGAGATGAACTTTGGACCCTGTGCCCAAAACTAGCATTTTGCCCTCAGGCCATCCTTTCCTTGGAAGACGAAGCTGGAAGGAATACTTTATACAAACCAAATTTAAAAAGCATCGACCATTTATCATGTGGAATTACAGTCGGGTGTAATTTAAAATAAACAGGTATCTATGAGCAACGAAGCTCAACATTTGGCTAACATCTGCAGTTCTCTGCAGCTCACTCACAGCCCCACAGCAGGATCAAATTCAGGAACAACCAACTCTCTCTTTCTGTATTTTCTTTGACATGTAGTGTTTCTAAATATTCGCGTTTTCTAAATTTCCTAGTTTTTCTTTTTTATTTTCTTTGACATTTTTATTTTCTTTGGCATTTAGTAGCCAAGTAACCCAGGAACTATAAGCCTAGCAGGCGCCTGATCTGTCTTTCCAGAGGCTCCTGTGCTCCAAGATTTATTCCCCTACCCATTGACATCTGCATTTATGCCTGGGTGAACCCTGCTGCATCTCAGGAGAGCCCATAGCTCCCTCTTGTGTCACCAAGGCATTGCAGGTACTTGCACCCATCAACCCCCCAGCCACCCTCTGCACCCGGACACCTCACCTCCGAGCACAAGCTCATCCCACTAGCGCCGTAAATTCATTTGAAACCTGCAGTGCCTCTGGCTCGAGCTGCAGTCTCCTATTTTTCATGCTTCCTGCTTGCACACGGCGCTTTCCAGGCTGCAAGGTCACGGAACAAAATCTCAGGGCGGCATCGAGCGGAGCCGGGTGAGCAGATGAAGTCAGCTTCCCGCAGCGTGCTCTGGGGCAGACACAGACACCGTACCTGGGTGTGTTTGCAGGAAGATGAGACAAGCCTGCAGTGGCACGCTGCTGAAATTCTGCACCTGATGAAGCAGCTGGGTTTGAGGTTTCAAAGTACATTTTAAGTCAATCAGAGAATAGTGGGTTTTACATTTTAGGAGCCTAAATTAATCATTGCTCCAAAGAATGGAGCTTTTTTTCTTTTTTATGAGTTAGGAACAAAGTCAGGAAGGAAGAAATCAAATAGAGAAAGATGCCCCAAAACACATTTATCTGAAGGGAAACAGGTTAAGCATCCTATATCTTGCAGAGGAGAGCTGTCACACTGCCTGACATTGCCTACACTAAGAGTGTGTTTTCACTGGCATTCTCCCATGGATGCTTTTCACATGTTGTCCCTCTCTAATATTCCTCTCCAGATTCAGGGGAAGTGAAGGACCAGCTGAATCAGAGCCAAGATGCATTTGTATCCATTTTTGCTCATTTCCTCCTGGTTTCTATCACCAATTAAATGTTACCGTTATGTATTAAATGGAATTAGCTTGTTGTTGAAAGGCAGTGACAGGAGGAGCAGAGATTTATACGCTGGGGCTGTCCTCCGCTCAGCAGCTTGGCTCTGATGGATGTTAGCAGGTATTGGTCACCATCAAACGAACCTAACTGAAACACGTGGCCACGCAGGTAACGAACCCTGCCACAGGAACTCCTTTTCAAGGTGACCCCATCACAGCCACAAGGATCCGGAGGGATCACGGTGCTCTTGCCCATCTGAACAGGGATGGGGAACACCTGGAGGAGATGTGGGTCCAGGCAAACATCACCCTCATACACACCTCTTGCCTTCACCTGCCAAGTCTCCCCCTCGTGCAGAGATGAGCCTGGCTCCAGCTGACAAAGTGACCTCACTACGAGGCTGGACTTTCACCTGATGCTATGCCACATTATTTTGCTCCGCAAACAACCATTTTTTTCTTGCAACTCTCTATTCCCATAAGCTGTTTGTTACACTTTTGGAGCACTCGGAAACTTCATCTTATTTCCAGGGTTTTATCACCTTCCAAAACTGCTCCCTCCCGAGCCAAAATTTCTCACCCTGGCATTTGGCCTGGAGGTGAGTTTCTTTAGAGAGTTTAAGTATAAACTGTTCAGTATTTTATGACAATCAGCATACACAGCCGTGTGATCTTCTGATGACATATTTAATGCAAAACTGTGCTCTCTGTTTCGCTTTAAAGGATGCCTGTCACAGAAGACCGAACGCCCAGATGGGATTTTCGGTGAAAGCGGGATCGAGACCTTGAGCTGTGCAACATCAAGAGTCGGGGACGTGCGGCTGCAGCACCACCTCTGGCTCTCTCCCTTCAGTAGATTAATTTCATCCCGATGCAGTAACACACCAGAAGCAAACTGACGCATGCTCAGAAAAATACTACAGAGTGGGAAGAGATGGCTTCTCCTCCAGGAAAGCTTCTAGTTTTTATACCGAATTCTATCTCTATTTTCCTGGGAACTACCTGCGTACTCATACAGGGGACTGGGGTCTGTAAAATGTACAGTCAGGCAGGAGGTAAGTGTAGCCAGGGGGACGAAGCTACAGTTTGCTCTGGGAATCTTAACCGAATTCCCTGGCTTCTAAGTCAATTTAAGATTTTTACTGGCTGCGAAGGAGGCTGTTGGGTTTCCTTCCTTCAATCATTTTAATGGGAGATTCTAACTTGCCCAGAATCTCGGGAGGTTGGGTAATTATTTACCTTCCCTCTTCCCTTTAGGAAATTTCAAAGGGTGATTTTTCCTCTCGTTGCGTAGGGCTTAGAGTCTGAGCAAGGGAACTGCTGTAAATTGATAGCTAGTGTTAATTATTCATACGCCGTCTGAAAATCCTCTCGAGTACTCAGCAGAAATTGAAAATTAAATTATAAGTTTGATCACTTTCAGATTTAGGACTTCTTACTGGACATTTACCCACCAATACCCCATGGCAATTGCCCAGCACTGAAGCTGTGCAGACACAGCGTGACCCAGAGCCAACGCTGGCTTTGCACAAGGGCAGAGCACAAACCCTACAACTCCCCTAGGGCAGAGCCAGCTCTGCCCAGTCTTCCTTGAAGGCTGGGAGGCTTTGGGAGATAATTAGCGTGATGGTTTTGAGCAAATCTATACGGCAGTTCAATTTGGACAGCTGAGTCTGGATGTTTGGGCCAAACTCCAGAGTACACAAGTCTCACTAAGGTGACAGTGATAATATTAGTTTCACAGATGCCACCCTCGATGCTTCCAAGGCAAACTCAGCTCTTACTGACTTTATGTTTTACCTCGCCTCTGCTTTCCGCCAGCTCCTCCTCGCTTTCTAGGACAGCTCATGGTGGTGACCACGGCTGAGAGGGGAGCATGAGACGGCTCAGCAGCTGTGCCACGCTCACAGCTCCTCTCTCCTGTGATTGATCCCTGCTGCAACCCAAGCCAGGGCCACGCCAAGCCTCTAAGCAGCAACAACGCATGCTGCAAGCAGCTCTTCTAAAGACACTGCCTGCATCAGCTGTACACATCCCCCACATAGTGAGTGAAGAGCTGCGAGTGCTTAAAAGGAAAAAAAAAAAAAAAAAGTCACTGGGGGAGGTAATTCTTCAAAGCTACCGCCCCAGGGAAGAATCACAAGAAACGGGGCTAGCAAGGCACCTCCAGAGGTCACCTCATCCATTTCTCTATCACAGTGAAGGATCCAGGAGGATGCGTGCCTGGCCTACTAGTTAAAACCTCCCCTAATGACTCTACAGTCTCCTCCAGAGATTCACTGTCCTTAACGGAGAGCACAGCCCTGCCTGAAGCAGTCGAAACCCATTAGTTCTTGTCCTGTTTGAAGGTCCACCAAAACCAACGCGGGCTGGGAGAGCCTGAGAGCTTTTCCAGCTTTGCTGTCTGCCCTGAAGTCTCTCCACGCTCTGTGCTGCGGAGTTGGCACCGGCTCAGAGCCGTGGTAATTTGGTTAATTCTCCCAGGCATGGCCACGGGCACGTTACAGCTCTTCCCCTGGCAGCAGCGAGTGGCCGACTGCGAGCACGTTGCCTTTGGGCTTGAAGAAGACACATGCTATGGTCACACCGTGGGTTTTGTGGGCAAAATCCCGGAGGGAAACTACTGCTTTACGCAAGCAAAGATGGTATTTAGACTTCTGTAGCGCAGCTCATCCTAAAAGGGATATCCCTGTAAATTAAGTGATGGGAGAGGGACACGCCAAGCAAAACTCACCGAGCTCAAAGGTGGATCTTCCTGCACAGAAGCTACAGGCAGCGAGGAGCCTGTGCTGGTTATAAATAGGAAATGTCATTAGTGCTGGAAGGAAGGAGGGTCGCTACGCCTCCGTCGGTTCTCTTTGCCATCTGGTTGCAGGCTGCTTGCACAAGGCCTGGAGGTGGCACCACCCCATTCCTCTCCACCTGGCCGCAAGGGGAGATGTGTTCCTCTACGCTACCCCTTCTGGATCAAGGCTGGAAGGGAATCCAGGGAATCCCATCCCTATTTGGCTTTGTGCACCTGATTAAAAGCAGAAAGATCCCTCTTCATTTATGGATGACATCCAGAGACCACGTTCGTACTTCTCACAAAGCAGGTAGCTCATCCTAACACTCTCCGCCGTCCCCCTCCCCAGCCCCACGACAACATACGCACATAAATCCCAGGAGGCAACCCCTGGGCAGCCAGGGGCTCGAGCTGCTCCTCAGCTTTGTGAGCACAGACGCCCTGATGGCCACAGGACCTCAATTAGGGATCTGTGGTAAGCACCCTACATGAGACCTCGAGTTGGTGTGTGCGAATCGGGCCAGTTCAGCTGGACATATGCTGCTTATCTGCTGCGATTCCCAGGAACTGCCTTGAGATCCACCAGCAGAGAGAGTCAGAAAAACAGTCGCGTTATCACAGACACCAGTGAAGTTCCTTGGGAAGGAACTGGACGTTGGCGGGTTTATGGAGATCGAGGTAGCAATGAAGTTATATAGCATCACAGAGCTGACCTTTGAAAATACAGCTAATGAACCATTTTACCACCGACCAAGTAATGCGGATATTGGTCAACTCTTTACCACTGCTCTGAACGACCTTAGCAAAAGCCAGCACGAACAGTTTCTTGCTGGCTTTGCTGGCATTCTGGGAACCACAGTCTGTATTGTTTTCCTTCCAGCTTTCCAGAGAAAGAAGCGCTGGTGCTTACAGCACATCTAAAAGCTACCTCCTCTGGCAGTGCTGGCCTTTTTGGCCCCAGGGTCCCACTTCAAAAGCCTTTCAATGTCTGGGTTCATTGGCTTCACTCATCTCTAGGCAAAGCATGCATCAGGGGTGCATGAAATGGTGCCAGGACGGAGAAGTGCAACGCTGTGCGTGGTTGTGGAACAGGTGTCCCAAATAACAGCTACCAGTGAATAGAGAATGCGACTCCAGACTTGATTATTTTCAGTCATTTAGATTTCGGACCTATGCCAAAAAAGAAGCACATAGACAAAAAAAATCCCACTGCCTTACTGAAGGTGATGGAATTTCTGAATTTCTAGCATTTACCTTGCTGTTTTTACAACTTTGACCCCGCGTATCCTTTCCTGCCAGCCAGCGTATCGCAGCAAGCAACATGCTCCCAGTCAAAACCCAAGCTGTTTTTCGATTCTGCTTTTCAGTAAACTTTGGGAGTAGGAGGAAAGCCAAAAGCCACTCAAAAGCCACATCACGAGGGCTTTGTGCCTGCTTTGAAGCAGCCTCTGAGGGCGATGTGGGCGGCAGAGCCCCGCACCACGACCCAGGCTACGAGCAGCAGTGCCATCAGGGCTGGAACTCGCTGTCTCTTTACCAATCTTCCTAGAAAACACAAAGGGTGAAATGCGTTAGGGCAAGACACGTCAAAGCCAAGCCTTTTTCTATGGAAAGATTCATGAAGCTCCTTTTACCGCTGTCTGTATTACAGGATGCAACCACAACCGTGCCTGGCACTGCAGGTGTACTGGAAGCAGCTGGTTCCCAGCCTGCGGAGGCTGGGATACAAGAGAAGTACTTGAAGGAGGGATAACTGTCTTTGTTCCACAGAGGAGGGAGGTGACACGGTCAGAAATTAAGCTTTGTGCACCCCATGTGATAACCACACACTTGTGAACCCCCTAAAGGCCTGGAGGCAAAGCACCCCGACCCTCGGCACTGCCACCCCGGGTGCCTCATGGCAGGGAACAGAGATGCACTGACTCTGCTATTCAGTATTGAGAGGGAATACACACTCCCTAGAAGACTCCAGAAACTCTAATTACAACATCCTTTTTCAAAAAACAACCAAATATGAATACCTTGTATTAGACAAAATAAAACCCTCTAAGCTGGAGGCATCACCGAGATAACGTGACCACCCTCATTAGGAACACATCAGCAGGTAGCTCTCCAAGCAAGGATTTTTTCACAAATGTTTCAAGATTTATTTCCCAAGCCAGGTTTTGTTAAAACCAGCTGATTTGGGGATTTTTCTGTGCATTTTCAAAGCTGAAACGGGCCTGGCTTTTAGAAGATAACGGGACCTCCGCCCTGAAAAAAGAAGCCCTTAAGGCGTAACACCCCAAAACCACCAGGCAGTTTGAAAACTTTTGCTCACATCTACATCCCGTGCTATCTGCAGAGCCCTACAGAGCACATTCCAGCTCCGTGAGCACAGGGAAACCATCGGTGCCCCAGCCCAGGTGCCCCCTGCACGAGCTGTGGGTGCTGCTGGGCTGGGGTAACAGCTTCAAGGGAGATCCTCTAGGTTCAACAACACCCAACCAAAACCTCCATCAGTGGGTACAGGGAAGAGATGCCTCCCCCACGCCTGCCCTCGCTCCCCAGCCGCAGCACCAGCAGTGCCCAGAGCCAGGGGAACAGCAGCACAGTCCTGCGAGCTGTCCCCCGATTTCATCTCAGGCCCCAGCCCGCACGGTGCCTGCAGCCAGGACTGGATGCACGCTGACAAGAACAACGAGGAGCACACGAAGAACCGAGGTTTGGACGCTTCGAGGGAGCACCAGCTGCTGCGGGACCTACGCCTAACCAGATGTATGACCGTATGTCCCATTTACCTGCAGGGCATCCAGACTTTCTCAGAACTGAGCGACGAGTTTGCCTCTGAGTATGGGGTGACAGGTTACAGGACTTGCTGTGGGAGCTCGGAGATGAGATT
Organism: Oxyura jamaicensis; assembly: GCF_011077185.1. Lineage (NCBI taxonomy): Eukaryota > Metazoa > Chordata > Aves > Anseriformes > Anatidae > Oxyura > Oxyura jamaicensis. Next base: position 49,777,368 of record NC_048897.1, on the reverse strand, counting down.
TTTAAGCAGAGATCTGGGAGGTGGCAGTGTGAGGGTGCTTTGCGAGGCTGATTTACCAGGGCAATGAAGAGCAGCCCCGCAGAGCAAAGACAGCCAGGAGATCGCAGGCAGGACACGGGTAGGTCAGCAGAGCCCTTACAAAGGCAGGCACGTGATTTGTGTCTGAGGGAGGGGAAAAGAAAGGAGGTAAAAAGGACACAGATACCATGGCTGCACCGCTCCAGGACAGTGCGCCTTACAGCAGCGTTTGGAAGGGCACAGAGGGGGCAGAGGAGAATGGGCACACACAGGGATTCGTCAAGACTGTCCAAGGACTTAGCTCGCAAACTTTCCATTTGAGCCAGAGAAGACAAGAGTGGCACAGCAGCAGCTGCTGCAGCTGGATTTTCTTATTCACACAGATTTCTCCAGCTCTCTTTCCACTTGCAGAGCTCTAACAGTGATGGATTTCAGCTCCAGACGTTTAATTTGTGACCAAGGTTAACCGTGTTCTGTACTGTTAGTTTTTCTTCCTGAGTGCTGCTTGCCTTGGAAGAACAGGACATTTCTGTACCTTCATGTACTTCCCAGCTTCCTGCAGCTTATTTGTTCCTGAGGGACAAAACACCGACGGATCCAGCATCTCGTGACTGCTTTCCACACATTTTTCTCTGACTAATCTGGAGCTGAATCCAGCTGAAGACAAAATCACAGGTCTGACCTGGCGTGCCTTGCTGCCCACCCCGCAGTTAGAGCTCGTTGTGGTCACCATTTATCACTTCAGAGGCGCAGTCGGAGACAAGTCCTCACCTGCACTGCAGAGTCCCCACGCAGAGCCTGACCCCGGCTCCGGCTGCGCTGTGCATCTCCGCTGTCACAGAACAGCCACGGAGTGGCAGACGAGGTATCCTGAGAGCACATCACAACAACCCCAGGCAGCTGACAGCCTCACAGCAACGTGTCTGCAGCTCACATCTCCCTGCCCGCAGCCTGAGAGCCTGGGCGAGGAGACAGCAGCGTCCCAGCTTCTTGTGCTAACAGGGATCGTTGGCAGCCTTGGGACAACTCCAGATATTGCAAACACACCTGCTCGACTGGCCATACAGGCATCCTATACTCTGTAAAGCCAACACAAAACTACTCCACTGTAATGAAACAGCAATGAGTGAGTTCCCACGGGGAGACAAGTGTTGAGGGCAGCATCCCGCAAACCCCCACCTAGCTGAGATGCACCAGCTGCGTCCTCCACAGAGCAAAAGGCAAGGTGATCTCCAAGCAGCGATCAGCGATTCTCTGAAGGCTCCCTGTGGTACTGGGGGACGATGTCTGACTGCCCGTGATGCTGTCACCCTGGCCAGCAGTCCCCTGTGTCCCACCACCCGCCTCCATCCTGCAGCTCCTGCTCCACACAGGTCCAGCTGCACGCTGCCACCCTGTTTGCATTGCTATAGCCACACGTGTGGCCCAAAAGCCACAGGCTGGCCGTGCTACTTGCAGGGTTCAGCCTTACATAAAGCCCAGAGCAGAAGTGGGGCTCTTTTCCCTATCACCCCGAAGGGGAATTAGACATACAAGCCCATAACCCAAATAGCCTGGCTTTTCACCTGGAGTCAGCGCAAAGAGCTGGCTTCAAATAAAAACCACGTTATCTGCTGGGAAATATCTGTGCCACAAAATGCATGAGCCAGAAATAGACACTTCAGGAGAAGAGAAACTGCCTCTGGAAACAGCCAGCTGCCTTCAGTCCCCTGCTCTGTCTCTCCTGTAGCTCTCCGTTTGCCTGCTAGGACTTCCCTGCTCAACTGTCCCACGGTGATGAAAACGTGCCAGAACGTGTCTCTGACCAAACACACTTCCTTACTTTATATTCTTTAAATCACTCGACTCTAAACATTAGGAGAGCTGCACGACGTGTTACCTAGCTCACGTTTCAGCACTTGTCTCTCAATGGGAATTTAATAGATGCCTGATCTTCCCATTTCAAGTCACATAAACAGAATGAGAGGATACAGGCTGCTCGTTTTGACACAGCAACCAGAAAAACGCTAGCAAAGAGCCAGATTGCGAATGTCAAAACAAGCGATTGGCTTTGAAATATGGGGAGAAGATCCTTCTAATGATCCTGGCAGCTTACATGCTTATGCAATGCAAAAAAAAAAAAAAAAAAAGAGGCACCAAAAGCACCCTCCAACTGTCCTTCACTTAGTGGGATGATGGCAGATGGGCTGTGCCTACAAAATAGCTCCTCCTCATCCCAGTCAGGTGAGAAAGCAGCCTGCTTACAAAAGGTACCATGGTCTGTAGTGGTAGGGAGCTTGTGAGGATTTTGTTTAAGTATCTGCCTCTGCTACAGATGCCCTCATGACCTTGTCTTAACACATTCACCTCTCTGCAACTTCCACGTCTGCTGGAGCTGGATGCTCTTGGGAAGGAAGGACCTGTACCTAAAATTCAAGCGTATGAACAGTTTTTCAGCACAACGCACTTCACGGTTCAGAAACAACCTCTCAGATGCTACTACAATAGAAAGAAAAGCAAATATTTGCTGTATTCTTTCAGTACCATGGGATTTAAGCTTGTCAGATGCTGGTGCAAAAGCAGGTCAAAAAAACTGGAAACCCCACAGGCCACTGAGCTGATAGCTGATCTGCTGTCCCCGTGGGAAGCCACTGAGTCAGCACTCCCAAAATGCATTCAGGCCTAGGGATGGCAACTGAAAACATCGCTGGTGGCAGTGATGGCCCCAAGGTGGGCTTCAGGATGGGGTCAGGAGGTGGGGATGAGGTCAGGGAGCAAACCGGGATGCTGACAGCTAGGGAAGGCACCCAGCTCCTGCTGAGGGGTCACGCCGTGCTGCAGCCCCAGCAGCAGTCTGAGAAATCCTGCCTGCAAAGCAGCCTGGCCCTGCTCAGTCACGTACTGCAAAAGAGGTTCAAGGACAGGACTTCACTGGGTAAAATTCCAGCACATTCTTCATTGCTTCTCGTCAGCCCAGCGGCTCCCCGAGTGATGAACTGGTCTGGGCTCATATGGCTCTGCAGAAATCATTATTTTCCAGAATTATTTAAACTGAGGGGAAAAGTTATTTATTCTTCTTTTTATACACCTTTACATAGTTTATTCACTTTTCACCCAAACAGTTCACGGCTTCTTAAAATGGGGCTTCAGAAATATTTATTTCATTGATTTATTAAAGAGTAAATTAGTCTTTACTTACTTTTTGCTTAATGACCTACCAAAGGCCTCAGAATTTGGCTTAATAACAGTACTGCAAGATACCTGAAGCAATGAATTACGGCATAATAATTAACATCCTTGCAGTTGTCAGGCACAAAGCCCAGCGATGTACGAAGCCTCTGCATACCCAGGATATAAATGATTCCAGGAGCCCAGGCTTTGATGTGTTTATGGCTGTGATATCACAGCTGATACCTGAGATACCTGTAAAATATCTTTAATCCTTTCTTTCAGCTAAAGAAATTTTAGACATATTTAAACTATAGAACATCAGCAAGAGATATAGACCAAACTTTTCAGGAAACAAGCCCCCACACCTGGACATTTTTGCCTCAAGAACCTGTTATGAATACCAAGTCAAATTCTGCTTCCAGAAGAATCCTCTTGGCATAAACCAGAGAGCTGCCATCAGCTCTACAGGTCTCTAATTGGAGTTAACCTCAGCCTGACCTAAGCCAGAGCAATTTACAGCTGTTAAATGGCTGCTTTAGTTTATGTGATGCTGCTGTGGCTCTGCCGAGAGTACCCACCGGTCTTGGTCCGTGTCCATTCCCCGCACGCCCAACCCAAGCAGCACACTGCACAGCGCTTCACCTCTTCCAGCTTTCACCTGAACAGCTTGTAACAGCGTGGAAAACTCAATTTTCAAAAGCAAAGAGTAATTCAATCTGGAAAGAGGGCAACAATATAGCACGCTTGGATGAAGCCACCTGAAAATGCAACCTGGAATCTAATTCTCTACACATGCTATGAAATAACTGTGAGAGGTGAAGGAAAGAAAGCTACTGACCTCCCTGAGCACTGGTAAATGCCAGGGCAGAAGATCTGGGTAGATCCCAACACTCCAGCACTCGGATACGGCTGATATCAAACTGAAAGGGTTGTGAGGTTTTGGAACAGGCTGCCCAGGGAAGTGGTCGAGTCACCGTGACTGAAGGTCTTCAAGAAATGTGTGGATGTAGAACACAGTTTAGTGGTGGACTTGGCAGTGCTAGGTTAAAGGTTGGACCAGGTGATCTTAGAGGTCTTTTCCAACCTAAATGATTCTGTGATTCTATGAAAATTCAGAGGGACTGGGAAGCCTTCAACTTGCACAGCAAAGATTCACCTGGCTGTTCCTATTCTTTTGCTAAACAATGCAAATAAAGCCAACAGTGGCCCAAGTTTCACTTAAATTGATAAAAATTGATAAAAAAACAGCACAACAACATCAGATGTCTGGATATAGCCAGAAATATCAGAGCACGAACTTCAACAAAGCCCTGCAGTTCTGGGCACCTTTCGCTCAGCAGTCAACACGAACATCAAGCCCATTTTGAAATCTGCCCTTGAACAACAGAAGAAAGTGTCTCTCTTCAAAAGGAAGCAGCTTACAAAAATCATCGCAGCTCATCTGGCTGCAAAACAATTGCATACATGCAGTTGACAGGGCTGCTTCACTGGAAGTTGTACACCTCTGAACCTGCTCTGAGGATGAGTCAAGTGCCAAGCGGGTTCTCGTAGGGCTGTGCAACACATCCAGGGTCTTCTGTTCACCTTTCATTGATCTTCTTTGCTAAAAAGGACCTGGAAAAGTGTGTGCACACATGGGGTGGGGAAAGGAATCTAGAGCAAATGCTATACCATGGAGATATTGAAACCCATCTGCTTTACTAAAAGCAGAAGGAAACAAGGAAGGCAGCAACACAATTCCTAGGAACTGCGTCTGTTGGAGTGTTAAGAAACCAGGCAAACCTTCAAGTCTAAGCTAAAAGAAGTGCAGGCTTGAGCTGTGACATTTTTTGCTGACCAGCTCAGTCTAGCTGCTTCAGGTCCTGGTTAAATCACTTTTTTTTCCACTGACATTGGTGTCACCGCTCACCTTGACTCCATGGTGTGGTCCCGTTCCCATCAGCAAGGCTGCAGCTTGTGATTCATGCACCTGCTTCCCCCTTTGCCTGATGAAAGTTTTAAGTTCAAGAGCACAGTTTCTAAGAAAACAATTAAAATGGAAGCTTTGCAGAAGCTCAAGCTACCAGGGAAGTTGTCAGCCCTCATGACACACGAGTACGAGGGAGCTCTCCGGCTGCCAGGCTGTCTAGCCAACGTGGGAACAACTGCTCAGTTCTTGCTTCACTTCCAAAAACGACTACATTGGCTTCAGCAGGAGTCTCAAACGTTCAAGGGCAGAACATAAACTCACTGCACAGACTCACAACATACCTGATGCCACTTCAGTTTAGCTAGTGGTGAATTTATACACAGCAGACAGCAAGTGGCACTTTCAAGAAAAGGAACAAGTTTGGTAAAAGGCAGCCTTTTGAACCCCCCAGCCTGAGCTTAACTAGGCCCTCTGCTTTCTTAGGGAAAGTCTCAGGAATGAAAAGGATGTTTCAGCAGAGATGATCCAGTTTTGGTAGCACTTGCCTCATTGAGCACACTTAAGCAGAACATTTAATCAATCCATTTAACATAAAGTGACAGTTTGCCTGCACATGCAGAATTGAAAGCACTTTATTTTTAGGCTCAAGTGGTAGAATTTCAAACTGACAATGTAAGACATCCCGGTGATTTAACGACCCCGTGGTTTTGGCCAACCCAGCAGTTTGCCGACATTCTGTTTGCAAAAGCAGAGCAGATGCTCCTTGGCTTTCTTGTAATGACTTTGAAAAGCAGAGGTTTTAAATGTGTAATATGACAGATAGGAGGTCCAGAAATGGATATGGAAGACAACAACAACAAAACACCGTAAGACACTTTTGCAATCCCCACCAAAATGGCCGCGAATGTCATCAGGATGTGATTTCAAAAGGGAAATGCAAAGGACACATATTACTTAGGAAGGAAGGAGATCCAGGAGGGTGCAAGGAGGCATAAGCAGAGATGCCACAAAAATTCATGAAAGGGCAAGTGAGAAACCATGGAACGTGGCATGAAAGAAGAGTGCACAGAAAGAAGGAAATGGGAAAGGGGGAGAAACTCTGAATGAGAAGGTAAGAGCAGGAGCTCCAGAGCTAGTGTATTTGGACAGAAAAACCTGCAGTGATTTTGCCTGTACAGACCAGAGGCAGAGAACATCTTGGAACCAGCAAGGCAAGAGTTATCTGCACCAATTACAGTGCCTGTGTGCTCTTCCAAGCTCCCCGGCACAGCAAACAGCATTCAAGGCATCTTGTGAAGCCTCAAGACACTCAATAACCTTTATGGGCCCTTTCCAACTCGGGATATTCCATCATTCTGTGACACTAACCTACCCTGCCCTATGTATGGTGTAATAAATCCAACCCAGGTTAACCCTGCAGGCAGTTTTTGTATACCCCAACCCTGAAGATGACACTGCCACAGAGGTCTTTCAGGAAGAGGATTTACTGCAGCCCCACATTGTGCTATATGGACTTCACAACAGTCCTGAAGCCTCCGTTCCTACAAAGATGTAAAGAAAGCCAAATTTTTAAAGCCTCCCTCCTCCACAAGGGCAGTAAGTTCAAAGAAGGGGTTTCCTGACCCCTGGTGCACTCTAGAAAGTGCCAGCAATTTGGTGATCCAGCCTCTTTGAAGAGCCCAGCCTTTTGAAACATCCCCCTTATGGTCACCTCACTGTCTCTCAAAAGTACCATGTAAGATATCCGTATCACACCCCATTTTCTCATGTTGTCCAGCAGCTTCCCATAAAAAGCATTCTCGGGTGATGGAATTAAAATATTTCCTACTTGAGACCCAGCACTAGGCTTCTTCAGCTGTAGTCAGAAAGGGACAAAGCACCAATTTTTGTTAGTTCATTGTTTCTTGGTCATGCTACCAAAAGCACCCTTGCATTAAGGGACTGGCACCAACCAGTGCCGTGGCCCAGGCTTCAATGGGAAAAGTCATTTTGGAAACCCAGTGTCAAGCCAGCAGCATTTGGAGAAGGTGAGCTCAGCATTTTCTGAAAGCCTGTATTCTTGGACACAAGTCCTACAGAAAAGCATGGCAAGGAGCCCTCCTACACAGCCAGCACCAACATCACAGCGGACTCTCACCGCCCAGGACACAATTCCTGATGAAGGGACTCTATTCGCAGCAGCAGGGCCAAGCTGACACTCTCCTCAGGCTCTCGGGGTAAAGTCTAGCTGCCACTTCATCTACGAGAACTTCAAAGGCAGACTGCCCATCGCGTGCATGCCTCAGAGATACACCCAAACTCCAAAAGCTCGTGCAGTAGGGAACAGCAGAATTTTAGCAGTAAGGCCACGGTGCTTCAGCTCTCAAGAGACAAATCCCTGAAGAGGTGCTGATGAAGGAGGTTGCTCTGGACAACTTGTACGCTGAGGCTCCCCTGGTTCAGGTGTCCCCAGAGATGTCTGTGGCTCTGCCAGCACAGAGGGGACAGTCCCCTGGCAGGGCAGGAAGCTGCGTGGCACCGAGCAGTGGCCATCTTCTGTCAGGATACGGACACAGGAGCTTTGCTTTTCCTAATGAGGTCTCAGAGGAGATGAGCTGCGACTGTCTTTTGGGAAATACACAAGATTAGTTTGCAGGTAGGTAGCAGACCAGACGAAATGCCACAGTTTGAAAGCTTTTGAGAGCTCCAAGACCTGAAATACCTTCAGAATAAATTGCTCGGAGTCTTTGAAGAGACTCATTTTGGCAGGAGCCTTCATAAGAAAGGGTGAATTGCAGAACTAAAGGTATGGCCCAAAGACCAGACTGGTGGCTCGGGTACCTCACGACTCTGTCAGATACACTGCACCACGTTCTTGGGGACTCCCGGGACTGCAGAGATCCTATGAACCTCCTAGCAACAGCTGTGGCTCAGGTGTATGTGGGGTGCCACGTGGAAATAATCACCAAATACAGATGCTGATAGCTAAAACTCCAAGCCAAAGATGCAAAATCCCTTCGTGCTGCAGCACAACAAACTCCCTTTTCAAGGAAAAAAATGATTCTTGGCAGAAAGCAGACTTATCTCCTGCAATTCACAGCAAAAACTCGTGTAAGGTAGGCTGCTAACAACATCGCTCAAAGCCTTCCTTGCAGATACGCTGTCGTATAATGGAATTTCTCAAACCTAAGATAGGAAAAGCAGGCAGACTCCTTTGCATGAAGATTAGTGAGAAGGACGGCTTAATCTTTCTTTTGGGCTGCTTAAATCCACGCTTGCCTTCACAAATCCAGGAGGCAAAGTTAAACACAGGTGAGGTCACTTTCAGCGTAGGCAGGAAACAAGTGAGTAAAAAGCCACGAACCCTTGGAAATACCTCCATTAATTATAAATCATTGAAAAATGTTCATCCAGTTTAGGTACTACAGATTGTGGCTGGTGCAGAGACACAGCAGAGCACCTTTTCCCCTGGTGGCCACGGGAATCTGAGTTTTACTTTGAAAATTCACAGAAAGCAGCAAGCCAGGGGCTCTTGGCCATGACCAGCCAGAGTCACTAGGAACTTTAGAAGTCCCTCTGATTTCCTAACTTAACCAGTGGGCATAGATGGTGGCAAACTCATGCAGCAGCTCCAGTCACTGAGGATGAAACCCCATCATCAAACCAGGACTGAGAAAGATCCCAGTACTTTACAGACACTGGGAATATGAGGAGACAGATTTAGTAGATCTTGGTTATGAACAGAGACTACCTACCCACAGTCACTCCCCATCTAAAATGGATGCAGCAAATGGAAAGGAAACAATTTGCCTAAGAGTAACAGAAAGCTTAGGAATATCCCCAAGGTAACATACCATGCTTGTGAAACTGCAGGGAGCTGAAACCAAGCCTCACGGGTCCATTTCCAGCCTCAACCCCAAAATCACCCTTCGTCTCCTCTGCAAAGACTCATCTGACCAGACCCAAGATCATTTGCAAGCTCTAAATAGAGTATGAAGAATGGAAAATAACTTTCAACGCTGACAATATTGTCCCTATTTAGCTAACAAGTATTGATTTTTTCCCCAGCCATTTGAATGCAGATGAAAGCAGCACAGATTTGGTTCTTTTGTTTAATTCCCTGAGTCCAATCAGTGTTACTGATGCTATCACCAGACTCTGAGGACTGATTACCCATGCGCTATTTAAAGTCGGAGAGGTGCTTACATCTCATTTTGCTTGGGACCAATGGGAATCGTAGGTTAGGCAGCAAATTCTCATTTCTTTTTGCTACTGTTGATGAAGCTCTCCTATGTGAAGGGACAGATCTCTGAAAAAACAAGCTGTTCTCAGAGCAACAGAACAGATGATGCCTTGTTTTCCTACAGATTTATCCCTCTTCAACACGAGTGTAGAAACCCTGCTTCTGCTTTTGCCACAATTCCACCTCTCCATGAAATTTTGGAAAAAACTTATCTTCCATGAATCACCTTATCATCCCTTTTCCAATCATTTCAAGCTGCAGGAGCTCAAGAGGTCACAAGCTACAGCTGAAGTTTTCCACCTGTGACTGAAAAACAGGAAGCAGTGGGGGAAACAATTAGTCTGTATATCATTTATTCCATCTCTTTAGGTTCTACTTCCCTTCCTTAATTCAGATGCAGTGAGCACTCGGGCATTTGCCTGTAGTCTCACCGGTTGTCCGTAGCTGGTACGAAGAAGAGCCGTCTTGACCAAGATGACACATGAAGCCTGGAATTTATCAACTGTCTATGTTTTTGCCAGCTTTGCATTAAGCAAAAAGCCCCAGGTCCTGCAGGAAGCAAGGATGTAGGGTGCCCCTCCAAGCCTCGCAGCTGTACAGCTGAAGGCAGGAGCAAACTTTGACCATTTTTACAATCTTTACAATTCTGTAAAGCCACAACAGCTTTAAAGCCAGGCCAGGGGTAAGCCCACTCTGCCTGCTCAGGCCATGAAGGCCAGAGAACCTCATTCAGGGCTTTGTGCTTTAGTCTAGCCTGGGTTTTATGCCGCCAAACTGAAGACTTCTAGTCTTGATGTCAAGACTGCAAGCGAGAGAGCATTACAAGGTGGGGAGGTGTGTCTGCCTGCAACAAGCACACCCACCTGCCATCCCCCAAATCCTGTACAGCTCACGTACCAGCTGCATTCCCCATCTCTGCAAAAATCTTCCCCAGGTATCAGGCATAGTATTACATGCACACCTTAAACACCTGCTAGCAGCTTACCTCTGGGCCAGGATGCAATTGCAGACAGGTCATCACACAACTAAATACATGAAATTCGCCCACTGCAGCAGCACCCCTGTGTTTCTACAACAACCTCAAGGTCTCTGCCCTTCTAAACAGGCTGCGACCCATAGAGACAGCTTGCAGAAGCCAGCTCAGCTCAGCACATCTCCTGGGATGCTGACAGACTGCAATTACAGCTGGTGCCCTCGTACTCCTTGTAGCCCACACACCCCGTGTATTTCCAGTAAGAGGAAAATCTCTGTAAGAAATAATTGAAGTGTATGGCACCTACTGGAAAGCCCAGTAAAGCGCACACAAGTTTTCAGTTTCTTTTTTTTCCTTCTTTTACTGGTCCCTCCTGGTTTTATTTGGGGACTCCCGATTAAGCAGCTGCTTCCTAGATGCACTGCCGCGTTCCCAAAAATACTTGGCTGGCAAGCGCCAGTGGGGACCGACTGAACATTTTCAGCTGGACCGCCTCGAAGGCGGGCAGGCAGCAATAGGAGGTCAGACGACTTCAAACACACGCTACTCTCACCTTATCTGTTATCTCTGTGCAACCCACAGACACTGCGAAACCCTTAGCAGCAGGAGATAGCTCTGAGCACATGCACTGAGCTCCCTACTGGCTGTCACGCACCTGCCTGTTCATCCGCTAAGGCAGCAGGCTTGGTTCTCCAGTGCTTTGTATTTGCCCACACTCACAAACTAGTGTCTAACTTATCTCAGATCAGCTTCTCCAGAGCACTTTCACCCCATGGACACATCAGTTTTGCAAGCCACAGGCCATAGTCAGACCCAAGTCCTCAGACAACCAGTCCTCAGGGCAGCAGCCCCCTCAGGACATCCAAAACCCACATCTGAAGCCCAAACGGTGAAACTCCGAGCACGGAGCTGTTCCCGGCTGTGGCTGTCAGTGCAGCAAGCTCCCTGTCTACAAACGATAAATTATATATGAACCACGCTACCTGCTGTGAGCATCCGAGCACTGTTGCGACTTGCTCTGCCACAGTCATTTGGGGTTGCTGAGCTCCCTGAGCTCTTGGCTTGCCGCAGCAGTGACGGCACTGGGACACAGTCAAGGGGCAGCCGGGACGATCCGTGGCCCCCCGGGGGTCTGTTTTCCACACTGAGCCCAGCCAGGCTGCAGGGGTCTGACTCACACACTAGGCACAGTCTGACAAGGTGCTGGTTTGGGCAGAAAAGACAGTTTAAAGTGTTGAATAGAATCCTAGAATAATTAACTTGGAAAAGCCCTCCAGGATCATCTGCTCCAATCATCCCCCTACCACTACTGTCACCACTAACCATGTCCCTAAGCACCACGTCCAACCTTCCCTTGAACACCCCCAGGGATGGTGACTCCACCACCTCCCTGGGCAACCCGTCCCAACGCCCGACTGCTCTTGCTGAGAAGAAATGTCTCCTCATTTCCAACCTGAACCTCCCCTGGCACAACTGGAGGCCATTCCCTCTGGTCCTACCACTGGTTACCTGTGAGAAGAGGCCAACCCCCAGCTCCCCACACCTTCCTTTCAGGCAGCTGCAGAGAGCAATGAGGTCTGCCCTGAGCCTCCTCTTCCCCAGACAAAGCCCCCAGTGCCCTCAGCCTCTCCTCACAGGACTTGTGCTCCAGGCCCTTCACCAGCTCAGCAGCCCTTCTCTGGACACACTGCAGGGCCTCAAAGTCCTTCTGTTACCAAGGGGTCCAAAACCGCCAGCAGCCCCTTGGCCACGGGCAATCATGAGCATGTAATTCATTGAAATACCACGCAGCAGTTTCCCTACCTGCTGGAAGGTTTCCTGGTCCACACCAGGATGAAAAGATCAGTCCCCACGAAACAAACAAAAAAGAAAGCAAAGGGCAGTCGCTATGAGGCAACATCTGCTAAGGGTGGCATCTTACTCTGTGCATAAGGAATTGGCTAGAAACACCAGCCTTGTGTCCTCCCAGCTTCATTGCTCCGTGCTTCAGCACATTCCTGGTGGATTTACAGCAAGAGCTTCAAAGATGAGATCCCAACCTGCACTCGGCCCTTTCTTACTGCTCCAACCAAACCGTGAAGCAAACTAAGCAGGCAGTTTGGCGATGTTACATCCTGTATGAGGAATGCAGAGAGGACTCCGTGCCAGCACCTCATGCCAGAACACCTTCAGCCACCTACAGACTGCTCTGAACCGTGCAGGACACAAAGCAGATCCCAGGTACTGCACACGGGGTGGGAGGCTGGAAAATGTCACCCACCGCTGCTGTGCTGAGCACAGCTTTGGGATGCAGCTCTAACATGAGTCAGAATTTAAATCGTTTGAGGTGAACCATTCAGAAGCAGCACAGCATATGGCTCCCTAAACTATTCAGAGCTCTGCTAAGCCTTAGCAAGCTCTTCTAAGCTCTTCTACCTTAGCAAACTCCACAGATGAATGCAACTCCAAGGCCCAGAACAGATAGCCCTGACAGCTGCTCCTAACGCAGCATTTAACTCGCTCCCCAGACCCAGAACAAAGCCAGCTTCCAGTCCTACATAACCCCACGCAAAGCAGCGGGACCCCTGCTGCAGCACTGGCTTCACACACATCCCCTCCAGGCCCATGCTCCGAATCCACAGAAGCACACGGTGATGTGCAAGTGTCCCCTTGCCCTTTTAGCAGCCCCATCAGACCCATTATTCCCATTAATCGAACTTGCCAGTGAAATCCCAACTTGGGCACTGAATTAAAAGCCAGCAACTCGCCCTTCTTCGGGGCAGATAATTCTCAAGGCTGTTAGGATGGCATAGAAATCCTTGGAAGGAAGGTGCCATCATTTGGAAGGAGGGATGCCGTTGCCAAAGCTGACACGGTCAGGCTAATCACAAGTATTAAAGCAAATGACAAGCCCTGTGAGAGAAACACGATGTGCCTGCACTTCCATAACATCACTGTCTCTTCACTACACATGCATACAACCCACAAAAAAAATAAGAATAAAAAGCTAGTTAAGCACACTAAACTAATAAGGAAATAAACAATTGACAGAATAAAGCAAAATTTGGGGGGGGGGGGAGGAACAAAAAAACTACAAACAAACACATAAAACCACAGATGTTTTCCTAACAGAAAACCTCATTTTCTATGGTTTTGCTTCCTTCAATTGATTGCCTTGGTTATCCAAGAAGATAAAGCTTTGACTGAAGCATTTTTTGTCATTAGAAAGTGGGCAAGGTCAATCTGCTTGTTGACCCTCTGATATCTAACAAGGGTTGAGCTCATGCTCCAGATTTTCCCACAGCCAGGTGGGAAAAGTCCTGGTGCTGAGGACTTCTGTCTTCATCGGGTCTGCTGCATGCACAGAACTAGCAAAAAGACAGTTTCATTGAATTTCAGTCTGAATTCAACTTGACTAATCCAAGACATTCAAGATTCAGGAGGTGAAACAAGCGATACGCACACACAATGGCAGCAAAATTCTATTTTAAGAAAATGAGGCTGAAAGAAGTATTGCAACTAGTTGGAAATCCTACAGCCAGCAACACAGAGAACAAGATCCCAAAGACATTCATTAGGACAAGGGTTTCCTAAAGGCCACAAACAGCATCTGCCGACAACAAAATGAACTTGTGTGAGCCAACACCAGGCGGCTTCCACCACCTATCATCCCTGGAGTATGCGCATCATCTGGCCAGCAGCAAAAGAAGCGGAGGGAAAGGGACAGACATGATGGATGCAACGCTGCTGGTCTTGCCAGCAAAACTGATCTTTTAGCTGCCACAGAACTGTGCTCATACGGTGCCAAGGACTTCCTGCTCCTCGCACTGCCCTGCCTGCGAGGGGCTGGGGTGCACCAGGAGCTGGGAGGGGACGCAGCCAGGAGCTGGCCCAGGCTGCCCAAAGGGATGCCCCATGCCAGGTGGTGTCATGCTCAGCAATAACTGCTGGGGGAATGAAGCGGGAATGGGGGGAACATTGGGAACTGCCCTGATCTCACCCCACCAGTTCTCGCACTTTTCCCTCTCCGACTCTCTCCCCATCACACCTGGGGACAGTGAGCAAGTGGCTGGGCAGTGCTCAGCTGCCCGCCAGGATTAAACTACACGAGGAGAGGCAGAGTCTTGAGTTATCCAAATTGATGTACAGCCATTAAATCCGACACTCGAGAACTTCCAGCTACTAATGTCCAAGGATATTTTTTAAAAGTCCCATTAACCAGAAGAGTTTCTCCAACAAACCACAAATATCTCCAGGTAAAGCAGCTGACTGCAAAGAACAAATCTGGCTGAAGATGTTTCTGCCTTTCAGACAGTTAGTCTTCCTTAGTGACTAATTGGTTTGTTAAAGGCTTAGTGATTTTATTCTTTTTTTAAACTGCATGCGAATAATTCTCTGGCTTTACCGTGTTCCTAAGACATTTGTGCAGGCCAGCAAAGCATATGCCCCGCTCCCTAAATTAATAGGTTGCATGCTTTCTTTCTGAGAACAACAAATTGAATTAAGTTGTCTGGGGAGCTATATTCTCCTGAGAATTCTCACTGGGGATTTAATTTGAAATACCGATCTTTTGCAAGTAACTCTGTGCCTTTGTCAGAACTTGGAGGAGCTACATTCTGGAGACAGAAATTCATCTGTAGATCGTCAGACTGATTTGAGTATAATTCTGAAAAAACAAGACTTTTTTTTTTTAATGAAGAAAATTCTGCTTCAAACACTTGGTAGACTTCCCTGTCCTTCGCTATGTCTGGTAGATTAGATGATCTCTACTCCAACGTAAAATCTCCAGGACAGCTCATTACTGGTGTTGGCTTCTATTGGTAGGAAGTTTATTAACAAGCAAGTATCTGCCATAAGAATCTGGGAGATGCTCCACAATTAAAATGACAAGCGGGGCACTGTGACAAGTACTTAAATTCTTTAAATTCTCTTTAAATTAAATTCTTTAATTCTCTTTAAATTCTCCTCCCACTGGAGGAGAGATCAGGACCCCTGGCAGCCACCCAAGCTTCCTCAGCCACCTGAAGCTGGCCAAGCACGAAGGACCACTTCTACCAGCCACCAGGGCCCAGAGCCAGCTTGCTCTCAAAAACCAATTCAAATCAGAAACCAAGTCACAGAAAAAAAAAAAAACAACCTCGCACAGCCTCAAACCCAGCACCCCTCACACATCTCCCGCAGACTGAGCACTTGCTCGTCCCAGAGAAAAGAATCACAGTATCCCTGCTGGGACATGAGTCGTCACCGTGCTTTTATGAGTCCTTCCACACTCCTAACTGAGCAAGAGCATAAATACAAAAAACCCAAGTCCCATCTCACCAGCTCAGCACAGATCAGGTTTTTGGAAGTGCATAAACCTCTCAGCAGCCCTTCTAACCACGACAGGCAGCGCGGCCTAGGCTGGGTGAGTGGGAAGTCTGGCAGAGTCCGAGCAGGCAAGGAGTCCTTTTGGAAGCACCTGTGGTTGCTAAGAAGAGCCATATATTTGGTTAACAGTCTGCACACAAGTGAGACGAGGAGGAACCACGATCTCCAGCTTTATACAGTTGTGGTCCTACGACCCACATGAGCACAGCCTAGATGCTGCCTTTGCAAGGGAGCCGCCTGTGCTCCACTAATCCAGACCTGTCCTGTTTAGCAGCTGGCAGTAAAAGGAAAGCGCCAAGTCATCTACTTCCACATTTAGGGATGATGAAAAGCACTTGAAAATCCTCGGCACTTGTGCAGTAATTATAACAAGCACTTGCTTTGGGAAAGTATAATGTATTCGGGCGAGCAGAACCACATCAAAGGGGAAGCTTTCAGACACTTCAAGGAGCACACGAAGACATTTACAGAGACAGATATAACTGTCATCGCGGTCACGAGTCCCACTTAGGCAAGGATCACAGGGAGGAGAAGCAGATGAGAAGCACAGTGGACATACAGCTGAGGCATATAACCTAAGTTCTTATTACCTGGATATAGTGCAAGCAGCGTTACCCATTTGGCATGGTTTTTCTACCTGAGGATGAGCTGTAGCTGCTCAAAAACAAAGTCTTTTACTGGGGACAGTGCTCCACAGCTCTCTGCTTCCTGTAAAGGGCTCTGAGCTGACCAGCAACTCCTGCACAGCTAGCCACAGCCTTGTCTAAGGTCTCCCTGTGAGCACCCATTCCCCCTCTCCATTTTGCTAGGCACCAGATGTTAACGTCCGTGTGCCCATTGGAGTGATGCCTCCATCCCATCGCCTCCTGTGTGAAGCGTGCAGCTGAGATGAGGTTCCACCTGCAATCTGCCGCTGTCTCTAAGCCCAGACCAGCCCTTTGCAAGGGAAAGGCAATGGAAATCAACAAAAAAAATTCAAAAGGACTCAGGCAAAGCCTCTGCTGGCTAAGCCGCATTTGGGAAATTGGGCTAAGTCTTCAGTGTTTAATTAGGAAACAAACCAGGAACTTAGTTTAATCAGCTCAGCCTCATTACCAACAGCTGATCAGAAGTCTCCCACAAAGTAACACACAACATCCTAGTCACAGATGCAAGGTGGAGTTATAAGCACAAATACTTTTCTTTCAGCGTTGGCAGGACCTAGGAAATTGGAGGATATGGCCTCAGTTAGAGGAAGGTGAAAGAAAAAGCCTGGTGCAACGAGGCTTCCCCTCTCTACTTACCAACTAATGACTCACAGAACTTATAGGACCTTAATACTAATCATTATTCCTATAAGGATAATTTGTAGGATGTAATAACCTAATAATCTAATAACGAGATTTATATCTACCTTGCTTCAAATACAGCAGCAGAGTCTGGAGTTACTGAGTAAGAACAACAGGAACCGCACCTGCGCCCAATCCCAACCACCTCCCAGGGAACTGTGTTAGCACACAGCAAGGAGAGAAATCCCCACAACATTTTTCATCGACCCAAAGCCAAGCTTGCCCAGCAAACACCGTGCCGTTTCTCAGATGCATCCTCTCTGCAACATTTCATACAGCAACCGGTTATTTTTGGTGAAGCAGATTAAGAACTGAGGTCGTCTGCTGAACACAGAGGCTGGCAGCTTTATCTTGGTAGTTACCCACAGCAGTCCTTTGCCTGGCAAGGTGCAAGCATGTGAACAGTAAAAACATTCAGCTGAGATGGGGCAGAGCTATCTTAGCTGAAGAAGAGAAAGGGGAGCACGGAGCAGCTACTTGCACATTTGCATAGACAAAGAAGCTCAGCCCTCCCCCAACCCCTTTACCAGATACTCAAGCTTTTTTTTAATTGTATTTTTGTTTTTACTGAAGGTTTCGTTCCTTTTTGCCATAAAATTTAAGCCACAGATAGAAGGAGATGCTGATGGCACTGTCCCAGGCTGAGAGCAGCAAAGAGAGATGTTTCTCCCTCCTCCCCATCCAGCAGCTCTGCAGATTCAGAAGGTAGGTAGCGAGTGACCGGCTCCAAGAGGAATCGTGCCTCTCCCTCACTTAATGGCTCTCCAAAGGTAACTCCTGCTCCCCACACTGCTGCCAGCACTGCTCATTAAGGTTTTGCAGCTTTCTTTTTTTTTTTTTTTCTGGAAGCCTGAGATCCCAGTGCAATGTGATTGTGAGCCCCTCTGCTTGCCCTGTGCATCGATATAGCGGCTGGGGAAGAGAACAATGCGCTCACTGTAGCTCACCTTTTGGACCATGCACTGGATGACAGAGCCACAAGCAGAGAAAATGACACCTCCATTAAAGCATTCAAGGGAAAGGCAAGAACCGAGGTATCTCTTGTCCTGCCTTCATCCTTCAGGAGCTCCCACGATACCTGATTCACATCTCACCTCTTGCCCAGCCGATGCTGTTCTTCCCCTCAGGAAACGTCAGCAAATGCCAGGAAAAGCATCCGATGATCCTCGAGACTCCCGGGGCTCTTCGGAGTTTGGGACTGCTCCCCCACGCCTCACTCTTGTGGAGCAAGCCAGATGTCTGGGGCCAGCTAAGTAAAGGAGATTTTAAAATGCAAAGAGGGCGATTTATGCAGATGGAACTACAGGAGGGCTTCCAAGCAGGAAGGCTGTAACTGCCCAGCGAGGAACATTATGCGACAAGGATTTCAGAGATGACATGGAAAAAATGGGGGAAAAAGAAAAAAGAAACCAACTTCTTCCCAGCTAGCACGTTGGCACGGCCCGAATCCGGTAGCAGCAGCTCCTCGGTGAGGCACTTCAGCAATAAATCCAGAGCGCGCGATCATCCGAGCAGCGAGGCTGTAAAAGCTCCGATCATTAGCGGCAAGCAAACGCACTTCGGCTGCAATTCAATCTAGGCTGCGTGGCATTTAAGTAAAAGGAAGTCATCCTTATTTCCAGCTATAAGTGGGTTTTTATTATTATTTTTGCTCTTTATTAGCAGTGTGGGACAAAAGGGAAATAAACTCGTGTTTGCTTCGAACCTCGCACGTCGCAAGTGCAAAGGGCTGAGGCCAAGCGACTGCTACTGGGCTGATAACCACGGGAGAGGACTTCTGCTTTTCCCCCTATGTCTGTGAGGGGAGATAATTAACTTCATGGAGCACAGTGCAGGTCCTCAGCCATCTTCAGACCCTGCAAAGTGCCACTCGTCTTCCTGCTGTCCTGCCCTGCACAGCCACCGCAGAGCTCGGGGCGATTCCCTCCTCTGCAGGGAGAGTAGGAGCCACATCCCCAACCCCAACAGTGCAGTAAAATAGGGTCAAACCCTAAATGCAGGGAAAACCTAGCCAGAAAAACACCTTCTAGCCCCCTCTCCTGAAACCCCCAAGAGTACGGAGCTGTTATGAAGCATTTAAAAGCGCAAACACCCCGACAGGCTGAGGTGAAGAACCAGAAACCCCTTCACAGGTAATTTTTTACTGAGGTACGAGCAGCCTGAGCCACGACTTTGAATGAAAGAGCTAACTCAGCTTCCACTGGAAGCTCCAGGACTGCAACGCCAGCATAAATTTTAATAAAACAGCAACACAAACACAGTCTTTTTACCCCCTGAAATGTTGCTGTAGATAGGATGAGGCTCTCAGGCCTTTAAATAAGTCTGCTCAAGCACCACGACGTCCTGTTCTGCCCGCGTAAGGACTTATTCTGTTCTGGCAACCTGATGGTGATTCAGGGAGATGCCTTTCGCCTCGCAGAGCCCTAAAGCCACTCCAGATACCAACAAATTGATTTCTCAGGTCTACTACTACTATTTTTTTGGCCTATTAGTCTGTGCCATCATCACCAAACAGCCCACGAAGTCAAAGAGAATTAATTTGTACTTATTTGTTATTTTTTAAAAAAGGAACAGCCTCTCTTCTTTCTGTCACAGCGCTGATTTAAACCAGGATCAATGCGAGACATCAAAGACGGCTGAACTACGTGGAGCTCCTCGCGCTGTGCCGATGCACCACGATGCAAACCAGCCTCCAAGCAGCAGGGGAGGCAGGGAGAAATCTTACTCCTTTGAGGCAGGAATTATCGGGGGGTTTCCTCGCAGGCTGCTCTGATGAATCCGACCGCAGTCGCTTCCAGACAGACGAGGCTGGGCCCGAAGGACCGACCGATGCTCTGCTATGATTCTTCGCTGCCTGCTACAGCTGGAAGCAAAGCCCCGAGTACCCAGATGCATCCTTGTAAACCTATTTAATTTCATTTCCTTTAAATTACGGAACAGCCACGCTGGTTTCACAGTTAACGTAGGAACAAACATTAACATTCGTAAGAAGTATTTATTTCTAACTTGCCCCAAAAGGCTGCTCTCTTCATGAATTTTCTCTGCGTGTCTTTCTAACCCAAGTAGAGCTTGGCTTGCGAAGTCTACCGTAAATCAGGCACGGCAAACGAGAGATGAGGTTCCCTTCGGCACAAATGCTCTACCCTCTGAGAGCTGTTCCTCAAAAACATCAGCCTGGAAAACCCAGCGCTGCCTTACTTACAACTCTTATGAGAAGGTCAGTATCTGAGAATTTATAGTCTTGAGGGTCAATAGAAGAAAATCACCCCAGTTTCAAACCAAAGTATTGGCTGATTTTACTTTCTGCTAACAGATCTCGCTTATGGGATTTACATAATTCCTGCAGTAAAACGATGCTGAGTGACACACGGCAAGGTGAAGGAAAAGGGAAGGGAACATCGCTGAGCAGACCACGGGGAGCCTCTCCCCTCGGATCAGGAGCTCTAGGGATCTCCACCCAGGATGAGAAGCGAGATACGTTACATAAAGGTGCTTTTTTTATAGCCTCTCATTTGCCTCAGCATCCCTTGGGCTCCTTAAAAGACACCAGCATCAGTGGCAAATGAAAGAAGAAAAAAGCTTCCCTTGACTTTACCCCAAAAAACTTCCCTTGACTTTCCCCCCCCAAAAAGCAATGGGAAGGGAGGCGATACAACAGCAAATAAGACTTTAGGGGGGAAATATCAGAAAGGAAACCCCTCGGACAGGATCCCAAAATTATTCAAGCAACCCCGCGACTGGAATACATCAGCAGGAGAAGGGAGAGGAGCTCCTCGCTGCAGAGGCCACTCGCACAAACCGCTGCCAGGACAGATGATGAACGTGCCCATGTTGAACACCGTATGGCAGAACACAGCCCCAGCACCCTCGCTTTGCGTGAAGCAGCAGACTCACTTCAGGTCAGAGCTGCCTTTTGTGCCAGCCTCGCAAATTTGCTTCAGCGACCTGAAGCAGAACAGCTTGTTCTCCCGTCCACGTTTCCACAGCCCCGGGAGCTGTCGAGCTGCCTGGTGGTGACGGATGGCCTCGTGCCCACCGCCAGCCTCCTGGAGGGCGGCAGGAGCCGCGCCGCTTCCATCTGGATGGCTGCGAACCTGGAGAACGGGCGGCACAGAAGGTGCAGTCGTGGCCCCTGAGCTAGAGGTAGGACAAACAGCTCCAGTTTGCACCAGGCTGTGCTGTTTGGCAACCAGCAAGAGCAGGAAAAATGGACCCATGGCCAAGTTTGCCTCCTTTTTATACAGATACCAACAGACCCACGGAAAGAGCAAGCAGCCACGGCAAGGAGTGTTTGTGGCTCCCTGCCTCCTGTCCTCTCCCGCCTTGCCCTTCATGCCAGAAAGGCAGGAGCCACTCAGACATCTCTCTCTAACTTCTTTCTGCCCCAAATCAAGGAGTCCTTCAAACAGAAGAACCACTTCCACGGACTCTAAGAAAGCCTACCAAAGCTCTAGAGTCACTACCTTCTGTTCCAAGGCATGTAAAACAATTGAAAATTGCACAGAAAAATGGCTGGGTCTCATCCTCTCTGGGTACAAGGCACAACCAACCCAACAAAACTGCTGCTAACACAGGTTTGTCTGGACTGGGCTGGAAAGCCACCCCTCACCAAGCGCTACACCCATCCTTCAAAACATCCTTGAAAGATCTCTCATAAAGCCTAAACCAAACCTCCTTGTTGCAGTTTCACCACAAATACATCTTCTTCTTGCCCTCAGGATCACAAACAGCTCATTTCCTTCCTTTTAATGCTTTGAAGACAGACCCCAACAACCTTCAGCCTCCAGAGCCCAGGCTCTCAGTCTTTCGGGACATATCACATACTTGTCTCAGCCACAGAGGACTCCGTCCATCTATTTCAGAAAGGCATAGGAGTAAATTTGACAGGACACAAAAGTTGTGATAGTGGATGCAGGTGACTGGCCCCACCAGTTTAAGTTTTACTCTCCAGTAGCTGGGATGTGATTTCATTTGCTGAAAAAGAAAAAGGTCGCAGCTTTTGCCTTGAAGAATGCCAAGCTGGGAGGTTCACTGCACGTCCTCCAGATTTCTATGCTTTTCACATCAGGATTAAGATCGGTTACCTGCTCTCATGTTAAAATTATTTTTCCTGATATCCAATCGCATTTTCCTTGGTGCAACACACATCTGTAGCCTCGTGTCCTCCTGCTGCACAACTCTGAGAAGAGCCTAGCTCCATCTTCTACACAAGACCTCAGCTGCGTGCTGTGTCCCAGCCCCCGACCATCTCAGGGGCCAGAAGATGCCATCTTCTGGCATCGGTCAGACAAAAAATTCCCAGCAGGATATCGCGTGCTGAAGCCACTGCTCGCATCCAAGACCCGTCCTGCCTCAAGCAGCTGCTCATCGCCGCTGCGTGCCGGTAAAAACGTGCTCCGATGCCTCCAGAAGGTGATGGATGATAACCAGGCAGGGCCAGCTTCTGGTCGCTGATGCACTGACTGAGGAAACAGAACTGATAACAAAACAAACAAAAAGTAATAATTTGAGCTTGGCTCAGGCTGCACGGCCCTTATGTTAATGCTCAGGCCAAAAAAAAAGACATCAAGATAAGCTGAGCATGCACATCAATGAATTAAGGCTAAGTAGAAGACAGGGAAGTTTTAACATTTTTGCCACCTAAAGGTGGCCAAACCCCTTCCACAAGCAGAATGCCAGAATTTGGGGAAAAGCACCACCAATGTTCTGATTGCTCTACCTGGAAGATGCAACAGCTCTGCTAGCGTGGACGGGATGGAGAGAAGCAGCAAGCTGCACTCTGCTCCGAGGAGACAGACACCACACTGGTGTGTTCACAAAGGGCAAATGGGAGCCAAAAAGCACAGAGCTGGGGTGCAAGCGCAATGCCCCATCCTCTGCCTGGTGCCTGCCTCTTCAGCGCCTTCAGCACTCACCCTGTCTCACTGGACTTGCTCAGGAGTACCAAAGCTTCCACTGAACAGCCTGAGAAGTCCAGACAAGAGAGGTAAGATTATCTGCATGGTGGATTTGGCTTACTGAGCCCATTCCCTCTGCAGAGCTGGCACACAACCTGCACACCTCAAGGGATGGAGCAACGGAGGGATGTCCTGAACAGCGCCGGGTACCAAACAGCCCCGGGAGAAAAAAGCTGCATGGAGACCAGGAGGCTCATCCACTTCTGAGTGCAGACGTGGCTGGACTGTCTCAGTCTGAAACTTCTCTGCTGTGTTATGCAAGCTGCTGTCTGGCTTTCATCCCCACTGCAGAGGAGGGTAAGGGTTAGGAAATGGCCTGGCCCCCACGCCCCTTAATCTCAGCTGGTGCCACTTGGAGATGCTCCAGTTTGCTCCCGGAAAGCCCCAGGGGAAGACTGCGCCAGGAGTAAGCACTGCAGGAAAGCGTATCAGAGCTGACACAGGGAAGGGCCAGGTCCGGAGGAGAAGAGGTACATATAACTTGGCTGTCCTCACGAGTGTGGGAAGGGTCCTCAAGGCACTTGAGACATTCCTGAGTGCATCCGCATCCCTCAGCCCATCAAAACTAGCACATCCACAGGTAGCAGCACCATGCCCTTCATCATGCAATAAATAGGATTCTGTGGGCAACCAAAAAGGGACACAAATTTGTTTTACCAGCAGTCAAAAGCAGGAAACTGCAAGTCACACTAACAGCGAGAGGACTGGAGCAGACTGCTGAGCAGATCACCGAAAAACACTGTTACCTCGTACACATTTACCCACGCTTCAGTGAAACAGGTAGTGGAATTATCTAAGGATCAAAATCACCAAGTGTGCCACAAAGACCTTGAATTATTGTGCTGTTGTGTTGTGTCAACAAGGCGGAGATATAAAATACGCTGCTTGCGAGCAAAATGGGGATTCTGCTCTCACCTGCCCCATTGCTACACCTCCAAGACATCAAACATGGATATAATTCTGCTGTTCATTGAAATGAAACAGTTCAGTCAAAAATAATGGCTTCTTCTCTAACCCACTGTGACTAATCCGGCGATGCACACACCAGGCCATCTACTTCATTACTGTTTTAATAAAAAATGATTTCATGGGTTCTTTTTTTTCTCCCCTGAGATGCCAACATATTGGTGATTACTTAGGATTATAGCGGTGCTCATTCCGTTAAGCCATCCATTTCACAAGGCATCTATGATTTAGACAAGCAATTCTGCAAAAGGGTTGAGGCTGCTGTGTATTTCTTTGGAAACAACAGACCCCAAAATGGGAAGCACAGAGTGGGAAGTTCCCACTGACCTAAATGCCCACGCAGCCCGAGGACTAAGGCCTTGGGAACAATTTAATAGAAAAAATTTGCCAAACTTGGTGGAACTCAGTGAGGAGAATTTGCTTTTTACCATCGAAGTTGCCGAATGCTGGAAGCGCGTTCCTACCACCCAGCTGTGAAATCCAGCTGTTGCACCACACAGCACGGCAGTAAGCCACTCAGGTTTGTGTCATCAACACGAAGATGAAGCCTGAACCAAAAAATATTCTCTCTTTGCCTTCACTTCAGAGCACGATCAGCCCAAATGTCCCCACTATCCCGTACGTCATGCAGATCCTTGTGATGAGCATCTTCTGCACCTGGCCACATCAGAGGAGGCACGCTGGTTACTGCTGGTCAGCCAAACAGTGCAACAGTCCTGAGCAGAGCAGTCCGAAACACCTACCAGGCCACACGGGAGTATTTATAACCACTCTTCAGTGCTGCCAGTCTCTTCTTCCCATTCATGTGCTCTGTACCGAATCCAGACGCTATCTTTTTGGATCGTTGTTCATTACTGCAGGTCCAGGAGTCAGCTTCTTCTGAAGACAACTATAAAATTCCCATCGACGCAGGGTAAAGCCCAGCAGCTTTTATACTGTTTTCTTACATTTAATTGCGAGACAAGAACAACCACCCCAAATTCAGGTGTTTTTCTAGCTAATGTGCTTGGTTTTTACAGGATTAACTGGGCAAAGCACCAACATTTGCGTCGGTCCTAAGATCTGTTTTACAGTCTACGGGAGATTATCTGCATCCAGTTACAGAATCTTTCTAAAGAA
The DNA here is from genome assembly GCF_011077185.1 of Oxyura jamaicensis. Taxonomy (NCBI): domain Eukaryota; kingdom Metazoa; phylum Chordata; class Aves; order Anseriformes; family Anatidae; genus Oxyura; species Oxyura jamaicensis. The sequence goes on along the minus strand of NC_048897.1, from coordinate 49,752,380 downwards.
AGGAAGAATTCAGCTTTGATTGAGACCAAGCATTTAATTAACGTTCCAGCAGAAGCGCAAGAACCTCAGTGAGAAAGGACCTCAAAGCAGCATCGATTTCTGCCTTCCATATTTTTCACTCTGTAACAAAGATGTTTGAGCGCCAGAAATTCAGCAGCTGCAGTAATACCATGCAGGAGAAGTTACAGTAACCAGCTGTCAGTTGGATCCCAAACTTGAATTTTTTCTTTCTTGCAACCTTATGAAACCGTAATTAAATGTTAGGAGGTGAAGGAAAAACATACTTAGGACACTCCAAATCGTTTCACGACAATATAAAGCAAAATCCGTAAAGTCCAGGGAAGTTAACTGGGAGGAGATCAAAAGGATATTTGATGTTTTGATATGGGAGGAGATTTGGGTTGTCTGCATCAACTCAAATTGACAGTAATACTGTTAAGGAGAAAAGCACCACAGGAAACCAAAGCAATAGTCTTAATTTACTGCTGAATCTTTCAATTCTGTTTCCTTCCTTTCCCTTCCTTGGAAACTGCATCTTTTATTTATGCTTAGAGGAACTTATCCCTGAAGGGCATGTCTCACCAAGATGATCTTCTGGGGGACAAAACAAATTTAATACAAACTTTGTCTGCTTCAAATTGCCAGAAAGTTAAATGAGCCCATATGTTTACATCAGGCTCCTTCATCACGTTGCAGTGCCTTGGTTATAAAGGACGGAGCACGCTCTGCTGCTGGAACTAGAATGGGTTACTTACACTTGATACCTCCTTTCACCAAAGACTTCTTACATACAAAATAACAATCCTGAAGGACAGCAGAAGGTTCTTTTTTACTGATAAACTCTGCCAAAGGTCTGTGAAAGGGCTAAGCAAAGACAGTTTAAAAATCCGCACCTTTGTCTGATACCAGAATTTTAAGAGATGGATCATTGTCAGTGGCAGGCAACAAAGTATAAAACAAACACACACACAACACACACCCCTAAAATCTCCTGCTGCCGAAGTTTCCAAGCACCCAGCCTTTTATTCAGCTGGTTGAAAACCCTTTCCATGAGATATCCTAGACATCCTGGGACAGCTGCTGGTCAGCTGAGGAATGCCAGCCCTGGGTGATGCTCCCAGACAGAGCACGCTCCTCTTTCCCCACTGGAGATCACACAACAGCCCTTCCTACCACGACGCACAGCTTGTATTTAGCTCAAAGCCCAGACTTAGCCAGGGGTTAGATGGAGGACGATTGAGCTTCACTGGAGGATGGATGTGTGAATTAATCAGCACAACCTGCACCTACTGCTGCGGGACTCTTCATCACCAAGGACCGTACCTAAACGTTACCAGGTTTTAACTTCTTTGCCTCCACACCAGGATGAATTTGGAAGGAAGGATTACGGTATTTTGCTCAGTGCATCGGTTCATTTGTTTCCTGCCTCCAGCAGATGAAAGCAATCCTACCCTAGGCTGATGACTAAGTAGTTCAAGAAGGGAAAAAAAAATAAAAAAGCCAAGGATTAGTCCTATGAAGCTGGCCTTTCTGGAGCTAATCAAATCTCATTTGCTCTAATTTGATCCTTATTGGACTCTGCAAGGAAGATTTTCCTTAGGCCAGCTTAAAAAAAAAAAAAAAAAAATCCTGTTTCCTTTTTCATTGCCATGCTGTTTGTAGGAAGAGAAGACATTTACATACAAAGAGCAAGCTATCTCCAGATTTGCCAGCCACCCTGAGATACTGTCTGCACAGAAAATTCTTTATGAGAAATGACAGAACCGAGAACACCTGCTCACACCCATAGTGCAAGTTTTTGTTTAGTTTTTGTTTCCTCCCATTAGGAAACTCTTACCTTTTGCAAATTACATTATTATGTCCCTGCCAGGACAATAATGTTGAGTCAAATGTTTCACTATCCAAGGTGACCCTCGTCTCTAATTAAGCCTTCAACCCCTTGAATCAGACTTTACCTCCAAGTTTCTCACCTTCATCACATCAGCCTTAAGCCGTCCTGGCTCTATCAGAACTATGTCAGCACTTAGGTATTGCATCATGGCCTAGAAAGGCAAAACTGAAACACCCAGCAGGCCACAGAACCTCCAAGAAGTTTTACTACTGCTTCTGAAGAGCAAGGAAGTCAAGCTCATCTCTCCAAACCTGAAGGACCAACAGAGGAAAAAAGGCTTCCTTCTGACTCCTAACACACTGGATGTAAGCTCATGCAAACTGAGGTGCAGAAGCCAAGCCTACAGATTATGTTCTTGACACAGTAGTATCTCGCCTGCCTTGCTGCCCAATTCCCCGTGCAAAAAGAGGCATCCAAGGACAAGTAAAACAAACCACTCATACCACCACACAAACACAAGGTCTCCTGACAACAGCAGTGATATTGCTAGAAGCCCACAGTGCTGGGCACTAATTAAACATTGTTCATTAATTAGTTATTAATAAAAGCAGCTGTTGTGCATCATAGATGCAGAAATGTACCGAAGACCTTCAAAGGCCCCTTCCCACCAGTTCCCTGTTCCAAGTGGTAGCGTGGCCAGTATTAGACCGTGTCAGCCCATTTTATCCAGCCAAATCTTGAAAAATGAGGATGGAGTCCCCCTGTCTGCCGTCTGCACTCCTCCTGGGCTGCAGCACTATCCTCTAGGGGGAATCCCCAAAATGAGCCTCCCAAGCTGCAGGTGGTGGTCGTTGTCCCTTACCTTACCATTTGCTATTACGCTGAAGAGTTTGTCATAGAATCATAGTTTGCCTCTGTCACCCCTGTAACACCCTTTCAAGCAGGCTGCTGGAGTTCACCCGGGGTTATGGTAACATCAACAGGGGCAGCAGGACACGAGAACAATTCTGAAGGTGAGACCACAGCTTGTCAGGTACTGCAAAGTGAACACCAAGGCAGTGCTGGTCAGGTGGAATGAGCACCAAGGGTTTCTTCAAGTTCCTTGGCTCTGAATAACAGAGGACAGATTTTAAAGTTCTCAGTAGCACTTTGGGTCATGAGCAAAAACAGAAAGGCAAGCACAGAGCCACTGCATTCCAGGATCTACATCAGGGCAGAGCTGATGCCACCGTACCTGGGACAGGGGGACACATTTCAGCTAGCTACAATTCGAAGCTGGGCAGCGTGGATCAAACAAACCAGATGTCAGAGCTGGTCCTGTGCCTGATAATAAGGCTGTGGCTGTGCCCCACTCTCCATCCTAGTCTCACCCTCTCTTGCGTAAGCAGACAGGAGATTTCTTTGTGCACGGACCTGCTCCCTCACGGTGGTGGCAGGATGAAGCCCCGATTCCATCCGGAGTCTTTCAGCACCTCTATAGAACAAATAATTTGTTTCTTGGACACCAAAACATTCTGAAGACTAGAAGAAAAGCACCAGGTATTTTTCCTTCAGTAACTCACTGGTATCGCACAAACTGCGAACTTCTTTTCCTTTTTTTTTTCTTTAAACAAACATTTCTTAGGCTTTGAAGCATGAAATAAGTAAGCCCCATAGAGAATGGTATTTTTAGCTCCCAGGATCACATGATGTGCCAATAGCTTCTGTCAGGATCATCGGTCTTGCAAATTTAAATTGATTGAAGTAATAAGAGCACTTGGCAAACATACCCAGTTGAAATGTATGAAAGTCCAAAACTTCTCATCAGACAGCATGAAGTTTTAAGTGCACTTCTCTATAAAAGCTCCTAAACGATTCATATTGCTGAAAAAAAAAAAAGCTTTAAAATGTTTTGCAACACGGTGACTTTTTTAATTTTCATTTATCAACACAGCAGTTAACCTCGTTGTCAGAGCTCTGCTCTTCTTTTCCAACTGTTTACTTAAATCAGTCTCTTCTGCATTAAAAACTAATTAATTCAGTACCGCACAGTAATTTCTACGACAAACAAACAGCAGGATTCTTGGGGTTATTCTTGCATTATTCTTATCCAGGATGGATGTGGGATGCAGTAAGCAAAATTGGCAGAATGTGACACTCTTACAAGCCTGGATTTATACTGATCGAAGACAGAACAGCCACATAAAAGCTTGAGGAATCTCCTTGGGTGTTTTTTCTTCATTGTGATCAGACATAGGGTGAAAATCTCGATGGACAGAGGTTTTCCATACCCACCGCCAGATGCCCCTCAGCGCTGTGACTCCAGTGGGGCAGGTTTGCTCCTGCTGAGAATCTGGCCAGCACACACATCTCTGCTACAGAAACCAGAGTACATTAAGGGCAGGAAAAGCTCAAATAACTGGGGGTGGCAGAAAAACGTGTATTGGTCGAGGTCAATGAAACGGCAAATGAAAGTCAGCCAACCTGCATGGTTTTCTAGGATGTCACATTTCTTCCTGTTTCAGTCATTTCTGGGTTATGATGCACTGACTGAAACACATAGGAGAAAAGAAGAAATAAAGCACATTGGCCAGATTCTTCTTAGCTGCACCAGGATATCTCCAACCATTCCAGTAAACCCTGTGGGTTTCCACTGAGGTAAAACGGTTGGAAATATCTCCCCTCATTTCCATTGTTTTTCCTGAATTGCACTGGTAAAGGGAAGAGAAGAATTTCTGATAAAGGCTGGCACTTTTTTACTTTCAGAATATGAAAATAAGAGCTTCATTCAGAGATACAGTCTGTCAACTACAGCACCTAATTATGGCCAAATCTAATTGCTAAAAGCAGCTGGCTTGCAGGCAAGCTCCACTGACACGAGTTAGGACATACACCAAGGACAAGGTAGTAGAACGAGTCTGTACATGATAAAAAAAGGCTTGTGTTTGCTCACATGACTAACAACAACTGTACTCCCTTGTTAATTGATCGATATCTATGGATATCCACTTTGAGCCTGAAATGCCTTTCCCCTAAGCAGGAACTGACTGTCCTGTGTCCAGGCACGGGACTCCACGTCCCCCCACAGGCATGGCAGGAGCTGAGCACAGGGTCCAAATCCACAGCCTACCCGACGCATACATTTTTGTGGTCCCTTGCTAAAAGCCATGGAGCCCGAGTCCAGCTGCAGCTAGAGATTACCCTGACTCTCCCAGGATTTGTCGTGGCTTAAAGAATAAATAACGGGCTGCTATACCATGGCTTTAACGCAGGCATTAACAGCATATAATACACCTGACATGTTTTTACATATTGAATGTAAAATATAATTAGGTATATTTGCATGTAATGTAATAGAAAAATCAAAGGAGGTCAGATTAGGTAATTGTAAGTGCCCCTGCTGGCCTTCCAAACGCCTACAAACCAGGAGGCATTAAGAACACGTACGCCGAAGCAGCTGATCCAGCTGCCAGGCAAGCTTGGTCAAGGTCCACCAGCTACGCAGCTCACTAGTTCAAGAGTCTCCACACCCTAAGGATGCCACCAGCAGCAGCAGACGAGCAGAGATCACAATTCACAGCTTCCAGACTGACTGCAAGGGAAGTATTACGCAAGCGTGGTGGCCTGTGATATGCTGGGTGATGCTCAGCACCTTCAGAGCTCCTTCCCATGCTTCTGGCTGGACAGCTTCCTTCCTGGGACGCTTCTTGATGGAGTAGGATTGCTTCTCTCTGATGGTACAGGGATATCTGCAAGCAGGTACACACCAGAACTGGTAGGGGCTGAGCCTTTACACCACCGGCATTTTGAACTTGAGCGCACACTCTGTACCCTGCCGTTAACAAAATAAATAAATAAGAACACCCTGACCATCCACAGGAGCTCATGGGTCAGATGCTGAATAGCTGTGCTATAAATAGGCTCCAGCAGTCTTCTGAAAAGCATCGAGACGTAAGAATTGTCAAACACAGACAGAGCACCTAAATATTCAGTGATCTAATTCCGATCTCCCTCACACAAGGTATATACACCCTGGTGTAAAGCCGTATTTTTTTTTTGATGGAGAAAGTCCGGATTTATCTAGGCACAAGATTACTACCCTATATTTACTTCTATTTTTAATCCTTGTGATTAATAATTAATGTTACATGGCATGTTTAAGATGAGAACATATTGCTGCTCTAGAAAAAACTAATAGAGGAGGCTTTCCTGCTTTTCCAGATAAAAGAAACTAACAAAGAAACATTCTTCTCTAATTTCACACAACAGTGCTGTCTTCTGTGATTGCTAAATTAACGGTGCTGCTATCACTGTGAAATGGTTTATAAACTTGGAGGTTATTAGTCAGCTGTTTACTTTTCTACAAAAACAAAGAAAGCTTCAACAGGCAAACAAACTCTACAACACGGCAAACAAAACCCACGTCCCAGGAGTAAGACCGACTCCTTGTGGTCTGCAGAAATCGCCACTGAACAAGGCAAAGGAAACAGTTACAGAGACAACACCGATAAAGTTCCTGCAAAGCAGTACAAGACCAAAATTAGCTCACTTTATGCACCAGCAAGTACAGCATATTTGCAAGCAGATTCACACGAGACAAAATGCAACAAGAGGGGAAAAAAACAACTGAGTGCTCAGTTCTGTAGACCTGACTCGAGGCAAAATTCCCATTCCTTTCAGTAGTTTTGCTCGAGTCAGGACTCCAGCTCTGGAACCTTAATTATGGCTGAATAACCAACCCACCACCAAGTCTGTCAGCACATCGGGACCTCTCCAGCCACGCAACATGAGCGAGCTTTTTCCTTTCATTAGCTGCTTCTCCATTCCCCACGATACAGCGAGTGCTTCATGCCCACCGGCTCCAGCTGTTGGGAAAGTCACAAAGGGTTTGTCGCCAGCATCAAAACCTCAACCTCCGGGGCTCGTGCTAACACGAAAACTAGACGGTTCTCGAGAAGACTGGCAGAGGACAGTTGACTTAGGGCAGCTTCTCCGCGCAACACAAAATGAGGTCGTGGCACTCCTTGCCAGGGGTTGTCATAGATGCTAAAAATAAAAAAAAAAAAGTTCAAAGATTCAGAAGTGATTGATAGCCTAGTGCTGGGAGGGGTGACAGAAAGGGGTCACTGCGTTCATGTCATGTTTCGTTTCCTACAGCACCCCTGCTAAATGAGGACCCCATGGTGAACAGGCTTTGGCAGAGGCATGGAAGCTTTTGTGATGGGCCCCACTGGACTAAGACTCCAGTTAATCAGAAGTGTTTCTCAGGCACCAGTGCCCGGAGCCCCACAACTACATCCAGAAAGTTAACTTCTAGCTTTTAAAATGATTAAAATCAAATAAATAAATAAATAAAACAAGCTGAGAGTTTGATGGAAAAAGTATCACATAAAACACGCGTTGTCACGGTCTCCGAAGAGATAGGAACAGCAGTTTTAAGACTGCTGAGTTGTCATGCCACATGGATTTGTACAAGAAGTTTGGTGCTTAAACCATGCCAGGCCACCAGGATTACAGCCCTTCGCAGGATGAGTAGAGAGCACTAGAAGAAAAAGCTTTAAAGTAAGAGATACGCTGATGTTTATGTCCTCTAAAAGGGATTTTCAGAGATTGTGAGCAATCTGTATGATCGTGACTTATGAAGATGGGACTTGGCGTGCAGCAAGCAATGAAGAGTTCAGCCTCTTTGGTCCCTTTCCCTAGATGGCTAAATGGAGAAATTTCCTCTGAGACAGGGAAGATGTGAGAGACATGAGAGAGAAAAGAAAAAAAAAAAAAAAGGCAGAAAAAAGCTACTCTTGCTACCATTTCTAGTGGGCTCGAAATGAGATTCTCCTAGCAACCTGCTCCAACCTTACCCCAGTCAGCTCCTTGTGCAGAAGATGCCCTTACAGTCCACACACAGACTATTCAGGTTTTTCAGACAGAGGCTAGATGTCGGGTTTGGATCCCAGCCCCTTCACCCTTCAGGCCTCTCACAGGGATACAGCTGCAGCTCTCGGTCCAACCCAAGAGCCTTTTCTTGGGGTGAGATGAAGTAGGAGATGTTTGGCTGGCGGACCAACTCTTGGTTTAAAGGATATTCCTGACTTCTCAGCACCATGGCACAGAAGGCAGCAGTCCAGATGGCCTGGACTGGACAATCACAAGCAATCTCTTAAATTTATTAGTTTAATGGGACTGTTAAATACAGCTCTTCTGGTATTTAACCAGTTCTGCTTCACTACTCATTTGGCCTCCTGTAAATTGTTAATTAATTTTTTCAACCTGTGCAAAGGGCTGGGCCACATCTAGAGAGCGCTCGAGCCCGACTCCAAATGGTACCTGAACCTTGGCTTGTCACACGCCACATCTGAGAATGTCACCATCTGTGAGCAATATGTCGAGATGACTTCATTTGCAAAATGCTGGCAAAATACTGGAGAGAAATATGACAAAATCAGTTACAAAGATTATTTCAAAGTCACTGACAAGTTGGCCAATGTTTTTTCCTCGTTATCTGCTCCGTTCTGCCCTCGATCATCTCAAACACAGGCAAAAATGAGAAACTCATCATAGCATATACATTTAATGTCGTTAATAGAGCAATGAAATACTGTATTTTATGAGTGTCTCAGCAGTCAGTGCTCTGTGGAACAGTATATTCTAAAGAATAACGAGATGGCAATGACGCAAGGTTTGTCTGGAGCTGCTGTATCTAGAGGGATACATTTCACATCAACAACAATTTGGTCTGGTGTACCCCCAGAAAAACCACTGTCAGCTCAGGGACCTTAGTTAAACACTGCTACAGGAATCTTTGGAAACCCGAGGAAGGTAAAAGAAATCCTGAAAGAGTGGAAAAGAAAACTTAAATGGAAAGAATATATCTGAGCAGCTGGAGATACCAGGCAGCCTGTGCTCAGTTCCCATAAAAATAGCAGACCACATAATCAGAACAGACTACACGTAAGAAAACAAGGAGAATGACCGTCAGAGCTTCGTCAAGACTAAATCACATCAGTCTAATGTTGTTTCTACGACAGAGTAACAGGCCTGTGAATAGAGAAGGACAGGAGACATTACAGACCGTGATGGCAGTAAGGCTGCTGATGCTGCCTGGCGTGACAAGACAGGGAAACTTTCACTGGGTGGAAAAGCGCTCCTGGACCAGACCTGGAGCTGCTACCTGTGGCTCCGTGTTAACAGTGTTAACTAAGGATTCCTACCAATAAAAAGTGAAAGGTTATTCCCACCTAGAGCAGAGAAGCAGGTGTACAGACACGGCTTGGGGAATAGCCACAGTTTGCTAGAAGAGGACTGGGAGGTGAGAGGAAACCCCAAGGCGAAGCTGCCTCACCTGTGCTATACTGTGGCCAACGATTCAGACGTGGAAGAAGTGAGATGGATAACTCATGGCATGCTACAGAAATGAAGGGTTCTCTTCTGCAAGACTGTGCTGGCGAGACCTTAGCTGAAGACCTGAGTCCAGTTTGAGGAATCAGATTTTAAAAGAGGTGTGCGCTCACTGGAGCGAGTCCAGAAGAAAAAGAAGATAGGCAATTTTCTAGAAAGAATGACTTTATCCAGAATAAGTGGAAGACTTCAGTTTGTGCAGTGAAGATAAAAGAAAACAAGACAAAGGTCATCAGATTTGTAGTATTTGCTGCATAGGAAGAGACCAGTCTGGTCTCCATGTGAAAAGTAACTAGGACAAATACTAGGTCTGAACCATGGGAAACAAACATTTAGCCCTAAGGAAATAACACGCAAACAAAGCACTGGAACAGGCTGGAAGGAGGGATGTTTTTACAACGGGTTAGGTAAGTATCCACAAGGACCGATACAGTAGCTATTTCTCCATACCTCTTCCACTTTTGCCATCCTCTGAGATGATCGTGGCTCAGACCACACACTGCACCAATTAAATGTTTTAAAAGTGACCAAATCCCAAACATTTTAGTCGGGCAAAACGTCTCCTAGCGCCAAAATCTTGATCAATGGTAAAGGTGTCAAAGACCATGTCAGGTTCTGCCACTCTTCATCATGTACCTTCAGCTGAGGAACAAAACATCCAGTCTGGGCAGCATCCCTCTTGAGAAGGAACATCACAGCAGACTGATTCACAATTTAAATGCCTGCCCATGATTTTGCAAAGTTTTAGGACTATCTTTGTGGTTCTACATTTGCATCCGATCTCCACAATTACTTTAAAATGTTCTGCTGTAATAGAATAATCAGAGGCAATTATGGAAGGTCAGAGAAAGAGCAGGCATAATATATTCTGTTAGCTCCTGCTAATAGTTCATGATGTGGAGCTTTATTAATGTGTCTGGGACACGTCCCCCAGCCCACCTGAGAAATGCCAATGCTCCTTAGGGGAGGGCACTGAAAGGATTCGCAGTTTGCAGGTCACTCTTCACAAAGATAAAGATGAGGGCTTGCAAAGAAGCCAAAGGCAATTAGAAACTTTTTCCCCCTCAATGAAATCCAGGCATGCAGAGCTGTAAGAATAAGTGCTGTGGCAGAAGGATTAAGGCAACTTTTCTCCCATCCTGAGAGGTCAAGTTAAGTCTAGGTCCAGATTCACACTGAAGATTGCATCCCCAATTAATCCAGCTCAGAGCAGCTCCTTGCTCACTTGCATCAAGTGTTGAAAAGCAGCTGGATACAATATTAGCCTCTTCTATAAACTCATGCAGTGAAGACTGTAAGCACTGCGGTGCTTTTAACTTCATTCATCCAACAGGGCACAAAGGCCTGAGCGAACTGTCACCAGGGCCAAAATCCCCAGGAGCAGCTGAGGAAGGAAACCCCAAACCTTCTCTGCTCATCTCACGCACCCATTCTAGACAAGGGCTGGTTCAAATTTTTGGGCTGGTTCCCTTCTCACCTGATCCACACAACACACAACATTTATTTCCCCCTGCTTCTTGTGCTTTTACGCTCTGATGGAAGATAAAGATGTCTTTGCATCTCCACCACCACATCTTGCAGAGGACAAGGAGTTAAAGCATTTGATACCGAGCCACGCTTCCCATTAAGGGCGCGCTTAAGAAAAACAGTGTGAATACGTTACTAATTATCTCCTTAACAATTAAAATCAGAAGATCACCAAATAAAACCTATGAAGTCACCTGCTGGTGTGCTTCCAGTCACCTGTTTATGCATCTGACTTTATAATAAGCCTAATCATCGTGATTGCCCTTACATTAAATCCTCAGTCTGTTTAGAAACAGAGGGAAGAAATAATTCCCTCTGGGCATGCCCTGCAAATGACTTCCCTGTTCTTAGCATCCCTCTCTGCCACACTACAACTAACAAGCTACATACATCAGTTAACTTACAACTTTTCCCTTCTTCTAGTGACAATCCTTGCTTGCAACATTCGACGAAGAAGCTGGTAAATGCTGACAGACCAGCTCCTTAACCCATTCTTTCAGGGCATTACTGAAATTCCAGGTACTTCCCCCAGCCACTTGCAGGTAGACATCAGCGAGCTGCAGCCCCATTCAGAGCTCACCACACACAACATAAACCCAGTTCATGTTTGAAACTGGGAAGCCACAGGGCGTATTAGAGCTTGCGCAGCGCAGAGCTGCCATGGCGCTGTTTTCTAACTGGAGTTGCCTCACATCCACATGGCTTAGAGCATAAGCAGAGTGAATTCTCCTCTACCCAAAGACTAAACATCCAGGGCAAGAAGTTAAAGCCAGCCACTCTAAGAACCTTTGGCTCTGCCAACAAAGCAAACTCATTAACTGCCAGCACCGCCCTTCTGCATCAATCACCAGACCCCTAGGACTTCCCCTACAAACTGCTCCAGTATCTGCTTCTCATCTTGGCACAGGAAAATAACAGCAGCAAAGCAATTCAGACGTGCCTTGAGCCTACTGCGCATCTCAGGCCGTCCAGACTTCCCTGCAGCCTCTGCCAAAGCAGAGAGAGTCAACTCTAATTTGCTGCCCAGCTGTGACTTTCTTGTACCCACCAGCACAGGGTCACTACCCAATAGAGAGAGCTCCAGCCCAGCCCTCTCCCTCAGCTCACACAGCCCTCCCTTGCCCTTGTTATGCTGGGAGAGCTTTAGCAGCACAGAAATGGGATAACCAAGTTGGCATCAGCAGTGACTTCTAGCATCTCTTTTCCTCAGTGCCCTCCTATCAGGGCTCTCAGCCTGCAGTTTTCTACATGCTCCCGGAGGTCAAGAGCCAGCCCAGAGAACCTAGCTGACGGCACCTGGATGGTAAACCTGCTCCAGCAGTCTCTGCCCTCAAGGAATCTCTCCAAACCTGTAATGTAAAAACAGGAGATAACTTCATAATCTACCTGCCGTTGATTTGCAAACATGATCTCATTATCAGCCACCTCTTTGCAGCTCTGCTTACGAAAGCAAGACCTCTGTATTTTACCTCCGAAGCAGAACCGAGTCATCTAATCCAGCGGCATTACATAAATGAGCTTCACACCAGTGGGGAGAGCCTAATAGATTTTGTAGGTCAGTGCTACTGGCAGATATTTCTCTAAAGACTACGTTGAGAGTTCAAGGGGAAGAAAAAAAGAAAACAAAGCCATCCTTCAACTAGGTTTTTGAAGGCAGAGTCCAGTAAAAGTTAATAAGAGTGGGGAAGAAACACAAGGAGCAAGAGCTCAATTGATTTGTTGTAAGCTGATCTGAAACTGGTTTGAAAATTTGGGGCATGTGAGGACAAAAAAAAATATTCTAGCAGAGAACAACTCAAAAATAAAAATAGCAGCATTGGCTAGGAGCAGGTCTTCAAAGGGATGTCAGGCTTTACAATACTTTGTGCAGCAGCAACTCAAAAGGCTTCACGTTGTTGCTACACAGCAATATTAAAACCAGTGTTCAGTTCTTTGGGAAATAAACATCCAGCAGAATAATAAAATGCAACCAAAGGAAAGTTGATTTAAATCCTATTTATAAACCCCCGAGGCATTTTTCCTTGTTCAGTGCAGTCACCACGATGTCAAATTCTAATTTTCAACACGGGTCAGAAACGGCGCTAACTGGCAACTCAACTCAATGCAGGGGTGACAAAAATAATTTCTAGGAACTTAGCCTTTAAATAAAGAGGACCGGTGGCATTTCTTCATCACCTTCTTTAAAGCTAAGAGTTACAAGCAGTACTAGATTTGCTCCAAAAAGAGAGAAACTTAATACTTTCAGTGACTCCTTTTGTGCAGAAATGTTTTCTTTGCTCTTAAGGAGCCCAAGTGTCTGAAAACGACTGAGGAGCCCTCTTCTTCCCTAACCTGCAGGAGAGGGGGGAAGCCTACTTTTCGTTCCCAAGGCGCCATGACATATTTGTGAGCCTAATAACAGCCCTGCAAAGTAGATAAAATATTAAGCATTATTTCTACATTACACCAGGAGAGAAATAGAGGGCTAATAGTCAGCCACGGGTTTTCTGCAAGTACGAAATTAACCTTGGATTTATTATTTCAAATAAGAAGAGATGATCATTATGAATATTTTATAACATTTTCTGTAGCCTTAATAAAATAACTACATTCCCTCCATTTTTTAAAACTGCAAAGGGTTCACAATCGTCATCTGGGGTGCTCTACAGGTCTTTACGAATAGCACTGTTCTGGAAATCAGGCTTTTATTCATTGAATTTTGAAAGAAAAAAAAATGAAACTGTCCCGTAGAAACGTTTTGCTGTTTTTACTGCATCATCTCAAAGTCCCAACCAAAGGGAGGTCTATCCTAAGAGACTCCTGGCATCCCTGTACAGCCTGGAGAAGCAGGCAAACAGAAGACAGCAGGTTTCTCCTGCTAGGTCAGTACCTTATCTGTGTGTTGGGTGGAATTAGAGTACATGATGTGTTAGCTTCACATGATGCTTATCACCCCTAACATCTCCATGCTTTGTTTTTCTTTTCATCTGTCTTCACAAATATTTAGGGAAAGGAAAGACCTGGCTCCAAGACTTCTTGGAGCGACCCTCATCCACCAGCTGAAGAACCTCATCCAAAGAACGAGCAGCACAGACCTGCAGCAAAACAGATGAAGTTGCTTCCCTACAGATTTGTGTCTTTTACCTGGATTCTTTGGTGTCTAAAAAGCAATTAGACAAATTTATGGAAGAAATACCCATCAGAGGCTACTGAAATAGACATGCACCAAAAAATTCCCAAGGTGCAGATCAATGGAGGATGGTAGCGTACCAGGCATCTGCATCATACGCTTCTCTGCACATCTCCTGCTGACCTCTGCCTGAAGCTGAATGGGAACCAGATGCACCTCCGATAAGACCAACAAGGTTTTAAGCAGTACACCTCTTCGTCAGGAGTGAGCTAGTTCTACAGCTTTCCTACTGTGGGAGAACCATGGGGCTCCCCTTTTTCTAGCTGGCCACCCGTTTTCACAAGGTCCATAACAGCACCTGGTCTTTCATGCTCTCCAGCTCCTGTTAAGTCTGCTCAATAGATTTAAAAGTTATCAAGAGGGGGGGTAGGGACAGAGATATCATGCTCACATAAGCCTTGTTTCCTTAAGAAACCAGGTTAAACAACTCCACAGATGAAGAGTTACAAGGCGTTCTGTAATCTGCTTTTAAAGCACCCAGGGATGAGGTGCAAAGTCCTAACAGGGCACACGCGGATGTGTTTGACAAGGAGCAAGTGCTTACATTGGACAAAACAACAGCATTTTTAAAAAGTGCTTCTGTGATCAAAGGAGACCCGGCAGTAACTCCAAAGAGCAGGGACCTGCTCTCTCTCACGGAACGACCACGAGGCACAGGGCTATTCTTTCCACTTTAAAATCATCCCTTTTGCTCTCTTCCAGACCTCACCAGCCTTCTACGAAAATACCATAAATTATGGAGCATGAATGATGTCAAAGCCTGCTCTCAGAGGGAGGCTGGGAACAGTAATCACGTATCCTCCAGTTTGGGAATACACAAGCAATTTTTTGCTCATAGCCTATAAAAAAGGCTGCGCACATCAAAGGCACCGAAAGAATTTCCTTTTAGATCTTCCCTTCGACCAGCCCAGCCTGCTGCCGCAGACACAGGGGGAGACGGGAGGCTGACAGGATGAAAAGGGGATGGCAGGACCGAGGAGAACGGCTTAAGCCGCTGAAATACAGAGAGAAAATGTGAATGCAGCAGCAGACCAGCATCTACATACTCAGGTCAACCTGCACTGCATGTGTGCAGCTGGCTTCCAGAAAGACCTGCTTCCAAATACCCAAATGCAGCAGGAGATACTGACCGCAACCCGCAAATGAAGGGCTCTGAATCTTCTCCTCACGTGCATAAAGGGTGTTTGGTTATTCAGACAACCCCAGTCTGCTCTGAACTGCAGTGCCTGTCCACCTCCTGCAGAGGGGAACACGACCAAAATGGAATGAGTTGGTTTACTCAGCCTTGCACCATCCGCGGGAAGAGACGAAGGGCAGTAATTAAACCACCAGAGGATTTGCCTGCTCTCATGAGATCTTGCCAGGTGACAGCATTAGGACTGCTTTACCCCCGGAAAGAAACAAGCAGAGGAAATGATCAGGATCTTGATGCTGTTCTCCAGAGCCACACTCACCTAAAAACACTTTAAAAAACAATAACAAAAAAAAAAAAAGAAAAAACACCTTTTTGTCTACAGCTAAACCAAGAGCATCCTCGGTTGTCAACATCCCCCATCTGGGAGCAGCTCTGGCATTAAAGTAAATCTGAACCCAGCCAACTTTGTCTGCCCCTTACTATTATTTGTATGGCAAATCTGAGACCCCAGCTCAAGCAAAAGAGCAAAAGCAGCAGCTGTACTGACATGCAGAGTGGTGGTGATGGATTTCTTCTCCATTCCTCTTAGCAGAATAAATCTGTAAGCTGTGCTTCCCATTCTGCTTGCATCCTTAAGCCAGTAAGCTACAAGGAACGTCTCATTCCCACAAAGCGCAGTGAAACTTCACTACACTCTATAAATATTTTACAACGACAATAATCAAGGGGCGCGTTTGCAAAGAAGTGGCTCTAAAAGCTACACCTACAGAACTGGAGGGCACTGCAGTTAAAGCACACGCACACGCTCCCAGCAGGGGTATTTCCAGGTGCCTGCCTTAGACACTGTGGCCTCAGAACCACCACTGGTGCATCTGTGCACGGTGAGAAGACGCAGGGTTAAGGAAGTCCTCTTGCCCACGCACAGACACCTTTTCCTCTAGCAGACTTCTCCAGGCCCGTGGCTGAGGACTCCTGTCTTCACAGGGATACTCAGAACAGTGGCTCTGAAGTCACTTCAAAGCAGATGTGCACAAAGGCGCTGCGCAGACCCTACCTAGAAGCGAAGCTGTCCTGATTTCATCAAATTAACCTCCTTTCCAGCACTGAATGTGTGGAAACAAACGGGCTGCATGGGAAAACCCAACTGAGCAGTCTCTGCGCTGGTTTTGCCTGCACCTGAGAGCTGACAGCCCTCGGAGGGGACCCTCATCACCTTTGTGAAGGCACCAGGCCAGCGGCCGCTGGGCAGCTCACTGCACTCTGAAGTCAGTCCAATGCCCCCTGGAAGCTTCAAGCTTTGTGGTACACAGCTCCAGGTAAACCTGTGCCCGAGGGTCCCCCAGGAGAGGTGGCAGCAGGCAGCCCTTGTACTGGATCACCTCGACAGGACACACAGCTCAGCACACCACCGACAGCTCAGCTACGTTTTTCAGCTGAAAAATGTGTTTTGCTCCTTCTTCCAAAGCTGCTTCAATACACGTGAATAACAGCACTTCTTCAGTGACACTCCAGACACTTATACTGCTTTCCCAGAAATATTCTCAAAACATTTTTTTTCCTTCCTATCTAATTCCCCGCTTTTTTCTTTTTCCTTTTCCCATCACATCCCGCCCTGGGAAAGAAGTAAGAAATGATAGAAAACCACAAAACTTCACCAGATGTGTTCTTCTCTTTCACATTCCTGGTACACACTAAGCTCAACCATTTCCCACCTACTCTCCGTGTTATCAGCCTCGTTGAGAACTGCACGAGTGTTTTCTCATATGCAGAACCAAACCTCCTCAGGTGGTTTCAAGTGCAAGCCACGGTATGGAAACACCATGAAGAGTTCGCCTTCCTACCACCCATGCTGTCAGCACTGACGAATTTCCTCTGGCAGGGCGCTGGGAAGCATCCCACTTGCACACGAGCTGCTACAAACTGTGGCCCCTGTAATGCGCAGCGCAACAGGTTATTTCTGGCACCGCAAAGAAAAACCTCGACCTGCACCCACACGGCTCCCTGGCTGCAAATTCCACGTGGCAAGCTTGGTCTGAGAAAAAAAAAAATATTAAAACTCCTAGATTTTAGATGTATAAAACAACTGCACTAGAAGATGCTGTTTTATTTCAACATGTTGAACATAAATCACTGTGCGAAGCACCGCAATCACTTCTCAGTCTCTGAGCTCTCCGACAGAGAACATGTGTTCCAGCCCTGGTTTTTGCTTATCTTACCCAGGCACGGCAGCACGTGGTTTCAGAACTGTCCTCAGCCATGCAGGTGCACGGAGCCCATTAGCTGTACCAGGCCTGCAGAGTCGTGTCCCTATCAATCACCTAAAAAAAATCAGCCCCCAGTAGGGAACTGTTTCTCAGTGAGCTGCACAGCACCTCCGACTACGCCATTAATAATACAGGTGTGTGTTAGCCCTTATCAAAAACGTCCCCTGGAAGACTTTGTCTCTGCAGGATGAGAGACAGCCGCGCTGTATCTTGTTTCAGCAGGCAATTGCTCAAGCAATACTGCCTCAGTGCCACTGCCCAGCCGTGAATTTAGTCGTAACGCAAGCACTGAGTGCTTGAAACGGGAAAGAACAGAAGAAAACAAGTAGCTGTCGTCACATTGGTCTCGTGCTACAATTTCCTTCTCATTCTGGATGGAGAAATCACTGCCAGGGTGATGGCTGGTCCAGCAGTGGGTTGGTGGAGTCACATTTACCCATGAACTTCAGTGATGGTGCTTGCTTCTCCCCCTCCAAAAAGGGAAACTGGAAACTGAAGAAGACTCAAAACAGTTTGGGAGCTCTTCCTGCACAAGACAAAACAGACTGGACACCTGTGAGGTGGAAAAGCTTTGGGATCACCAAAAGCAGCAGGAAACAACACCTTCCACCCTAAAAATGAACCCTGCTCTTTCGTCTTAGCTTCCAAAGGAACCAGAAGAGGAGCAAAGCAGCTCCCCCTTGCCTCTACAGGACAGCAGGGACCTCTCTCACCGCCTCACTCCGCTACACCTCACTCAGACCAGCCCAACCCAAAATAGGAAAGGGCAAGTCTATTTTATCAGCACTATTTGCAGGTGAAGTCTAGGAAGAATCAATGTTTTTAAAGCAATAACAGAAAGGTCTTATTTGTAGGGCAGGTATACTGAGAGCCGGTGCCTTGAACACACGCTGCATGCCTCTGAATAAATTCACCGTTGTCACTCAAAGCTCCTAGGACGCTCACATTTACGTGATGGCTCTGCCATCGTCGTGCGAGCAATACCCTGGTCGTCAGCTAGGCACAAGGCTGCAGATCTCATCTTCGTGCTGTGGCCGGCCCAAAACGTTGGCCACCAGGGAGTCCCTCTTCACCTAACCGCAAGAGAAAACAACAGCTGACTGTCACAAAGCAGAGCTGGCCCACTTACTTTTGGTGAATAATTTAACCAGCCAGTTAAGCACTTCACTTCATGCCCCCCACACTCTATTTGCAGTTTGCCACAAAGATGCAGTGATTTTTTGGCAGGCATTTTGATTATTCATCACTGCAATCACCCAGCAGCAGGTCTGTGTGAAAAAACGCCTGCCACCCGTTGTTCAACTACCAGCAGCCACGAATTCACTTTCACGGGTGAATGACCACGCAGGGAGTTGAACAAAAGCCCATCAATTTCCAAATGTGCAGAGGAAATGAGTGCAAACGTCCTAAAACACCTAATAAGAAAGGTGTTTAAGCAGGAGAAAGACAAAAGCTTGCTGGGAACTATTTGTAATGTTATTTTTACAGCATTTAACCAAGACCAGAGCTGCGCTTCTCTGCCTAAGCGGCCAAGCTTGGTGAGCCCAGGAAGGCAGAGGGACAGAAAAGCAGACAGAGAGCACACACAAATGCATCCAGGTACTGAAAGCACCTCTACCCAGCCTCAGCACCAGGCCAGGTTCAGCACAAGAGCTGCTGTGTAGTCACCAGCAGAGGAAGAGATCACTCCATCAAATGTTGTCTTGTTCTGTGCAATCTCCAGCAGATTAACATCCCTCTCCCCCACTTTACTGTCTCAACTTCCCCTGCCAAATAGGAGTATTTTTTTCTCTAAGTCCTGGCAAACTTATTTATGAGAAATCTTTAAAGCTTGGGAAATAATTCTTATTTAGGTACAGAAGACTGGGAGAGACTTTTTGGCCATCAATTCCAGCCTTCTGCTAATTTCCAGCCTTAATTTATTCATGGGCTGTCCAGACCCATTTGTACGTATGCCAAGAAGCTCTTCCAGTTTCAATAACTCTTCTCTCCTACCTTTCCCCGTTCGTCTTCCCAAGATGTAGTTGCAGCAGCAGCCATGTTCCCATCTTGGCTCCCCTAAACAAGCCAAGCTCTGCCTGTCCCCTCCTGCAGGTGTGTATTCCCATGGCCCCGGTCACCTCGTTGTCCTTCCCAGCTCAAATTCAGCCTTCTTGCCCACCATTGTTCAAAGCTTCCTCTCCTTCCAGCTAAGGAGATCCCTCATCCTTGAGTCCCTCGAGGGAAGGGGAGACGCCACACTCCAGCCACTAGTGCAAGGCTGCCACGTAGCCCTTTGCAAACAGAAACCCACACAAAGCCTGGCCCTGCTCCAGTAACGGATACGTACCTGATCCTGCCAAAGTTAGTGGGCAGAGGAGAATTTACAACATGATTTCTGCTGAAATAAATTGTTTGATAAGTTATTGCTACTGGTGCTGATACACAGCCATATATATAAATATATATATTGCCTGGGCAGACAAGTCTGCGAGAAGGAAGCGACTACACCAGGACTGCATCCTGTGCTGTGACATCCGCTTTGTGCCCTCAAGGCTGGCAGGGGGTGAGGAAATAAAATAGTTAAATCTAGAGTTTGCAATCCATCCCCTTCTGCAGCACGCCCTCCCTAAAAGATCTGGGAATAAATCTCATATGGGAAATCCCTGCCCAGCATGAAAGGGAAGGGCTCTGAAATAAAGGTTTTTTCCAGCTAGGCGTGGGTTTTAAGGACTTGAGATGCAAACATGGGGGCAGCTGCCACACCTGGTACAGGCTGAAATAGCCCAGAGACTTCTTTAACTTACACAGAGGCTGATCCAGGCCCCACTGCCTCCCTCCCAGACTCCCCACCAGGCACAGCCCAAAAGAAACCAGCCTCATCCACCAAAAACATTGGAGCTCCTTTCCTTGACTCCTTCTTTCCAGTCTCTCCCGTTGCGGGTGCTGTGCGCGGAGAAGCCGGGGGGGCTCTGCAGGCTGCTGGAGAACCAGCGGGGAGCCGCCAGGAACGAGCGAGCCTTGGCTCCCCCTTGGTTCCCCTCGCTGGAAGGGACGAGCCGCCAGGAGGGCACGGCGCTCAGCAAGCAGGGAGAAGATCTCGGCTTGCCATGTGATTCGTACTGCAGCAGAGCTGCTGGCACAGCTGCTCGAACAGCCAGAAGAAAATTCCCTCCTGTGTGCCGGAGGTAGATTTCCCCTCTCCGGCCTTTTGCTCCATTCTGGGAGCAGGAAAGCGGAATTGTCAAGCCTCTGATGCCGGTTCATCATGCCTGTAATCCCAGCGTTATTAAGCAAAGTAATTAAGCACGGACTTCACTTTAAACACTCTGTGAAATCCCAGTGGCTTAGCGCAAGTTCACACTTAAGCAGCCGCTTAAGTTTATTGCTGACATGAGGCTTAACTCGTCAGATTAAACCACAAAACCTCACTTGAGCTGCTCTAGTGGAGTAAGAAAACACAAAGCCTATTCTCTACAGCAATCGTGCCAAGGTTAGGGCAGGTTCAACACTTCTTCCCGGTGCCCAGCACTGCTAAGGACAGAGCTGGGAGGGCGTCTGGACCCGCAGGTGCATGTGATGGTGCCGCTGCAGCAGAGGGATCTCCCCCAGAACGCCACCGCATGGGCGCAGGACCCCAGTCCTGCTGCCAGCACCTTGCCCTGGTTCCAGGCAGGTCAGAGGAGAGAAGAAGGGGGCTTGGAGCAGTGTGGGGGAATGTACAAACCTGGTTTCAACCGAAGTGCCTGCTGGAGGCCGGTGCTGAGGGCCTCCTGGGTGGGAATGAAACCCTCTAAGCCCAGATGAGAACAGACGGATGCGTGGAAATAAGCTTTGTGTATTAAGGCAAGCTCTCCAAGCACAGTAAGATGAGGTGATGGCTCACATGAAGAGCCAGGGGAGCAAGCACAGCCACTGCACATTCAGTACCGTTATGCCGTCTGTGTCTGGGCCAGAGAAAACGGGGCTGCAAAACAACAGCTCTGCAACGCTAACAGCCAGGACAAGACGGAAAACTTCGTGGATGGTGAAAAGAGCTCCATCAGAAAAGACATCACGCAGGCAGAAACCGCTCGACTCGGAGGTGGACTTGGTGAAGCTGATGAAGTTTAGAGGTAAACTTGGGCTGGAGCAGCTTTAATTCAGGGGAAGGCGCAGAAAGACTGGAGCCTCTGTTCTGCACCAGCACAGAACTGACATTGATGCCCTGGGAAATACGGAGTAATTTTGAGGAAACTCACTGGAAGAGAGACAAGATGTCACAGGATTTCCTCAGAGTTATTCCATAAACTCTTCTTTCCCACAGGAGCCAGAGACTTCTTACACACTCTGTACATAACAAATGTAGGAGTTGAGGGACCAAGCCAAGCATCCAAAGACAGAAGGTAAATGAGATCAGAAAGAGCCCCTTTTCATCTCTGGAACAAGAGGGGGTGGAAAAAAAACACAAAACATCACCTCTTGCTCCAACATCTATGTCTTATTATGTAGGGTATGGGATTTTTGCAATATACGTGGATGTAAATACCAGATCAAAATCCATGCTTCTTTTTAATCAGATGGCTTACAGAGAAATAAAGAAGCTGCTTTCCTTCTCTAACAGCTTTTAAAGATAAATAAAATGATAAAAGTGCCTGACAAAACTAACAAAATAATCGTCATCACATGCACAAGTCCAAGGCTGAAGTAGGTTAGTGCACACAAATACAGAAGCAAAAGTCTCTAGAAAATACTCCACTTCTTTGTAAAGACAGCTGTTGAACACTATAGACCTTTGGCATTGGATTTCTGGACCATTTGTGATCAGTCTCTCACCTTCACACAGAACCCCAGGCTTGTTCTCCTGTTGAACCATGAAATACATGCCAATCCACTAAAGGAGGGATGTAAATCACCAGCACAATTCATTCCTTGGGCTTTTTTTGTGTATGTGACATTTTTGAGGACCCACAGCAGCTGCCCAGCCCCAGCCTTCACCTGCAGGAGCAGCTGCAGGACATCATCATCCAAACAACATCCCCACCTGGTGCCTGGCCAGCTCCCTGATGAGACCTGAGGGATAGCAAAAAAAGTAGGCAGAGCAAAGCCACGCTGGGGACAACAGCTCATCCTCAGCTGCCGTCTTCCCCAGGCACCCTTCAGACCCGGGCAGGAGCAGGGTGACAGTGGCAGACTAATTCCACGTGCTAAAGGTCTGGGCATGCAGCAGGTCAGCAGCTCTCAAGTACATTCAGAATGAGTTGTACAGACTTCCCACGTGAGCGTTTACATTTTGACAGAGCTGTAGTTGTACAGAACTAGCTGAGAGACGAACTGTCCACAGGACTTGGAAGCAACACCCCCTGAAGGCTATGCTTCAGCCTAGACACAGGATCTGAGTAAAACCTCCAAGCAGGTCCTACAACAGTGAGCAGTGACTCTCGCTGCTTCAGTGCCAAGAGGCTGCAAGATGCCTGATGCTCCCCATGCCTGAAAGATACCTGTTTTCACCCAGATAGAGTAGAACATCTTTGGGAAAATTTTAAGACCTTAGACCCAACAAAACACAGCCATGAGAATAAGTTAGTAAGACATCAGACCCAACAAAACATGAGGATAAGTTAGTCATTTATCAACTGCAAGCACTCCAAAAATTATGACGACGGCTCCAAAACTTATGAGACTGTTTAAGTAGTGTTCCTGGTTTAGAAGGAACACACAGTTTTCATTTACCTTAGGACATTTCACACTTCCAGTTTTTCTCTTTAAGGATGATGACCACAAATTTTGCTTTTTTTTTTCCTTCAAAAAGCAAGATCTGAGATACTAATCTCCCTCCCAGCACACACACACACACACCCGTCAGCATCCAGTCTCCCACAATGGTACAAAAGGCTACAAGATGTGCTATAAAATCTCAGGAGTCAGCACTTTTGTGAGCTTTCACCTCTCCAGGCATGCTTTATCTAATTTCAAGCAGATGCAATTTGTAGCATCTGCAGAACCTGCTCCTGGACTGAGAAAGCTTGTCTGTGCCTGGGCAGTCCCCCCACTCTGCCCCCGTGCAGAGCCAGTTACACTGCCAACGCTGAATTCAGGTCTGCATTGGGATCGAGAGTGGGAGTGTTGCTGCAGACTGAAAAATTGCATTCTGCCACCAAAGCAAACTTATGACGAAGTATGAAGCTGGTTCCCTCATCTTTCACGGGTAAATCACACTGCAGAGCTCCCCTGGAGCTGCTGCAGGACACCGGTCCCACCTGGCTCAGACTTCAAACAGGCACTGGGCAGCCCTGCATCCATTCCTGCAGATTCCTCTCAGCTCCTTCCCAACTTCTCTGCCTGCAGCCAGACTGCCTGACCTCGCCGAAGGATCCCACCGCCCGCCGTGCTGTCAGCACACCGCCGCACAGCTGAGCAAAACCTCGGGGCTTGACTGCTTGCTTTTTCACCTGGCCATTACACAAAGGAACGTTAGTTCATTTTTCAGATACACGGCTTTCTTCCCTCTTTCACAACAAGCCTTCTGACGTGCTTGTCTGATCTGAGCAGTTATCACGTTTGGGCTTCTTGTAGCCACGCTGGAGAGCGCCGCACTGATCTGGAAAGCAGCTCGCCGCCTGGATCCCAAGGGGGGGGTTAAATACGCAGAGGAAAGTCTGCTCCTCGGTGCTTACCTCACCTGGGTTGTTTGTTTGTTTGTTTTCCTTTCCTTTATTTCCTCCCCATCCCTTGCCTGGATTTCCCTTTTGTTTTCCTTTTTTTTGTTTTTAGCTGTTTGGTTTTGCAAACTGCCAAGTAACTATCAGACAACAAAACCCTAACGCATCCATTTCCTCGGTGGTAAAAATGAGCCATTTCTTTCATTAGCCTAACTTGCACCGCTAAACAGCCCCACAGAGCTCTGGGACATCCACAACCTCACAGCAACCCACGGAGGCTCTCCCAGCCGCAAGAACCCCGCTGTTCCTAATTAAAAACTTCAAAAGGGAAAATTGTGGATCTCTGCAAGGACCAGCCGCTTTAATCTCAGCGGCTCCTTTTAAGACAAAAAAAAAAACACAAAACACCAAAACCATAAGCTGTAAATGTTTCGCGTTAAGATGGCATAAAGACAAATCTCTCAATAACTCCCCACGTTTCTGGAAAAATCCGATTAGTTTGGGGAGGAAGGTGAATATCCTGAGAGTTTTTAGGGTAAAAGGGGCCGGGGGGGGGGGGGGGAACCCCACAGGCACCGAAACTTTGCCGAGCCCTCAGCGAGCCAGACCCCACTGCTGGGGTTTGCTGGGCTGCTGGGCGTGTGGGGGGGTGATAAAAAAAAAAAAAAAAAAAAAAAAACAAAGGAGGAAAGAAAAAGGGGGGGAACTACAGAGAGCAGGAGAACCCCGCACCCCTCCCGAGTGCTGGCTGCAGGATGGCGCCGCGGGCAGCGAAGTTGTGAGGCGAAACCCCGCGTCGTCCCCCCCCGGACACACACACACGGCCCCGGAGGGGCTCCCCCAGCTCCTGGGGGGCCACCTGGGGGGCTGAAGGGGTGAACCCCGATATCTGGTTCCCCACCAAGCCCCGGGTGGACCCGGCCGCAGAGCCCCCGGCTCGGCCGCCTCCCCTCAGGTGACAGCGGGGAGGGGGAGGGAGGGAGCCGCCAGGCGCCCCCGCTCCGGGGGACATTTTGTGGGGACACACGGGGGGCTCTGCCGCTCCCCCCTGCACACACACTCACACACACACACACAGGGGAGAGGCGGGGAGGGCCAGCCTTACTTTTCTGGCTGGAGTAGCCCGGGTAATATCCATAGTAGCCCGTGATCCGTAGGATCCTGTCCTCGATGGTGGCCACGCCGTTGGGTGCTGCCTTCCCATCCATAGAGGGAGGGAGCCGCGGCGGGGCGGCCGGGCGGGACGGCGACAGGAGCCGAGCTGAGCCGAGCCGGGCGCTGAGGAGGAGGAGAGAGAAAGACGACGAGGAGGAGGAGGAGGAGGAGGAAGAAGAGGAGGGGGGAGGAAGGCGGCGCGGGCACGGCCGCCGCAGCTTGTGGCGGTGCCGCCTGGTGCAGGACGGGCTCCGCAGCGCCCGGCCCGGCCTCTCCCCGCCGGCCCTGCCCGCCCTGTTCCGCCCAGCCCCGCCGGGGGGCCGGGGGAGGCCGTTCCGCCGGGGTTTTTAACGGCACGGGCACAAAAAGTGCCTGGGGTCCCCGAGAGATGCGACTGAGGGGGGGACGGGGTGTGAGGGGTGGCACGCTGAAGGGGGGCTCGGCACGGTCCCCCCCCCCCCCCCCGCCCGCCGGGCAGGCTCTGTTTTGTGTGACACCCTGGTGTCACCCCATTCCTGTCGTGACCCCCAAATCCTCCCCGAGCTGGGGGCGCTGGTCCCAGCTGGGCGACTTTTGCCACAGGGTTTGGGATGGAGAGCTTGAGGCTGGTCCCTCCTGGTGCCTCAGAGCAGAGCTGGCCACCACAGCCTGCACCCCAGAGCCTGAAAGGACCTAGAACAGAAAGCACCCGCAGACCTCGGGGAGCACGGCCACCCAAGGGACACCGCTGTGTGTAGAGCTGAGGGGGTTACTCCATCTTCCAGGGTGGTCCCATGCGGTGGTAGCTCCAGCCTTAACGTCCTTGAGAAAGACAACCTGAAATGGTAGCTGCAGACCGTGAGCCTGTGGGTCTCAGTTGCGGGGGGAAGAACGCTGTCTGCAGGCTGGTCTCAACCTTCTGCCCACAGGCATTTACCATGGGTCTCCATCAGGTGCTGGGGTGTTGTGGCACACAACAGCATGAGCTACACGTGGCAGGCAGGAGCACAAAGCATCGTGCACGTGTTCCTAGCACAACACCGTATCGTCAGCTCTGCCTCCCCAGGGGCTGCACGCAGATGTCAGGAAAGGAACAGAGGTCAAATTTGACCTCAAAGGACTGTGCAGAGAGGGAAGCTTTCACCACCACGTGTTGTCCGTGTCCTTCCAGAGAAGCCTGTGACTGTTTTTGTGTGTCCCTTGGAGGCACACCACTTCAAAAGTGGCAGCTGTGCTGTGCCATGCTCCAGGAAGGTTCAGAGGAGGAGAGTGCGTATCTGCCCTCTGTCCATGGAGAGTGGGAGGCCACTTAAGCTGGTGTATACACCTGCTCTAACTAAGGTCTATCCATAAGATATCCTCTAAATCTTTTCCTGCATTCAAAAAAAAAAAAATAAATAAAAAATAAAATAAAATAAAATAAAATAAAATAAAAAAGAGAGAGATGAGAAGTTCATCATTAGGTTTTGTGACTCATTCCAAATGTAAATTCTTTCGTTGGTAAAAATCGGGCGTCAAATTACTTGACTTTTCCTGCTACTGGTCCTTGTTATGCTGTTCTCTGCTAGACTGAAAAGACCATTAGTAGCCAGCCTTTTTTCTCTCAAGATGTATTTATATCTAGTAATCAGCCCACTTTTTTTTCCATCCCTTCCATTGTTTTGTGGCTTTTATACTTTACCAGCTCCTTTTCTGTCCATTTCCATTAACTGGTATACAGGGAACCTCGTCAAGCCATTTCACATCCATTGCTTCTTCCCCTCTTCACATTAATTCTTCTCCCTTCCATGCTTGGCTAAATAAGCTGATGGCATGAAACAGCCTTTCATGAGCACAAACAAATACGAGATGTATTAAAAATAGCCATTGCTGTGACTTTGCATGGGGAGTCGTTAGCTGGTTAGTGTTCATACAGTGCTTTGAAGATCAGCATTTTCATGTGTATGAATGAAGATATAATAAAGGCACTTAAGGTAGTAAATAGTCTTTTGATCTTGATTTCTTGTCTCCTGCTGAGCTGCTAGGTATTACTAAGGGCAGTTACAAATCAGTGAAAATCAAATACCTGTAACTCAGGACTTCAAGACATAGCTCATTTCACAGCTTCTTCATTCTCTTTTAGCCTGGTTATATGAAACAAGATTAATGACATTTAGTGCTTTTCAGTTTATGGATTTGTTTTTCTTATTTGTCCAACAGAAGCACAGACTCCTGCATGGCAAATTTACACCTACTGAAAACAGACATTTTTGTCTTACTTCTGACCGCTAGATTGTTTTATGTAGCTTGCACCTCTCCAGGATTTCACAGACCATGGGACAGAAATGGCTGAGAGCCAGACCGTGTGTATTAGCTGGCTTTGAGAGGTGCTGGGTCAGACGGAGCTGGTAAGGCTCTAACCCCTTCTGCAAAATTAGAATTCTCTGTCCTAGTTAAGGAAGCACAGTTCATGCAAAAATCACTTGCATGGTGTGGTGTGTGGAATCTCTGAATAAACCACAAACTCCCCCCTTCCCTATTTCACCTCCAGTGGGAGTTGGTGTTATGAGAACATTACCAGCATTGATCTCAGCTTCAAAGTCAAATTTGGGGACTTAAAATTGTTAGTTTGCTGAGAAGGAAAAAACAAATGACTGGTTCATTTGAAGGTTAAACTAATATGCCCAGAAACAACTCTAAGCTTCAAATTCTTTCCAAATGCCTTAGTTCTGGCTTAATTTTTCATCTCCTCTCTTCTTTTTATCCTGAGTCTTTCAAGGACATGCTGTGCATGTTTAAGCATCACTAGATGATAATATAAGCAAAGCTATTCTTGAAATTGCTCCTGACTGTGGTTGCCTTCCAACACCACTCTATGCAATAGATACACAGTGGTACCCTCTGTCTCTTTGAAAGCTTATAATGAGTTGCAGCTTTGTATTGTTTCTGAATTCCTCCTATGCTGATGACTTTTCTTTTAAGAAAAAATAAAGCAGATTGCTTTTTCTGCAATTAGGCTTTTTTTCAAGTTACAGTTAAAGGAGTGCAGAGGAAGCCCAGCTGAGTAAGATGTATGAACTACCATTTATTACCAAGAAAAATAAAAAAAATACAAAAAAATAAAGCACTTAAATGATTAGGGACACATGGGAACTTATTTGTTTCATCTTTTCAAGTTAACGGGCCCATCAGAGTTTCTAGATGCAGAAATATGCCAAAGTGATTTTGCAGAGAGATTTGTACCTTTTTTTTACTGCTCTGTGCCTGAAATCCAAAAAAGAACTTTAAAAACAGCAATTTAACTTGAAGCTTGTTGTTGTGCAGGTTGAATTTCCTCCACTCTGTACAAATAGAAATCCTTCTCTAGAGAAAGAAGAAGGCTTACACCATTGATGGCCACAGAATTCGGCCGTGTTTTTTCAAAGAAACACAAAACAAACAACCAGACAAACAAAACCCCACCATATTTAACTCCAGGCCACATGTTTGCAAAAATAACATCTCAAGTGAGAGAACAATGTAGATGTCTCCTGATCATCTTGCTGAGTCTGCAGACAGACAGTCCCAGCATCTTTTTTTTCTTTTTTTTTTTTTTTCTTTTTTTCTTTTTTTTTTTTTTTTCTGCTCACAGCTTTCCCAGACAGCCTCAAATAGAAAGGAACAAGGTTCTGGGCGTATTTCACAGCTGTCTTTCAAATCCCTTGAGATGGTGCTGGGACTGTGAAGACTCATGAAATAGTGAGTATCCTCACATGAGTAGAGCCTGAAGAAGCAGACCTTGCCTTATCTGCCTGTTTTCTGACCACATCAGGTCAGCTGCTTTCTCCACAAGACAAGAACCATCATTTCTTCCTTTTTAGATCCTTACGTTGCAGGATACCCTGAAGACCCAATGGTGATCAAAGCTTAGTAGGTCCCTATGTGGGACACAGCCACAGGTTTTCAGGAAAGACGAAGGGCAAGAGAGGCAGCAAAAATGCTTAGAGTTGGAGAGATCTGCCTAAAGCAGATCAACAACAGGCTTTGGGGATTGCCACCCAGTTATCCTGTTACCCAAGCCAGGTCCCTTCTCCTTTGTCACTTCTTCCTTCTCCACGCACCTCCCCGGCCCACCCGAAGCAAGAGAAAGGGGTGATCTCTATCCACGAACAGAGGTTAGCACCAGTCCTGCTGTCTCAGCTGTTTGAGGAGGTTCTGACCCAAGCTGTATCAGCAGTGAGCTACAAAAACCACAGGCAGCTTTGGTCTGTCAGTGCCTGTCACTTTCTGAGTGCAGCTCACTTGTGAACATCTGAAAAAGTTTAAAAAACTGCAACACAGTGAGCAATGTTTAAAGCAAAATAACTCTTTTAAATGAAAAAATAATTACAAGTTGACCATTCCAAATTAATCGTTTTCATTCCTATATCCTGTTGGCTTTTTTAACAAGAATGTGTCCATTTGGCTTGGACTGCAACTTAACACAAATCTTTAAAAAGTTGTGGCAAATACAACTTCTGTCATTACAATAAAATTACTTTGCAAGTTATGGGCCCAGCGCTCCTCTCCAACAAGTCCATGAGGTTTTGCTGGTGTAAAACTAGCATAAATGGGAAGCAGCTGACCCCACAAATAGGGAACAGAAGGTCTGTAGCATTAGTCTGTCCTCTAATTGTCTTAAGTGGTGGCCACGAAAGTCACTGGAGCGTATCCAGTTCTTCCTCACTCAGCCTCACACCCACGAGGGATGAAGAATGGACTAGTCTCGGTGTTGACATCAAGGTCAGAAAGGACTCATTGACAATTTGAAACCATTTAGTGTAAATATGCCTGAAGCTGGCAGCTTGGTTTTAAGAGCTTTTCCCCTCTGTTTGCAAGCTGGGGAGCTTCCAGCTTGGAACAAAATCTGTAGGCCAGTTCCAAAATATTTCAGAGCATCACCAAATATTAAAAGGTTTTGATTTGGCCATGAGCTAGGCAGTTTTTTTAATGCCAGTTGATTTCATTGAAGGGAAGCAGAACAAGAAACAATTAATTGTTTGTGAAACTGAGACGCAAAGATTGTTTTAAGGACGGAGAAGAAAGCTGCCAGCAAAATAACAAAAGGAAAGCAGAAGAACAAGAATGAGAAATGGGAGTGAGTAGCAAAGACAAGAACTGAGCGAAACAGAAAATTTGAATAAAGAGGAGGCCAGTAAGTGAGATGTGTCTGTGCAGACACTGTAACGGTGATAATGTGTGCTAGAAAACAGTAGTGCCTTCTTGATCCCGATCTTGGCTGTGGCTTTCACTCCTGGAAGGGGACCAGCTCTGATTCACTTGGGGCACGAAGAGACAGAGAGGTAGGTAGCACGTGCTCCCAAGATGTACAAAAATGCAAGCCCCCAGCTCTGTCCAGTTATTATAACCAGAGTTAGCAAGGAAGGAGCTTTCACAGCAGTCATTACTTTTGTTTGCAAATATCTAAGAGAGGTAGTTACTCCTCTGAGCCCATGATCTCAATCATTTCCTGGAAACATTTATTTAGCAGGAACACCGTCAATATATTGATGTATGTTTCAAACAGAGGGGAAACAGGGAAGAGCCTCTCAGAATCACAGACTGGTTGAGGTTGGAAGGGACCTGTGGAGGCATCTGGTCCAACCCTCTGCTCCAGCAGGGCCACCCAGAGCAGGGTGCCCAGGACCGTATCCAGGCTCTTTGGAGATCTCCATGGAGGAGACTCCACAGCTTCTGGGCAGAAATGCTTCCTGATGGTTAGCCAGAACCTCCTGTGCTCCAGTTTGTGCCCAGAGTCTGTTATCTTGGCCCTGGGCACTACTGAACAGAGCCTGGATCCTCTTTGCACCCTCCCATCAGGTGTTTATGGACATCGATGGGATCCCCCCGAGCCTCTTCCTCTCCAGGCCGAGCAGCCCCAGCTCCCTCAGCCTCTCCTCACAGCAGAGCAGCTCCGGTCCCTACGCTGGGCTCTCTCCAGGATGCTCAAGGTCTCTCTTGTACTGGGGGGCCCAGAACTGGACCCAGCACTCCAGGTGCAGCCTCACCACTGTGGGACAGAGGGCAAGGATCGCCTCTCCTGACCTGCTGGAGATATTTTGCCCAATGCAGCCAAGAATACCATCCTCCTTCTTGGTGGCAAGGGCATGTTGTTGACTCATGTTCCATTTGGTGTCCACCAGGACTCCCAGGTCCCTTCTGCAGAGCTGCTTCCCACCTTGGTGGCCCCTAGCATTTTGGGGAAGGGGGGAGGCTGTCCACATTGCAACTGGTTGTTGCAGGTATTTGCTCCCTAGGGGCCATTCATGTCACCCCTGCTCATTGTCATTGATAAAAAAACAAACAAACAAACAAAAAAACAGTTACAAGGCTCCGTAGACTCTGTACAAATGCAAATAGCACATGGGTACTGTGTTCTACATCATGGACCACGGGTCAAGATGCCAAGAAAGGACTCATTTTTGCAAAATACTGCTTTTTGCCTTCCTTCTTTGATAGCTAAGCTCATTACAATACATTACAGTTCATTTACAGCATCTGATGGACTGGTTTGCTCTATGTTTCCGAATTCAACTGCTTCCGCAAGGTCTGAGAATGATCAGTGTCTCTTATGAATAGCCACAACTGGGTTCTTCTGCTGTTCTCAGGAGAGCTGTGAACATTAAACCCACAGAAGAGAGTACAGCTAAACATTCAGATTCCAGGCTGACTGCAGTGGTAGGGCTGGGAAATGAAATGGCTATTTATAAAGACAACAAGTTTGGGTTTTAATGGGTTGTTTTGGTGGGTTTTTCTTGGCCTTTCCTTTTTTTTTTTTTTAATAACTCTATGCTGCTATTTCCAAGGAACCACTTTCCTGCTAATGCTTGTCCTTCCCACTCAAACCAGGATTTGATTCCTGAACAATCTGCAGTGTTTGGGAGGCATGGAGGAATTAAATTTCCACAGTGTGACTCAGAAATCAGCTGTGATGAGACCCACACTGATTTAAAGAATATCTGGTAAGATTTTGGGTACTTCTCCCCGTCCCTGGAATAGGGGCTGGTGCCATTGGGAAGTGAGCACGCTGAGGCACTGACATGGAAGAGGATGGCTGGCAGTCAGGACAATATTGAGCTTATGATTCAGTGTCAGAAATTTCCTCTGTCCTGCAATCTTCTATGCCAATTTTTTCAATTGCTTTTGACATCAGCAGGAAGCACAGCAAGACCCACAATAAGCAACAGTCCGTGCAACTCACAAAAGAAATCTGCAACCCTGAGCTGTCTTACAGAACAGCTTTCTTGTGGATGATAAAGTCCTGGCTCTTTCAGTACATCTGCACCTATGAAGTTTCCCAGATGGTGTTTTGAGGAGACAAGAGAGTTCACAAAAAGTGACATGCAAAAACTTAAAAATCTCTACTACCTCCTGGTGGCAGAGATTTGCTCTCCGTATGCGTAGAAAAGATGCTGACGGAATTAGGCTTATTCATGTGGCATCTCTGTACTGATTGTGGTGGCTTCAGATCAGCTCTATAACCCCTGAAAGTTCCCAGGGATACATAATGTATTACCTGAGCAGCAGCTGTTGAGTCTGTCCTCAGCTTTTCCTTCCCACCCTTCTCCGTGCCTATGTCAAGCCAATTCCGTTAGGCTGCTCCCCATTCTGGCCAGCCGAGCCAAAAAGAAAGATCTTGTCCTCTGCCTCCTTCCTTCTGACATATCTTGTGCTTCTGGAGAAGGTGAGCTCCTCCCCAGCCTCACCCCTAAATGCAAGGAATTTAAAATAAGCAATGTGACAACCCCAGCAGCAAGATGAGTCGTGTCCCTTTGGGCTTTCCAGCTCCCACAGGAGGAAAGAGCTTCAGCTCCTGTTGATGCCCTCACCGAATCTATACCTGGTGCCTAAAGAGAGGTGTCGCCTTGCTGATCATCTCCTGAGGACTGAGCAGCTGGGTGACGCACCTCCGTGCACCCCTGGGACTCTGCAGAGCCAGCTCCCGGAGAGGAGCTTGCAGGTCCCCAGGGACCCTTCGTGACCGGTCTCCCATCACACACGTTGCACTTTCACTCCAGAAGGCAAAAGCTCATTCTTAATGTGAATCAGGGTTCAGTTCGGTGACCTGAACAGCCTCATCTGGTGTTGTCAGAGAACACGGAGCTGCAGAGGGCTGGTAGGTATGACAGGGGACCTAAGGATACGGTACGTTTCTGTGCTGGCAGCAGGCAACCATGCAGTGTATCGTAGCACATCCCAAATATCTCTGAAGGTTTCTATGAAGCCCTCAGTGTCATCACTATGTAACTGGTCCCTGTGCAAACTGATTTAAAAAAAAAAAAAAAAAAAAAAAAAAAAAAAATGATGCCTCTAAAGGCAGAGACACTTCATCCTGAGTCACATATGCTTCCAGGAGCCAGAAGAGCAGGCACTTGCATTGTCCCAAGCATGACAGATTTGCTGACTGCATGCCTTGAATTGTCTGAATTGCACCTGGGAGGTTACAGAGCAGCAGAACCCAATGGAGGCCAACGGCAGGCACTCAGGTTAGCTGAGAAATTGCGTGTGTGTGTGTGTGCATGTCTCCCTTGAAAACATGCCATCCAGTTAGAAACATAGTTATGTGAAGAGAGCAAGCTGCCCCAGACCTGGGAGTGTACCTCAGCTGATTTCTGCTTTCCCTGCTAGCCTCGGGATGCTGGGTACATCAGTCTGGAGAGGTACCGATGCAAGCTGAACCTTTTTGCTTTTGGGAATGAGGTTCTTAGGGTGTGAACAGTGTGTGAAGGTGAGTTGGTTTTATCTTTCCTTTCCATCTGTTTACTGTGCTGGCCTAAGTCAAGCTGATTGCAGCCCTCCCTGCCCAGCACCAGCACCCTGACTTTGTCACATCACCAAGCAGAGCTGATGTCCCTGACCCCTCTCTGGAGGGACCTCACAGACCTGTCCCTGCAGAAACACTGCATCACACCCAAAGAGCCTGCAAAGTGTGTGAGCACCTTGACAGCCTCCCTGCCCACGTCCCCTGACATAGTGCAGCCCCATCACCAGAGTATTCAGTCATATTTCTATCATATGCTCATGACAGGAGATAAAAACCTGGAAGGGTCTCACCCCTCCCTAAACCATTCGGAGTCTTTTCCACAATATTTGCTGCAGTGCATACTTTGAGATTTCACATTGCCCACCTTGACAGCTAATTCATAGCTGTGGGAGCAAGCTCACATCAACTAACACTTTCTGTAAATGATCAGAGGGCAGAGTATGGTTTTTAACATTTGAGGAAACTCCTCAGATTAGATGCATTTGTAAGAAAGAAATCTGGTGTCCCGCTCCCTCTGCTGGTACAATTTTTCAGCCATTACTTCATACCAAAGACAGAGCTGTCCCAGTGCTGTTTTCCAACACCTAACATGGCTCTGTCTTTTTGAAAAATCTATCGCCGTGTCCAAGGAGAAAGCTTGAGAGAGATGGCAAGCCTCTTCTGCAGCCAGTTTTCTCATTAAATCCAGGTTGTCCCAGATGGCACCGCATGTTTTATGGCTGCCTCTGAACTTTCTGCTTGAGCTCTGCTATTGGGAGATTTATTTCTGCATCTGTAGAGACACCACATGCTTCCCAAACTTTTCTGCTGTCATTTTTTCTTGCTTCCATGACCATTTCAAAATTCACATTTCTTCCTTCAGGATCACCTTTCTGCTTGTTTCGTTTTAGTGCTTCAGCTCTTAAAGGTAAGATCCCAGTGTACATGTGTCATTCTCCTCTTCTTAATGACATCGCATCAAAGAGCTTTCCAGACTGCTGGGCAATCCTTTCATCCTGACATCCTCATTTATAATGCAGCCCCCTAGCCTATGTTGGTCAAACAGTACATACCTGTATAAAATGCAGTAGAAAATGAGGCAGGTTGCCTGGTACCAATAAGCACAGGCAGGGATATCCCTTCCAGAGCCCTGAATATATTCTGCCTGGAGCCAATGCTGATGAATTCGGGACTGACCTGATCCAGATGTGCCCCTCCAGAGCTATAGGCTGTCCCCAGGGTTCCCAGGCCCTGGGGCCATTGGAAGCTGCACCTGAAACTGCATCTCAGGAGGTCATCACATCCAGTTTTTCTCCCAGATGGAGGATCAGCTCTATCTGTAACCACCCTCTACCTAAAATGACACCCACCCCACAACAGAGAGCCCGTCCAGCCCAAAGCACCAGGGAAATGGTCCTAGATTCTGTGATGTTAAAAATAAATAAATAAATAAATAAATAAATAAATTTCTTCCCCACTCTTTATCACAATACCCAATTTCAGTTCTGCTTAGTTCAGTTTTATAATGCAAGATATGATAAAATGTGACCCCATACAGTTAGAAGGAAAATGGTGATCGAGTTCTTCCTTTAACAACCCCCCTATAATGCACTGCAGTCATTTAAATGTGGTCTTTGGTGTCTGCATGAGCAGAGTGTGGCTCGTATATACAACAGGGCTGTCAAATATCAGCACAGACCAACATATTCTGCAGCCAGAACAAACTATCATATTGAAATACTGACCTGGATAACATCAGAAATATTCGCTATTCATCACATAAATTATTAAACCTTCCATCAGGAACAGAGCCACCTGTTACTGTCTTTAGATAAATAAAATATTTTTAAATTATAGCACTTTCTTCTGTTTTCCAAAGTACTGCAACTTGCCATGAATGTTTTCAGTGTCTGGTGGCGATTAATTTTCTGCTTAAAATAACAAACCCTTGCATCATATCAAATGCTGTTGGTAGCATCAGTGTTTAAAGACAAAAATGGTACTTGGTGTGGTACAGACCTCCTCGAGAAAGTGTCACAGACCACTGGCCCCAGAGAAGGGCAATACCCCAGTGCTATTTGACAGAAGTCACACTGCAGGAGAGGAACCTTCTCCTGTCTCAGCCAGAGCTGTGCTGGGTTTCTGCTGGAAGTGTAATATGGAACTGACATATTTGTTAGCATAATGTCTAGGAAAAATAAGCTTGCTAATCCCAGGGCTCTGACTATTTCAGTATTGAAAGTTGGAGCCGTAATAAGTAGTTCCTGGCATTCTACATGGAGGATAAGGCCTTCCAGTCATTTTCCTTTGTTTGTAATAAGCTGCCTTCCTGCTAGCTATTTCGCTGTGGTATAAATCAAATGTTTCCATTTCAGGGTGATGCCATGTGTCTCACCTTTCTGTTGTTACCTCTCAATTTATTACATTGAGGACCCATCCATTACTGCTAAGGTCACAAAGTCAAGTGCTAAAAAGTTCAAAAATACCAGGCATCAGGGCTGTGCTGGATGTATTTTAACCACCTGTTAAAACCATGCCCCACACCCAACCCAGCTGTTACGAAATGGCTCAGACAAATCCCCAGTGCAGGTGCTCCACTTCCAAAAGCTGCATTATTTATGCCTAGTTTCAGAGCACGGCTCTTCCTCCTACACCCTTGCCACATGCCTTGACGTGGACCCAGAGCCATCCCCACTCTTGGTTCTACCACACGTCTCTAGGACTTGGTAAGCAGCACAACCTCAAGGCCAGTCTGTCCTTATCCCCCTGGCTCCAAGTCCATACTCCATGACACAACAGCACTCCATTTTTCCTGCAGGTCTCCTACCTCCCAGAGGTGCTGAGAAGACCCCAAGGCACTATTTTTCCACATGTGGCCTGTGTGAGAGCTGAGACCTTATTTTCTCCACAGCACCAAACCTCTGCACTGAGCAGAAAGTGAATAATTCCCCGTGGGGCTTTTCTAGGACACTGATCACAGGAGGATCTGGGAGCTTTGCAAAGTGCAGAAGTCACTTTTTTGACTTGATCTTCACAACATACTGCTAACGTCAAAAAGCATTGCTGCCCTCCTTTCAGGCACAGGGAAGGAGGTGCAGAGACAAAAGCCCCAGCTGTTGAAGGAATTTGCCCAAGTTCTGTTTTCAGTCTGTTTTCTTCTCCATGCTTTTGCTGTTTCAGTGCCCAAGGCCAGGCTGGATGGGGCTGGGGGCAGCCTGGGCTGGCAGGAGGGGTCCCTGTCCGTGGCAGGGGTCTGTGAAGTCCCTACCACCCCAAACCACCCTGTAATAAGGGATTTCTCCATCATTCCTCCCCCTGCTTTGCTCGCCTTGCCATGGCACTGCTGGCAATGAAATGAAGTAATAAGTAAATGAAGTAAGTAATGACTGACGCTGGTCATGTGCTGAGGCCTTGCCAGTTGTGTACTGAAGGCCTGGGCCACCTTCCCTCCTGCCCCTGGAACCACCCCATCTTGTCCTGCTCCCCTCTGGGTCTGCCTCACATCTTTTCAGGGCACCAACTGCTGTCCCTGTGCTTAGCCAGGGTTAGGCCAGAGAACTTGGCTTCTTGCTGACTTGCTTGATCACAGTTGAGCTCATCACCTTGTAGCTGAGAGAATTTCTCTTCCTACAAGCCTTGGCCAAGTCATTTCCAAGGAGAATTTGTCAGAGATGACGAGAAGTATTATCACATCTTTCTTTAGCTGTCCAAAATGTACGCATCCAGACTGAACCAAATCTTGGTATTCCTCCTGTAATCAGCAGAGAAAGACAGCCAGCTCCGGAGGGTGTTCTGTCCCAGCCTGTCCAAATGCCTAAGACAAGTGGCATGACATTTTTCCAGGACTGCTAAGCTGCATCTTAAAGGACTTTTCTTCCCTCATTTTTGCGAATGCCTGTAGGCTTTTTCATAAACAAAGTCCTAGAGCGACGTGTTCCATGCATTAAAATGAATATTGTGAGAAGAAATTCAATTTTCTTTCTTTAAAACCTCCCACTGGATCATTCGCTAGTGCCCCGTAGTCTCTTCACTATGAGAAGAGTTCTAACACTTCATCTGCGTGCTCCTGCTGCTTTTACAAACCTCCATCATATTCATTCCCTGTTCATCGCTGTCC
This sequence comes from Oxyura jamaicensis, assembly GCF_011077185.1. Classification (NCBI taxonomy): domain Eukaryota; kingdom Metazoa; phylum Chordata; class Aves; order Anseriformes; family Anatidae; genus Oxyura; species Oxyura jamaicensis. Next base: position 49,714,469 of record NC_048897.1, on the reverse strand, counting down.
CAAGCTGAAGAGTCTTTTTCTCCATAGCACAGATCTTGTTCCATATCTTTAGTCATCTCTGATGTCCTTCACTGTGCCTTTCTGTAGCTCTGCCTGTCCTTTCCGAGGCAGGGGAGCAGAACTGCACACAATGCAAAATGCAGCCTCACTGTCAATGTGCAGAAAAGCCCAAATATATTTTCTGATTTGTTTGTTCCTGCCTAATAATCCCTCCCGTGCTGTTCTGATTTTTGAGCGCTGCTGAGGCTGGAAGTGTTCCAAAGATGTTGCCACCGTCTGAAGACCTCTTTTCTGAATTGCTGCTGCCTATTTAAGAGCTCATCCTTGTGAATGTTTTGTAACAACATATTGCTCTGTATTTACTACCTTTGAACATTACCTAACATTTTATCACCTCAATATCTGAAGATCCTTTATTTGCCATTTGCATTTGCTTTGCATTTTTACCACCCTGAAGAGAAGGCACTTTGGTGACAGCCATAAATAGATTTCTACCTTTTAGGATCAGAGCTGAATAAGCGCTTGAACGAAGATTAAACAAAAACCTTTCCAAACAAAAATCTCTGCAAGTAACACAACGATTTCCATGACTTGTGGCTCAGAGGAAACGTCTGGCTGCCAGCATGACTTTAGGCCAAATTTTCAGTCCTTTTGTCTCCGGCTTCCCCAGATGGAGAACAAAGATGCATCCATAGCGTGTGGCAGAGGCCAGAAAACTTCCCCCATCCACATGCACCACCATCAGCCTCACAGACTGCCAGAGCTGCTGCATGCTTTTTAGAAGATACCCTGTCTCTGAGATTTCTCCTGATGGATAATACTGAAGTGACCTGTCCAAATAGACAGTTACTCCCACTGTTTGGGGGAAAATGTTTTTATAGAGCTTCAGCTTATTAAACGCCCTTAAAAGTTTATTCTCCTTTGTAAGCAGCTTGTAGATCCTGTAGGTCTGAAGCATGGCACAGCCAAGGTTAATCTGCTTTCCCTGTAGGCAAATACCCCTCCAGCCTGATCCCCAACGTGTTACAGGTGATGGAGTTCAAAACATCACTTCTAGCTACCTGTAAAAATAATAATAAAAATTTAAGAAACAAACACATTTCCTCTTTAAACATCTCCAATGTTTCTTACCCAGTGCATCATCAGGAGGTATCCCATCATCTGGAGGTGCTAACTCAGCTCAATCCTACAGCAAAGGGAGGCAGACCCTCCACCCCACTACATTCGGAAGCATTTCGTTTTGTAGGTTAGAAGGCAGAGTTGGCCAGCAGCCTGGGCAGAGAATGATTTACTTTCACTACAGGGTTTCATTCCCGACCCACAAGGAGTAAGTTAGCCACTCCAGCAGCCTGGGAAGCCAAGGGCAATGTGTGAGCAGGGGATGGAGGGCAGGAGCGACCACCAGACCTCCAGTCTCCAGATCAGCTCCACAAGGACCCTTGTCTAGCTGACAATGTGTGTTGCCCAAGAAGAAATTCACTTGCACCAGCCACTGCCGAGGCTCTCAGCAGCCGACCCATGAAGCAGTGTTAGCAACCCCAGCCAGTGACTGCCCATCCCAGTCGGTGGGATGCACAGTGAGCAGGGGATGAATGGCAGCATATGGTGATCAAAACCAGCAGCCAAAGGCACAACGTCAAATTCAAGACAGCCACAGCCCTGGTGAAGACAGCACAAGGGAAGAGAGGAGGCTTTGAGCTCCTTTTTAACCCTGATTTTGTGTGAGTGATCAAAGCCTCCTTGTCACGCTGCAGGCAGGAGCTGCTCTGTTTTGTCTGCATTGGGTGACATGCAAACAGCAAGGCATGAATGTGATGCTGTGCCTCTTACCTGGAATATGTGGTGGCAAGAGGAGGAAAGAGCACAAGATCATGCCTGAAACTGGCACCCAGAAAGATGTGACAACCAGCAGATGGTGTTTCTTTTCTACAACCTGTCATGAAGTCTCATCTCTGCTCCAGCAGCTCCCTAGACCAGTAGCTGGCTCCTCAGAGACACACCAGTACCTCACTCCTTGCCACAGGAAATCCTGAGTGTGGAGCTCCAAGGGTCACTACACAGCATGTAGGGAGAGCTGCTGTGCTCAGAAACGAGATACACAATACAAGGCTGTGCGGAGAGCAAGTAAGCCTGGGTCTTGGAGGGAGCAAAGGTTATTTCAGTGCTTTGTTCACCCTAATTAGCACAACTTAACCTATGTCTGCATACAATATCTGAGCAAGCTTCAGTTAATGCCTTTACAGTACACATCATGTAAGGACAAATGAAAGGCTCTCCACCAGTCAGAAAGAAAAGGTAAAGGACAGAGTCGAATTAAGGAATAGAATAGTTCAGCTGGAAGGGCCCTGCAAAGATCATCCCATCCAACTGCCTGAGCACTGCAGGGCTAGCCAAAAGCTGAAGCATGTTACTGAGGGCAACCTTTTTCTGTCTGGGATTAATCCATTGCTCTTAAAATAGAATAAATCCATACCAAGAGTGGGCAACAGGCTAGTTAATTGGGCTTGGACACATAAATAATCTCTTTGATTTGATGTGGGGACTTACACATCCATATCCAATGTCCAAATCAGAGCATCCCAACAACCAGGATAGTGGCATGAGTCTTGGTGGGTCTGCTCTCTTGGAGCTGTTCTGTACAAATAAGAAAGTATTCATTGGGCCACAAAAAAAAATAATAAATAAATAAAAATAGAAAATAAAAAGACAAAGATGCTCTCCAAGCAAAAGTTTGGACACTCATCAGACACCCATCAACAGTGTAGGTCCAGCCCTTCATCCACCTAGATCCACCTAGGAAAAGTAGGTACAACGATGGCAGATTGGCTCCCTCCTTTTCACAGTGAGTTTATCCATTTCTCAGAATAATGAGTTATTTACCTCACCTGGTTTTTGGGGTTGAAATCGAAATGCACCACAGAATAAAATCTTCCTTGGAGAAGCCAAATGCAGGAGTCTGGACAGGTCTCACTTCTGAAGTGTTGTGGTCCATGAGGAAGAAAACAAATGGGGAAGGAAAAAATCTAGGACAAAACCAAAACTGTTGACATGGAGGCTCAGGTGTCTTCTGTGATTGTCAGTATCTTCTGCTGAAGTCAGAGAGCAGCTTGTAATAGCTAAAGCCTGACTTTGGTGTGTTTCTGATCTGCACTGAAAGGCTTTCTCTACAGAGTGTCTGTGGGTAAGCACAAAAATGACAACCACTTCTTTTAAGAGAGAGGAAGGTTAATTCTCTACAGATGGTGGCCAGCACCAGCTTATTGCTCCTCTTACTTCTCCAACAGAGGCTGCCAAATGAAACCCTCCACAGGGACTGTATGCGCAGATTTCATGCATTTAGCATGCAACCGAAAGAAAACATCCCAGCACTGTTTGGGTAATGACAGAACACGCAAGTAATAAGAAAGGAAAGAGCCATATTAAAGCAAAGCACAAGGAGGGAGTTTATTGTATCTCTCTAATCAGCATCAAAATTTCTACTAGCACACGGAAATGAACTTAGGCTGACTGTATAAGTCATAGCTGAGTGAGATACTTCAGGCAAGAGGCTGAACACCTCCAGCAGGAACTCAGCGTGATCTTCTTTCACAGCAATTGAGTACATTTTGCTCAAAAGGTGAGGGGTTTAGGGGCATCATTCCCGACCAGCTACTCATAGTGAGGTGGCTGGTATAAAAACTGCAAGAAGTTGTGAATTATATGGTCAAACATTTGGAAATGCCCAAAAAACATTACTGAAACTCCAACAGAGGCTGAAAATAGAAGCCTCACACTTCTTGCCCAGCTGCACCGCATGGCCTGACAAAGCCCATCTTTCTCAGTCTTTGTTTCAAGATTCCCTTGCACCACGGAGGTCTGGAAGCAATTACAACGGCTTTCACAAACCCGTAATTTTTATATTGAGAGTTCAGATACTGATAGTAAGTATGACAAAGGGGCAATAAACCTTTAAGTAATTCAAAATATTGCAGTGCTCAGAGTAAGGCGGACTGAATAAGGAGCCAGAAGCATTCCTATGCAGACCGTGTTATCAGAAACATTTAAGGAGACTGCATTTATAAAGGAAATTCTTACAGCCAGTTATTAGTCAATAAGTGGAGCAGTTCATTGGCAGAGACACAGTAATACACAGCAGGCTGCTGCAGCTCTTAGGGAAAACACAATTAACTTGATAACAAAATTAAATATAGTAGAACTATAATAAGTGCGAGCAGCTTATAGTAAACCCAAAGGGAGTATTAAGAATTCAATCCATCAATCATCACAGCACGTAACCACCTCTGGACAACATTTCTGAAAACCGTTTGCAATTTTATGCCTGTTCCAGTTACTATGCATTTGAATAAAGCTGATCTTTGATTTAACTGCTACAGCTCCTTAAACTTTAGTGCAGAAATGCTACTTCATGTACATCAGTTTGATAGTCTCAATCTTCATATGCGTGTTAACTGATGCAGTCTACAGCTATACTATTGTACTGGCTATTTAACAAGATTTTCACCAAAACGTGACTGTCTCCACCTATAAAATACAAATAATGGCATTCCCTTCCATTATGAATTGACCGGAGCCCTGAGGCTGTTTAACAGAAACATGTTGGTGGTGCTGCAGCCAAGTCTCCTTTTACCTAACCTAAAGGAACCATGAGTAATGCCATGAACTTATTGAAGTTATTATGGTAAAGCCCCAGCATAAGAAAAGACTGTCTCCAATCATTCTAAAGAAAATCATCAAGAATATTATTGCAGTTTACAGGAAACAATCTGATGTAAAGAATTGCTGCCTACCTTGTCTTACTATGATAATCACGCTTAGGCTCTGCAGTGGTGATTTAAATTTACAACATGTCCGTTCAACGAGCCATCCTTCTTTGCAGCCTCCCTTCTCCATCACAGGGATAGAAAAACACAGCCTACTTCAGTCCATAGGAAGGGACTTTGGTCCCAGCAACCTCTTCTTTAAGGCTTTTAACCAAAGGCAGAGCTGCTGTGTAAAGTTTGTGCCTTTTGAAGCTGATTAGAATCATTAGGGTTGGAAAAGCCCTCCAAGATCATCTGGTCCAACTAACCCCCTACCACCAATGTCACCACTAAACCATGTCCCCAAGCACCACGTCCAACCTTCCCTTGAACACCCCCAGGGACGGTGACTCCACCACCTCCCTGGGCAACCCGTCCCAATGCCCGACTGCTCTTTCTGAGAAGAAATGTCTCCTCATTTCCAACCCGAACCTCCCCAGCACAACTGGAGGCCATTCCCTCTAGTCCTATCACCTGTGAGAAGAGGCCGACCCCCAGCTCCCCACACCTTCCTTTCAGGCAGCTGCAGAGAGCAATGAGGTCTGCCCTGAGCCTCCTCTTCTCCAGACAAAACACCCCCAGTTCCCTCAGCTGCTCCTCATAGGACTTGTGCTCCAGATGCATCACTACATCTAATAGAATTGTGGCTTTCAAATGTTGGTGGTGATTTTCAGAAACAGCATCTAGATAGCTGACCACATCTGCTCAATGCTCCCCTGCACAGCGGCATCCCCTGCTCACTGCTGCTTTCACCTCCGCTGGGACTCCTGCCAGCCCAGCCATTCACAGCCCTGGCTCAACTGAATTTTTCCATGAGTTTCCCTGAAAAATATAATATTTTCTTCTTTCTTTTCAAGATCACATTACCCCAATTCGTCAAATATGTCTTTAAGTGGAAATCTCAAGACACAGGCAATTGGTCATAGGACCATCTTGTACTTCTGAAGCTCTCCTGAGGCACACAGCCCTGACTACTGGTTCCCATATCCCCAAAACAGCAGAGAAACCTCAGCTCCCAGGAGTTCAAACCAGGGTAGGAAGACCTCAAAGGACACAGTATCTCCAAAAATGCAGGGAGAGACAGAAAGACAGAGCGTGCACTTGGAAACAGAGGAGCACTGCCAGTGAGATGCTTGGTCCAAGCCAGGCCTGAAAAGCTGCCACTGTCTGCCTCCCCAGTGAAGATGAAGGCCAGCTCCAGCTGGAGCAGAGCAGTGGACAAGGATTTCCTCCAGCACACAGCTTTCCCTTCCCCAGGGGAGGCAGACAAGTGACAGCTCATGTCCTCATGTCTCCTCATGTCCCCACTAACTTCACGTTGTCCTCTCCACAGGCTGTGTCTGTCCCATGGAGCAGCAGCCATGTCACCAAGTAAAGCACTAAGGCTGAAATTCCCGCAGCAGGAGCATTTTACACTCAGTCTCCACCCGAGGCAACTACATGAGCTGTTAATCAGTGTACAGAATGGCATAACCTTTGAGAACCGTGTGATGAGAATCTGAGGAGCTGGAGCGAAAGAATCTGCTCACACCATTTTGATTCCAGGACTGCTTTTTCTCCAGAAATATTGATCAAAGGTTCACCTCCCAACATTTTCCCTTCTAGGCCTATTCAGCCAGACAGAAATCGCCAGAGACAACTAACCAAGGAAGGTCTATATGAAAGCCACTGTTAATTTCAGAAAACACAGATTCAGCTTCATTTTGCTGCCACTCCCAGGAGCACTTATTCGAGGGTGGAGGCAGGATGGACTGGCACACTTCCCACAAGCAGCAAGAGGATGGCTAACAACACAGAACCTTTTTACACCCGGTGATGGAGAAGTTTGTTACCTGGCTGTTCTCCAGAGTGCAGCTCAGGTGAGGTACTCGAGCAGAGCAGCTTTTCATGGTTAATAGCACTAGCAGCTTAACCATCGGGGAGCCCCTGGGCCCTGCACACGAGACATCCTGATTTAAATGGCACGAACTGAGCCCTGCTGCCTGGCTGCAGAGACTTACAGATTCCCTTCCTCTTGCTGCTGGCCATAAAGCTTGGAAGTGCCAGCAGAGATAATGCGGGAAAGGGGGGTGCACTGCTTCAAACAGGCTTTGGATCAGTCCCTAAATATGCTTAGTTAAGCTAGCTATTTCATCAAATCACCATCCCAGCACATGCGTGCATGGATCTTGACGGCTTAGGAGAAAGATATTAATTTTTGATGTGGAGCTGCAGCTTCATCAGTGGAGAGCCATCTGTAATATTTATCAGCACTGCCATGCTGCAGCTCTCTGTAAGGCATTATGTGGGATCCCGAGACCAAAAGCTGCTCCCCCCTCACGTCATTGCCCTTTTTGTTGTTCATTACTTGCAGGTTTTCATGTGCCTAGTGCATAGTTCTCAGCCCTGTACAGAAAAGAAAGTTAAAAGAGGGAAAAGCTCCTCATTAAAAAGTTTATTTACTACTTAGGGTGCATAAACCAGAAATTTGTCTCATAGAAAATAGAGGCTGTCCAAAAATTCCCTGAATAAGACGAAAAGCTGCATGGGTGTTTCATAGATACGTCTAGATAAGGTCACAAAACATTGCTGCTCAATGGCTTCAGAGAACACCCGTGCTGCTGCTCAGGGCTTGGGGCTCTCCTGCTCCTGGGAGGGCTTCTGAGAGCAGCAGCTCCTGCAGCCAGAGCAGAGCCGCTGGGAACTTTGCTTTCAGCCTTCATGGCAATGGGCCTTGCTCTTGTGGTTGCAGGAACAGCTGGATCTCACATCAGGAGCAAACGGGAGCTCAAAGGGAAATTAAAAGATATTCTTCCCCTGAGCGTTTTTGTTTGTTTGTTTGTTTGTTTAAGCTTGCAATTAAGGGGCTGGAGAAAGTTGTCTTCTTTTGATTTTTACATATTTTTAGTGAGACCAACAGCCAGTATGAAGGCATTTATTCTTTGTCAGGCTTGAGATAAAGAGATTTGTTTGTGAAGAACCTACCACAGGTTTAAAAAAGGGAATTTGTAAAATCCACTTTTCTTTAGTCTGGAAACAGAAACTAAACTGCAACTCTTCCCCAGGAGGGGCACTGGCTGCATCAGTCCTGAACTCCTGTGTTTCTTCACACACATTCCTCTTAACCAGCCTCAGCTGAGGGCAGAACAACCTGTCCCTAAAGCAACTGGGACAACACCACCCAGCAGGGTCTCTGCTAGTGTTAATTGTGTCTGCTCCACCACAGCTGATGGAGCTGTGCTGGTTAATGAAGTGTGAAAGGAGCCAAGGAGCCTTAGTTACGGTGAACTTGGACATTTTTCTGAAGAAAGGCACAAGTGGGATGGGGGCTGAGATACGCTTGGACATGTGTGGGAAGGCAACCAGACAGCCACCAGCTGGTGGCCATGCAACTTCTTATGGCCAGACATGACCGAGGGCCATGCCCCAACTTGTGCCTGCAGCCCCTGCGACCCAGGCCCCCAGGGCATCACCCTCCTGCCCAGGCAGCCTTCAGCAAGGAGCTGCAGGCAGAGCACATCCTCCCTCTGCCAAAGTCCAGGGCACAAATCCAATTGCCTCCAGAGAAGGCACAAGAGTATTTATTTTAAAAAATTAATATGCATGCTCTCAGGGAAATGATCAGCCGTCAGAGCAGCGTAGGTCACAGCAGCGTTTGATCTATAGGCTCTACCAGTGGACAGCATGTTCTTAATGGGCAGTCAGATGCCTCTTTTCATCTGTGTCAAGCAGATCTTTGCACTTTCAGCCATTTTTTCTTCCCTTTTAAGGACTCGTTTCTTCTAAATAAAGCATTAAGTTAATGATTCAGGCCCTAGCATCACCCCCAGTGGAGAGATGTGCTGCAAGGGCAGCGTGAGTGGCACCTGTGGCTGCCTCGAGCCGTGACAGCGGTTTGCTGGCGTCCTGCAGCAGTGTCCCCATCCCAAACCAGAGCCTAGGAGAAAAATGGAGCAAAAGTGTCCAAAATGGGGGCAGTTGGTGGGCTGCCATCAAATGGTGGAGCTGAGGCTCTGTTTAGCCACCAGGTAGATGTGTGCCAATGTGTCCAGCCAGGGCTGGAGGGTTTTCCCCATCATCCAGGCAAGAATTCCCCTGTTTCTCCTCCTGCAGAGGACAGCTGTGTCCACCGCTTCCCCATCACCTCAACGGATCCCAGATCGGCCACATCCACAGCAGGGCTGGGATCCCTGGACAGGATCTGCCATGGAGCGAGGTGGAGAAGCGAGGGGCAGATCCGAGCTCCCCCTCCCTAAGCAAGACTCAGCAAATCTGAAAGTTGTGCTTCTGAGCAAAGGAAAGGGTCTCGCTTGCCTTGAAGCAGTGGGAGCTTAGGTTTTGTTCAGCCTCTCTTTTTCCCCTGAAAAGCAACTGGTAGTAGGGGAGAGCTGGGACGAGCATCAGGCAGAGACATCACAGGCACGATCCTCCTGGCACTAAAACTGCTGCTTGCTGGGAGGATTTTCCCATGCAGCCTGTGATGTGCTGTTACACCACATGAAAAGGACAGAAAATGTCAAATTTAGAGCAGCTCGGCTGTTTCTGTGGATTAATGATATTTTGGCTCCAAGGTGAAGTGTGGTGTAAAGCACTGCCATGCTCCCGAGCAGAGATCTGGGAGCCAGCTCTGTGAGCCAAAATAAAACGGATCCCAAACTAAGGCAGAAGCTTCTCCGTTGGGCTTGTTTGGTCCTCCAGGGCTCCCAGACCTCACCACGAAGTGCTGGTTGTTGGTCAAGGCATGTGTTGAGCTGGATGGACCAGGAGGGGAAGGTGAAGGACTGCGATCCCACGTGGTAGCTCCCACGCCGGCTTCAAAACACAATAAGCCAGAAGCAGCCTGGTCCCTGTGACCCGAGCAGCTCAGGATGCAACCCCAGAGAGCCTTTTCTGCAGAAGCAGCCCGACAGCAGAATCCTGCTTGCTCCTGCTGCCGGCACGGTGCCAATCCTTGGGCAGGCACACCTCAACATTCAGCCACTGGCCGTGCAGCACCCGCCTGCAGAGCTGCTCCAGGACATCACTGCAGGACTACTGAAGTTACCCTCCTTTATTCACCGGGCCCCGCGATGTGTTGGAAGGAGTCTGCACAGAGCAAAAGCTGGAGCCCTGTGCTTAGAGAGGGTCAATGCGGATCATGCAGCATCCGCAGCCACGTGAAGAACTGAACATTCATCTCCGGCATCCCAGGTCAGTCCCCAGCTTCCAAATCATCATCTCCCCATGAAAGGAGCTTAAAAAGATCCATTGAACCAGCTCCTTTGTCATTCTTTATCAGACAATCCCAGTTCAGCATCCAGCTGCTCAGGACACCAGCACTTCAACAACTGCCATCTCATCAGGGATATTATTTTAAAGGGCAGGATAATCAAAAGTCACACACAGCTTTTCCTTGCAGCGGTTGAAAAGAAAGTCCCTTTAATCTGAGATATAACACATCCTGATCAGGTACAGGGAAAAAAAAAAAAAAAAAAAAAAAGCCACAACAAAACAGATCAGAGAAATTTTGCTTCCATGTGGCTCTGAGATAAATCATCGTCCAAGGCACCAGGCAGTAATTGTAACTCCCCTTTGAGTTTTACAGAGCATCAGAGGTCTGCAAGGGCTGAGATTGCTCGATAGCTACCGCTCCTTCCAGGCTCCAATTACCCTCCTGGCTGCTTCCAGTATCAAAAGCAAAAAAATTGCTTTCTTCACGCTAAATGATCCACAGAGTGGAACCAGACGGGCAAAGGGACTTGGAGAAATTATTGCGGGCTGTGCTGTGCCCAGGTCTCATCTGTTGCTCCAGCTCCTCTCAGAGGAGGAAAGGCTGCGTGGGAGGTGTGGGATGGGAGGTGCTGCTTTCTGCACCTCTCGCCGTCCCCGATGAGCTGGTCATGAGCTTTAGGCAAAAAGAAAATTTGTCTCTGCTCAGAGTGTTCATTGGACACCACAGTATATCAGGGAGGAAGAAGCAAACTCTGGAGAAAAGCCATTTTGTCTCCCAGCGCTGTGTTTACACTGAGGAGCAACGCCTGCCCTGCGGCAGTGGCTGTCAGATCTGCACATGTGAGCCACTCTCCCTCCTAAAGAGGGGAAACTGAGGCACAAAGCTGGTGAAATGAATTTGATGGAGCCTCACCAGCACGTGAACATCAGCCTGCAGTGCTCCCAGCCCGCTGCTCTCTGGGAAGCAGAGACAGCTCCTTGCCAAGTCACCATCCCAAAATGGGGTTCCCTCCCGTGCTGAGCAGGAACTGCCAGGATGCCCAGCCTTGATCCAAATTGCTGCCAGGCATTGCTACTATCAAGGACACATCCTCCCTGCCTATTAAACCAACATACAGTGAATCCAGGTGCAATCTGGTTTGGCTTTCAGCCCCACTTAATGCTAGCTCCCCCCATACCAGTCAGCTGCGCTGTTTTGGCCTCCAGACACCTCTCCTTAGCAGTGCCTCCTGCATACACACAGACACACAAACGCTTGCAAAATCTAGGCAATCAGCAGCCTGGCTCAGAGCGTTTTGCTTTGCTGTAAAGTAAATGGTAAATACAAGGAAGTTTTTCTTGTTTCCTCTCTCATGAAAGTCCATGGTTGGCCATCCAAAATTATGTGGTACTTTTGGCTTAGTGTTTCCACTGCCTCATCTCCTTCCTACCCCCAGTGTGTTCATTTCACTGTTTCAGGGCAATACCATATATTTTTAATCCCAGTAAGCTGACTGCAAAACAAATATCTAATTAAAACTCATTTTTAATAGATATTGCACAGCTTGCATGCAGCCAAATCCCTTTACTACCCTTCTGTTTTTAATGCTATTAAACTACATTGTTTGGTTTCAATTTTAGAGGGATGTCTTTAGCGCAACCACCAGCCTATCCACCACCACTGAGCATTTAGGAATTTGCTGCTTTGCTGGGTAGAAGGATGGACTTGGGTTACTTCTACTAGATTTTTAAAATTATTATTTTGTTTGTTTATTATATATATATATATTATCTTTTTATTTATTTTTCCATCCACGTGGCATCAGGGCCACTGCCCTTATCCCACCCACAGAGCTCAGCGATCTGTCACTGCTGGACTCCCCAAGGTTACAGGGACAGAGATGGTGACACTCGTGTGATGGCACCTCCCAGGGCATCACTACAGACAGAGCACCTTTCTACTTCCATGTGGGTGAAGTAAGGCTTTAAGAAGCTTACTCTTCCTGTTCAAGTGCGTGGGGAAAAGTCATTTGCCTCCCAGCATATTGTTTCTTTGAGTTCATTATTTCTGGTCTATTTTGGTCACCTACTGGGATGTTGGGTGCCCTCAGCTTCTTGGGCTGTTTCTGGATGTCCCCTCCAGGCTCTTGCATTGCTGGTTCTCCTGTCTCCATCCCTTCTCCCCTGACAGAGACAGCACCAGCATGTCCTCACTGCCCCGAATTTGTCCCGTCCTTATCTCTCCCAGTGCCTGCAGATCCAGCACCACTGATTAATGCACCGATATCTGCACCAACACCTTCTCTGCAACCCATTTCCCACCTGCAGGCCCAGCCCCAGCCACTTCTGTGTCTGTGCACCTCATTCTGGGGAAGCCATTCTGCCCCAGGAGCTCACCCCAAAGGTCCCGGTGCAGTGAGCAGTGGTTGCTACCTCATCCCAGTGATGCGTGGGGAGCACGGCTGGTTCAGCCGCACACCGACAGGCCTGATGTGACAGCACACGGATGTGCCATCCCTGTCATTATTCCTCCCTTAGCACCCTGGGGCTGTAAAGCAGCCGCATCCAGAAACCCATTTAGCACCTGAGTATATTACCCCCTGTAGAGGAGATTAAATGTCATTCTTTAGATTAAGCTTGGCGTTAAAAACAATTACACTTGGCAGGCTGGTTACAAAGTGCTTTTATCCTGCACTGCCTACAGACAAGCTTCGCTTGCCTCTTACAGATAGATAGGATTGTGTTCCTTGAAGACACATCCAACAGCCTGTCCTAACAGCCCTCAGCCACCAATTTTGATGTAGCCCACCCAAACACATGGTTCAGAGAAGCCAGAAAGCATGCCCAAAAAGAAGTTTTATGTACCCAGCACAGCCTTCTCTCACCGAAGCCCTGACGTGATGCATTTTACTACAGCCGAGTTTCAGTCTGTCCAAGTGAGATTTAACCTGGCTGGAGTGAAACAGAAAAGCAATCAGGCAGTGGACTGGAAAAGAATCATTTGCTATTTTCCAATATTAAAAATGCAAAATGTAAATAATCTAAAAAAAAAAAAACATCGGAAGCCCTGAATTTGGCTAAGCACACATAAATGCAGGGTAAGTCACAGAATCATAGGATCATAGAAAAATTAAGGTTTGAAAAGTCCTTCAAGATCATCTGGTCCAACCATCCCCCTACCACCAACGCCACCCACTAAACCATGTCCCTAAGCACCAGGCCCAACCTTTCCTTGAACACCCCCAGGGACGGTGACTCCACCACTTCCCTGGGCAACCCGTCCCAACGCCTGACTGCCCTTTCTGAGAAGGAATGTGTTCTAATTGTTCTAACTGTTGAAGAGTAGTGCTCTTTGTCCAATTCTTTGTTTGAACTGTTGAAGAGTAGGGGCATGATGTTTCCATTTTTCCACTCACCACAAACATCACCCAAATGCCAGGACTTTTTAGCTATGGTGGAGAGAGGCTTGGCAGCTACGTCAGCCAGCTCCCTCAGGACCCTGGGATTCATGTCATCGGGTCCCACAGACTTGTACCTGTGTAGATTCATCAGGTGGTCTCAAATGTGCTCTTCACTTACAGCGGGTGGGACTTGATCCTCCCAGCTTCCACCTACGGGTTCAGGGAAATAAAAGACTTGGGAAGCCCGTCTACCCGTGCAGATGGAGGCAAAGAAGCTGCTGAGTACCTCAGCCTTCTCCATGTCTGTCGTTACCAATTACTCAGATATAGAAACTCACTCTTAATATAAGAAATTAGCCACCTATAATTGCTTACACTCTACTATTTTCACCCCTCGGTCTATTTTAACAAATGTTAAAGGTGCATGGTGGCCCTCGGGGACTCCTCCTGTCACCCCAGTGCAGCAGCCCAAAGGAAGCTGGGTCCCCTCTTGTGCTCGTCCTCGAGGCTCTGTGCAGAAGGGCTGCCACCTCTCACACAAGGGCTGGCGGATGGGAAAGAAGCACTCACACAATGCCTGAGAATCAGCAACAGTTCTTTATTGCCAGGTGTTTGGTGGCTCCAAGCTAACACCTGGGATGGAGCCTGAGCGACAACGAGTAGGGAGCTCGCCGGGCCCTGCTGCGAAGCTGTTGGTGTTCTCTGACAGCACTGAGCAAAGACCTGCCGGGGTAGTCCCAGGTTTGATGTGGCTGAGGTGGATCCACTTCCATGGGTTTCTCCGCCTCTTCTTGTGGATCCACCTCCATGGGCTCCACGGTGTTAGGCAGGAGGATAAGCCAGTCCCCGCCTGGGACTGCCCACACGGGATGCCTTCCATCAGGTATGTTCTCCGGCCAGGGTGCTGAACCAGGGGGTCGCCCAGTTCCAAGCCTTGGTCCCATTCCACTCTCCGCTTGATTTTCATTCATGGATTTCACACTGCCGTCTGTTTTACGGCCACGGCTGGGTCCCACGCTGCGTTCTGGCCGATGGGCACGCCTCTGCTCCCCATGGCTGCCTGCCTCACGCTCCCACCTTCGCTCCACACCACCACGGCACCACTGCTTAGGCCCAGGCCCCCTGCTGCTGTATGTCTGAGGGGCCGGCCTGTGCCCCGCATCGCTGCGGTGCCAGTGATATCTGTGATACGTGTCTTTGGGCCGGGCACCAGATGTCCCCCGGGCCCAAAGGCAGCTGTGCTGGGAGCAGCCTGGAAGATGCCCTCACGTGGAGGAAGGAGGAGGGTTGGCGGGGCTGAGGGCCCCTTTTCTGGGGCTGGCTCCCCCAGGCCCAGGCAAGGAAAAAGCAAAACCCATGGGCACAATCTCAAGAGGCAAATAAATGAATGTTAAAGGGCGTCCAGACCAGTGGGAATGAAACTTAGAAAAATAACTAAAATAATAATTAAAAAAAAAAACTAGTCAATCAGTTATTCAAAATAAGGATTTTCAGCTTCCACATTTCAAGTATGATTAAATCCAGTAATAAATATTTTGACTGCAAAATCCCAGGTCTAAATTACACCCTGACCCTGGCAAATGATCTCATCATCTAGACTTTGCTTGTGTAATAGCAGCTGTTTTAATTTTCCTGCAGAAATTTGTGATTTATTTCTTAATTTAAATGAATAGAGGCACATTTTTTGCATTGTTGTTGTTTTTAACCTCTTTTTTTACCATATTACCAATTTGTTCTCTGTTAAAGGAAAAACTGAAGTGCAGAAAAACTCTGTTAATATCAGCTTTTTCCTTGTAGCCCAATTCCATTTTCTTTGCTTCAGGTGAAAATAAATTCATTAGCAATGATCCTCAATGACTGCAGCCCCTGCAGCTCCAGACATTTTGAATGAATGCAGTCCCAGTCATTCTGCATGTAAAACCTGGAAAATTCATCTTGAGTGAACTCCTACCTGCCAGTCCCTTTCCAACCCCCCCAGGGATGTATTTTCCTGCCAAGCCCATGGGCTCTGCTGTGAGGATGCTGTAAGCAAGAGCTGCAAACACCCATGGAAAGGAGCCACCACGTCAGCCTGACCCAGCACCCCCCTGAATCTGCCCCCCCGAGCACTGCATTTGGAGCAAAACCTTTCCTGGGTCCCTCCAGTGCCCTCACTATACATCCTACTGAAATAAGTGCTTTGCCAGGAATCCCTGGCAGCCTCCAGGAAGGGTGGGTGACTTCGCAGCCGGTGCTTGCTTTGGATCCCTCCCGTGCCTCCTCCAGCAGCTTTCTGCAGGCAGTAAGCCTTCTATTAGATGTGGGGTCACTCTGCTGGGAGCCAGACTGAGAGAAGGCGAAGGGACCTGGAGTGAATCACAAACCCCTCTGTGGTCTGGCGGGTGGAGAATGTGTGTCACAAACACCATGCACTTATGTGAACATATAGCCCATTGGTTAAAATTCTCTATATCCAGATATATATTAGTATATATGTACGCTAATAACAAAATATGTTCCCAACCAGTCGCGTGGGTGCCAGCCACAGGGCGCCCAGCAGTTCGCATTGAGAAGGGACTCCCTGGTGGAAACATTTCTGCTGGGAAATGCCCCCATCGCCCCTGCGGGCTCCCTGTGGCTCAGACCCAAACCTTTTCCTTGCAGACAGCGGCTGTCCTGTCCTGAGCCCTTGGGAGAGCACCACAGGGCTCCCGAGCCCATGGGAGGCTTCACCAGCAGAGCAGGCAGGCGATGCCTTTTGCTTTGTCCTTCCAAAACACATGGATTTAAACACCCCCAGGCTGGGCTGTCTGTGCTGCTCTGCATCGATCGTGGCCTCACGGCCAACCGCGTGCTCGTGATTGAATTAGACCGAGCCCCGCACCAGCGTGACCTTGGGCTTTGCTCAGCCCACATCAGCAGTGCAGGGGAGGCCCAGCTCATCCCCTCCATCAGGGCACATGTAACCTTGTTCACATGTTTTTTTCTGTGGCCTCAGAATGGCTCTGCGAATGGTTTTCTGGGGGGAGAGATAGCGGGGCTGTTTTAAAATGACCTGTCCTCTAAAATCCGTGGTTTGGCCAGCAGTCGGGGGCATTAAGAGGAGACCTAATGGATAGACAGACAGAGGCTCGCAGCAAGGCAGTGTGATCACAGAGACATTTCCTTTGGGAATAAACCTATGGGGAAAATAAATAAATAAAAAAAGAACATTGTCATTGTTTATCTTCTTTCGGCAGGTTTTGTTTTTTCATCGAAAAAAGTCAGCAATGCAGCAAACAGCTTCATGAATACACAGATTGCTTCTGGCAGCTACCATTTAACAAAGACTGGGCTGGTTCAATCCCCACGTAGCCATCTCCCTGGGAGTTTCTTGTTTTGTACAAGACATTTTTCATTACAGAAAATACACACGCTTCGCCCAACAGTTCTGGCTGGCTCCTGCTACGAGAGAGAACCCGATGCAGGACGGTCAACATCGAGGGATGGATGTGTGCCCCACTGTGTCCAGCCCCAGGACCTCCGTGCAGGGACTATAGGATGCGTGCCTGGCCCATGCAATGACATTAGGTGTGCCAGGACACCTGAAAGCAGGACTGGGAAGGCCACTATGAACCCAGCCCGTACACCTCCTGCTCCCTCTCAAGCCTTTCTGATGCTTCTGCTTGGATGGCAGGTGCATGGAGGTGCACAAGACAGCATTCATCTGCAGTCAGCCTGTGCTGCTATGAGCCATTCGCAGCGCCTACATCTGAGACCCCAGACTCACCTGTGCCATATCACTGAGGTTTTGAAAGGTTTGTGCATAGATCCTTGCTCATGGGTCAAACCAGGCAGGAAAGGTGTCCTGGTATGGACAACGAAACTTCTGGCTATACGTAAAGATCTACATCATACACATATCAGCGTTGGGTCCCATTGCAGCTACTGGAAATCCAGCCAGAGGAATTTGGAGTGTTATTCATTGTAGCCTAAAGCCAACACCTACCTCCAGGTAAACATTCTACCCAAAATATCCAAGGCTGAGACTCCTCAGTGTGCCCCACTGCAAGCCCAGCATTACTCCTTGCACCAAACGTGGAAGAAGGAATGCAATATTTGAGTCTCCAAGCAATCACTTTACAGCTTTACCCAAGAGACAGCGCATGCAATGAACCACAGACCATGGAGACACAGTGCTTAAAGTTGGCTATGATGGACAGCTTTTTATTTTCCAATGTTTTAATTTAACAAAGTGCTACATTCCATAGTTACAGTATGAGGAGTTGGTCTCATCCAAAATAGAAAACCACAAGAAAGCACAAGGACTGCTAATATCACTCTATGGAAGCAGTGCAGTCCAAAGGAACCTCACCTAGGGTAAACATCTGGCCTTGGAGACACCTTTACAAACCAGCAGCTGTGGGGCGCAGGACCACTTCAGGGCAAGAATTGCACCCCAGGCGGGCTGGTTCCTCCCGCTGGAGATGGGGCTGTACATGCTAACAGGGTGGCATGATGCCAACAACAAATTCTGGCTTGTGCTATCAGGAAATCCCAAACTGGGCATCCACAGGGAAACAGAGGTGAGCTGCTTGTCTTGTGCCAGGTCAGGAGATGGTTATTGCTGCAGCAGAGTCGGCATTGCAGCTGTGCCTTGTTGCGGGGCTCAGGCTTCTAGGGTTGGCATGACCCACCTCTGTGTTCAGCATCCCGTGGGTCGCCCAGCACAGAGCATGCAGGGCCAGAGGGCACTTCTCTGCTGATTTGCTTTGTACTCTATTTTTCAAAAGAGTCTGTTTGTTTGCTGTTTATTTTAGAAATGTGGAAGTATAAATTAAACAGTAGAGCTTTAAGAGACCGGAGGCTTTGGCTCCCACCTGAAACCCTCTCCCTGCCCCATCAGCAACCTGACAATTTCAAGCAAATGAATCTAACTCCAGGAACTGTGTACAGAATATTTTCAAGAGCCTGGTCCAAAGTCTACTGGCCTTGGATGAGAGGAGAAGGAGCTGGGAGCTGTTTGTGCTTTAAGGACCTGAAGAAATTTCACTGACATCAGGGGCACTGCAGAAAACCCTGTCTGTGCTCCAAAAGCTCCCACATGTTTCACTGGCACCTATGGCTGGTTTTGGCTGTCCCTCTTGCCTACACTCCAAGGAGAACTGAATTGGAAGATGTGGGGAGCATCCAGGCTCTGGGGCAGATGCCTTACCAAAAGTAACTATTAAACACCTGTACTTCAAATGGATTTTGGTGGGGAGCTCTCTGCACTGCTGAGCTGCCCATGACGTTGGCCAACAGAAAACTTCTGAGAGCAGCAGCTCCCAACCAAGGCACCATGCCCTTGGCTGACAAACCTGGGAGCGATGCCACGGCACAGCAGCATTCAGAGCCACAGCCAGTCCTGAGAGTGAAGCTGGACCACAAGCAAAGTCTTTGGGCAGCCCTCCCAGCCCACAAACTGGGCTCCAGCACAGACCACAGAGCCAAGAGCGAACCGTGCGTTTGGCTGGACATCCCACTTGGCTACAGCTTGCCCAGTTCATCCCACCATACCCACAGAACAGTCACTCAGATAGCTGCAACGATGTCAGCCCACTCGGGGCACAGCTGATGTCCAGTGTCACGGCCACCCACGCCATGTCCTCGCTCTCACAGACACCAGGACAGCCGGCCGATGCACCCAGACGCCGCCTTTGTCACCCTGACAGGCAGCACTGCCTTTAATTTCAATTCATTATGTTGGGGAGGGAGAAGAGAGAGAGCAAAACTGATTGCCACTGTGGAAAGTTAGCGTTTCCCAAGCTGAGGATTTATTAGCACAACGAAAGGCCGCGGTGCCTCCCCACCAGCCTTTCCCATCCATCAGTTTGACAACCCGCCCAAAGAGCTCTGCCAGGGCTGCGGTGTTTGCATTCAGATCAGCGCCTCGCTCAGCCATCCCTCCTCCTCGCTGGCCAGGAGCTGGGCGTATTGTCCGCCCTTAACGCAACATGCGCGGTTATCGCCGGCCGCACAGGCACATTACTCTTAGCAGGGAAGTGAGAGGAGGCTGCCCTTCACAGGCTGAAGCTGCACCAAACCCCGCTGATCCCCAGCTGTTTGGATCTCAGTGGTACTATTTGGCAGCATCACCAGCAGCTCCTCCTTTCCAACGTTAGCTCAGGTCTCTAATCAAGCTGCAGTTGTGCGCAGAGGCCTCAGCCCGCCCAGCTCCATGACAGACCCCCTCACACAGGCAGGGCAGTGCCCGTAGCCACCACGTGCCTGCCCGGCCTGCCGGACCACGCTCCTCAAAGTATCTTGCAGCTGCCTGCATGGTCTTGTCTGCTTGGTGCTGCACCTCACAAGCTTTTTTGGAGGTGATCTCAAGCAGAGCAGAACAGGGGACCAGTCACCCCACCTCACAACCTGTCAGGGACACGTCATCAAAAAGCCTAAGGGAAAATGTTTCCCGGTTCCCCAAACCCCAGCTGCCAAGACTAAGCAATGCTAAACTGGGCTGTTAACACCTCCCAACCATCTCCAGGCTCCAAGAGATTTAGAAATGAGAAGGAAACAGGGATAGATCAGTCCAGAAGGAAAGCTCCTAGCCTGGACTGACCACCTGTGATGAAAGAAGCCTCAGTTTTGGACTGGGGCAACTGGACTTAACAGTGGGCTGCCAGTCAGCCATTGTCAAGAGATCTGGGCTGCTTTTTGCACGGCAAAATTCTCCTGATGAATTTTCAGGAATGAGAAGGGGAGAGGAATGGAGCCCTGGCTGGGAGAGCCTGTCCTAGAGGGACTGGGGAGTGGAGACAGCCCGGTGTGCTGAGGGACAGGTTTGTCCTCTGCCTCCCCCAGTCTGCTCCCCACGCACTCGGTGGGATGGATGTGAGGGCCTCGCACAGCTCCTGGGCTGGAAGACTAGCATCGGTAGCAGCATTTGGAATATAGGTTGTCCTACTTGGTCTTCTCACTAGATGTGAGGAGAAGACCTACAGGAAAGTCCCTGGGCTCTGAAGAGCATCGCTTGCCTGGAGCTCAACATCCATCTGATGACTTAATGCCCAGGAGGCCCTGACCTTCTGAAGAGAGAACTGAGCTTCAGGCTCTTCTGGTCTGGTCTTCTGAGTGTTGTCTCTACCATGCAAACCCACGAGACGTTTGCTTACCGTCACCTACATCTGTCTTGGCAACCTGACAGGCCTCTTCATCTTTACAAAGGATGAAGCCCTGCGTGGGTGCTCCTCAAACACACTTCCACCTCCTCAAAGACTCGGCGGGACTTGTCTCGGTACACATGCTGTCTGACCTTTTTTCTTTAATCAGGTCTCCTCTGGTGACAGCCGCTGTTCCTTGTATGAAGGATGGTTCCCCACAGAACAGTGATTTCCACCTTGGAAACATGACTATTTTGCATAAATGTAAGATAAAAGAGTCATTGCACAACCGGCAAGAGAAAGAAAGAAATGCAGCCCTTTGTTTTTAGCTATTTTGACTGTGCAAAGTACCACTACCTTCCCCTGCTCGGTTCCTGGAAGGTCAGGCACTGGCTGTGCCCCTCTGCACCCTGATGCCAGCAGCACGGAGGCTTGCCCTCACCCCATGCTTCACCTCCACAGCCCTCTGCAGCTGTCCATCCTACAGCTTCACCTCTTCCCCCACGTTCCCACCTCGACCAGATCCCCTGCTCCGGCTGGGGCAGCTGCTTCTTTCCAAGCATCCCCCCATTAGCCATGAGTCCCTCAGTACCTCGGCAGCTCAGCCACCTTTGGTGCCTTCCTGCTTTTGGTGGCACGGAGACAAGACCCGCCAGATCTCTCAAAGTTTTCATAAAGCTTTCAGGGGCTGAAAATGCAACTCGCAGTTGGGAAAGGAGGCAGACTCCGCTTCCACCGCTGTGTGAACGCAGCCTTGGGTTAGGGGTGAAGCAATCACTAGTGCCTACAAACAGGGGGCAGAGGATGAGGCAACCTCTGACCTGTCTTTCCTTTTACCTACCTGCACACTGAACAAAAGCTAAGAGATCCATGCAAGACTACCCGTCAGTACGTGAGCGCTGGTATTTATTGTGCTGTAACAGACAGTGCTGGTTGAAAATGGACTACGATTTTTGTCGTGAATCAAGTGTTGAGGCCATTCCCGTGTGTTTCCAAGAAGCGTGGAGCAGAGCTGAAGGGAGGGCTTGTAAAAGAAGGGGCGGGAATCGGGGAACAGAGCGTAGAAATGTGCTTCAAACTGTATCAACAACACGGTACGTGGGCACTTCTCAGGTGACGAGGGATACAGTTCAAGTGGATAACTCATTAATTAAGCAGAGCAGCTAATCTCAGCACTAATGAACTCTAGCTCAGGTAATGTAACATTTAAAATTAACAAATTGGACAGAAGTCATTCACAGCAAAGATTTCCATTCCCAGGTTAGGTGAGAGCTATTGTTATGATTAGATTACTGCCAGCCAAGGACCGAAATAGTACACGGGGGTAATAGGAAAATAATCATCCGTACAGATCAGCTCCCGCTGTAACAAGACGCGCTGCGGATCTGAATGAGGCGCCGGGTGCGAATGTGAAATCTCACTACGGTACCAAAACAAACATCACTGTGCGGTGCACGTAGAGCATAGCATGCCTGGTTCGCCGGGGTGGTACCAACCACTGCTTGGTGTTTGGGGTGGCTGAGAGCATCGATGCAGCAGAAAGTCCTTCCTTCTTATCCTCCCCCTCCCTCCTTTTAAAAGTCACTGGATATCACAAGGGCACTGCAGTTCGATTCAAAATTCGTCTTCGGAGCTGTCGGCTAAGAGCATTACTCGGTCTTGCATGCTGTTAAATTCTCTCTGCTACGGGAAGAAAAGAAACATTAAAGAGCTCAATATGCAAACTGAAATGAGCAGCACCTGGATCCCTCCCCCAGTACTCCAACCAAGTCCAGCGCACTTCAACCCAGAGAAACCACTCTCTATAACCAGTTGGAGCTTACATTACAACCAATAGTTAACTGGAGAGTGGTGGGAACAGGCCGGGGTTTGTCCTTTGCAGATGCTCTACCTTTCTTTTATGCCTCTTCGAGCCATTTCTCCTCCGGCGATTCATTATCTTAATGCTGTAGAGCGCTCCGAGGATGAAGAGGGCTCCAGCTATCCCGACTCCTACAGGAACCAGCATCCCCGACATGTATCCTGCCTGCATTGGAAAGAGACAAGCAGAGCAGAATTCACAACAGCGTCCTTTCAGAGGTATTTTCCACCAGTCCAGGTGGAAAATATGGTTGGACCTGCTGATCTTGGAGGTCTTTTCCAACATTAGTGATTCTGTGATTCTAACTGCAACACAACCCTAGACTTTCATCAGACTTTACTGTATTTGGGTCCTTCTCCTACCTGCACAGAATGAGATCTACTTCCAGGATTCCAAAAAAAGCCTCAAATCAGCCCCACTGCAGGGCCTACATGGCCACCACAACTGCTCACTCATGCTCAGATTTTTCTAACAGATACTTCTTTCCAATAACTGAGAGCTCAGCATTTGCCCCCTTTGGCATGGAGCGCTGGGGTGACATGTCTGCTAATACACTTAGCAGCGTCTTCCTGGCCAGCTCTTCTTGCTAGAACATGTCTAACCACAACCAAACTGCTAAATATACCCTGACTAAAGAGATTTACGGAGCTCCCATGCTCCCCAAACAGAGACACCTGTCATGGGAGAGCAAATGCCCCAGGACCTGCCGGAGCCCCCTTGGCTTCATACTCAAAATCCCAAAAAGCCAACAAATATATATATAGCACAAATAATTTGTAAACATTTAAAATCCTTTCAAAAATATCCCTGAGTGTTTATTACTTTACTGTTTAAATGAAAATTAAGCCAAGCTTTAAAGTGCCAAACTGCTCCAGCATCCTCGCCTAGCTCAGGCTGGGGTCTCAGTGGAGGAAGGGCGGCAGGTACAGCTCCCCCCGGTCAGTGCTGCCTTCAGTCACGCTGCAGCAGCAGCATTCCCTGTGGCTTTACCCTTCTCCTACACACCCCGAATCAGATTTTACACCTGCCGAGGGACAGATGCGCAATCCAGAGGATTACCAGGCGCCACTTAGCATGACTCGGTCCAGTGCTCTCAACCATGTTCATCCGCATTCCCAAACTGCAAGACGACCTAACAACACATGCTTACGCTGTAATTGCTTTTCTTCCATAATCCGCTGAGTGGGGAAAACAAAGGCAGTCAGTGCCCTGGCTTCACAGGCTTATCTGGAGAACGAAAATACCTGCTTTCACCTGGGACAGACACAGATGAAAACAAGGGCTGTTTTGCCTTCACAAACCCCTCCAATTCCCGTTCGGCTCTTTAAATAGTAACATCTTTGTGTCTGCATCACAAAGCTGGAGGGCTCAGAGCTTCAGCTGCATCCCGCAGCTTCCCCGTGATGCTTCCCAGAAAACCCAGCCCCGCTCGGCACACGTGCTGAAGGGAGCTGTAAGTGGCACCCGAGTCCCCAAAAAGGAGGTTAGTGAGAACACCGCTAAAAGGCTGCATCTCTGAGAGGCAATTAAGGTGCCTTAATTGGGTGACCTAATTAGCGCAGTGTGGGTTGTGCTATTTCTGGAACTTTGCTGCTGGCACAGGTGGTGAGGGGAGGCTGGCAATGTCTTTTTAGCTACTGCCCAGTTGAGTTTCCATACCAGAAATTGCTGCTTTTAATACGGTGAATTCTGTCTGCCCGTGAGCCCTTCCCAAGCCTGGCCAGCAGATGCCCTTTTGCAGCATCTGCCCTCAAGCTGGGCCATTGGTTTATACCCCAAATTCCTGCGATGTGAACCAGGTACAGGATCTGTCCCAGCCCTTCTGCATCACGTAGCCCAAGCTGTGAGGGCTTTTGCACTTGCTTGATACAAAATCCCATTTCACAGGCAGCCTTTTTACCCCCTGCCCATGGGAAAGATAATGTTGCTTTACAGACCCTAGGGATGCTTTTAGTATACACAGTCCATCACCCTGACCTTCCTGGCTCTGCTGGACGTTGAGATAACAGCAATAGAGGAGGACTTCAGAGGAACCTCATGTCCATTATTTTCTATTCCCAAGACAACATTTGCACAGCCTTTGCAGGAGACAGAACATATTTATCAGCTCACTCCCATGCTCCTGGTCTCACACTGACCACACCGTCCCCTCTCAACAAGGAAGATGAGGAATCGGGGTGAGCAGGTTAATCTCCGAGTGATGTGAGTGGGTTTCGTTGGGCTTTTCTAAGAGAAAAATATTAAGGAAAATGAGCAAGGTGAAAGATCTGCCTCCATGTGTCTGCCGTACCCCACAGAAGGGAGATGTCTCTCTGTTCGGTAGACACTACCAGATCCCTGGTTATACCAATGCTGAAAGAGGTTCAGGCCCTACAGAACAACTCTGCTGGAAGGTGGAACATGCATCCCCCTCATGGGGAAGGAAGAGGTGGCGAACAAGATGCTGAGAGGGACAACGTGAAAGCTCTGGCTTCAGTGAGAAGACGCCCGATGCGCCCAGGCTTGTGTGGTGCCGGCCGGGTAGGCCCGGGATGAGCGAGTGACGTGCATGCATGCTGCATGCACCCCGTCTTGGTGTCTGCTTGTTACCTTCGTCAGGAAAACCATTCTCTGTCCTTTCAACGTTCGCTCTGGCTGAATCCCAGGCCAAGATGCTCTGCTATGAGCAAAGATGGTGCTAGACATGCCTCCTTCCTATTGCGGGCAGAAAACCAACTCAACAAGGGCTGGACAGAAACCCTACTCAACCCTTCCACTCCCCAGCCCTGGAAACAGATGCCCAGAGCCCTGCTCTCTTTTCAGACTTGGTGCTGCTGAAATTTGGTGGGGGTGACATTGGAGGGCTCTGCTTGCTTCATGACAATCTGCTCAAACTTAGCCATGTGTTTTCAGGGGCTGGTTTCCTATCCAGTCATCATTCCTTGAGGGTTTGTTTTATTTCTATATTAACTCTGGTCCTATTCAAGAGTTTCTAAACCCTGTTGAATTACAAAATGTTCTTGTCTTAAAACACTCTTGTCATCTCATTTCTAGCTTCATTGCTTTGCCGTCGTCAACATAGCATTTGGAAGGTTTCACAACCATTTCAAAATGTTAATATTTGCCCTAGGGTAGCAGAGCCTGAAAATCTATCAGTCTGTGCCTGGTACAACTCCTGATTCCACGTACCACCGCTCTGTAATGTCAGGGAGAAAAGATCAGGAGCTGGTGTCTTTTCAGTCTTCCCATGTTTGCTCTTTGTCCTTCCAGGAGCTTGCAGCTCCTCCTGCACAGGGGGCAGGAAAGGTCTGGCCCAGAGGCAATGCACTGAGATGCACAGCCAAGCTTTGGGTTTAAGGAAAAGGGGTGAGGGCAAATTAGAGGGCAATAAAAATAATAATTAAAAAAAAAAAAAAAGTGAGAAGAGAAGGTGATTTTCTGGTGCAGAGAGGTCCCTCAAACACCCCTGTCCCTCATCCTGCTCCTAGCTGCTACTCATCAGGGATGTGCTGTGGATTTACACCAATATATGCAGCACCAGCATCTGGTTCATTGTGTCCCAGAGAAAAATTTAAGCCCCTTCTCAATCATCTTTGCAGAGATAATGAACTGCGCTGGCAAGAGCTTATTTATTCCTGCAAGTGAAAATGGTTTTGCTTTTAAAGTCATTGAGAGAAACACTGAGCCTCTTACCTTATCTTTCAGCTTCTCCATCCAGCTTCTCACTGAAAAATAAGAAAAAAAGCTGTAATCATGTTACTTATATTAATTAGTAACAAATGATAATGATAGTGTTGAAATAGACACTAATTAACTTGACAAGCTGATAACATTTTTCATTAGATTTCCTCTTTTGTTCACGAAAAAGAGCAAATGCAGCAAATCAACAAGAGAAACTCTTTATGTGAGTTGGCAGGCAAGAAGCTTGCTTTTGCCTGTGCAGTTCACATCTTCAGAGTGATTAAAAGAGGAAGATGTGAAACAGGATTTCAGGTTGGGGGTTTCGAACCAGTACTTCTCATACACACACTGGGATGGCTGATAAGGAGATCACCCTAGGGCAAGGCCATCCCCTTCACTGGCCAACTCTACATAGATATTGTTCTCTCTGTTATGCACAAGCCTGTAGAGATGCTGAAAAAAAAGTATTATTCCCTGTTTTTTATTCCCTTCCTCTTCTGGAAGCACTGACTGCCTGCTCAGGGAAGCCATCAGGTACCATCTGAGGACTGGGAGAGCACTGGAGGTGCTACGCTACTAAATCAAGCAAAATTGTGCTGCCATCACAGAGACTTTCAGCTCTAACAGTCACTTTGAGTCCCATGAAATATGGTACCCGAGAATTAAATGCCTTTAATGGCATCTACTTGGGGATGAAATATTAAGCTGATCTCAAAGAACTGCAGGCGCTTGGCAGTGATTCCAGCAGCAGCTCTGCATTTGCCTGCACTGCACGGAGGACCGAACGCTCAGCATTTAAGGTGTCAGCTGTTGTTTCCAGCAAAGAGCTAAAGGTATCAGGGCTCAGCAACTGTGCTTTTAAGCCCTAAGCAAGGATCTTGGTGCTCCAGGAGGACAGTGCTACAGGCACAAGGGGGATCTCGGCTGCACCAATGTCTTTCTGAGGGGTATTTCTCCCAGGGTACATCAGATCCCAAACGTAACATGCTGTTTATGGTGGGAGACCCGTTTCCAAGCCTGCTTTTTTACAGAAGCTCTCTTCAGAGCTTTTGTTAGCAGCATTAGAGCCTGCCTGTTGGTGTGCCCCTCAGGGTGGCCATCCTTCTGCAGTGACAGCATGGGTGCAGCTCCAAGGCTGTCAGCAAATTACCTTTTTATGTCTCTGACACAATATTGAGAAGCAGACCCATAAGGAAGTAAATAAGACTCGGCCCAGACATCAGCACCACTGAACTAAACTGTAAATTTGAACAAGTTTGAAGGAATTCGAATACTCTCGTTTTTAACTGTCAGCGTGACACCAGACAACCAGAGGATCCTAAATTATCTAGAGGTGAAAAAGCGTGAAACAGGCAGAGGAGCACACACACAAACTCACCTAGCTCTGAAGGTAGCTAAGAATAAAAAAACAAAAACTACCCATAAGACATACTTGGACACCCACAGCACTGGAAGAGCGTGAGAGATATTCTGTGACCAGTGGTCCTGACCTGCATGGACTAACCCGTGGTGGTACAGAGGCACCACGCAAACTAGGAGGGTTTAACTCTGTTGATGAAGATACCTTCACCATCATCCTCTGCCAGGCCAAGTCTGCATGCCTTGGATTTCACTGCCATGGGAACACCAAAGAGGGAGGAAATGTGTGGTTCCCCTGGGCTGGGTTTCTCAGACGGGTTTCTCAGCATAACACCAAAACAAGCATGGTGTAAGTGTCACGTAGACTTCAAGTCTAAGTCACTCACAAGCCCCAGCTCTACTGCCTTGCTGACTGGCATGGGAGAGACCCAACACTGGGAAAATTCTGCTTAAACCCACAAATACCCCAAACCAAAGGAAGCCATCCCAAAACTGTGGCCAAAGAGCCTTCTGATGACTCTCATTTTTTAATGATGCTGTTGTGCTGTATTCCAGGCTCCCAGGAGGACTCAGAGGCACACAGCATCAGCCACAGCTTCAAAACTTCACCGAATATTTGGGAGCTCTTGACCGATGTCCTCCATGCACACGTACGGACAGCTACATGTGTACCCGCGGTGCATGCACAGAGCCACCTAAAGCTGCCACAATGCCCAGTTGGCTCCAGCTCAAGCTAAACACAAAGCCAATTTTTGTGCCTTTCCCAGTAACTGTGTCAGATCAGTGACCTCATCAATAGCCCACCCACCTTCCCATAGCTGAACAACAACAGTGCCTCTAAAGCAGCAATTAACTCCGGAGTATTTCTGACAGTTCACATGTAGGGCTGCTATTTCCACCGGGGAGATGATCTAATGACGCTCTACTCCTTGCTTCCAACAAATACAAGTTCTGGCTTCATTCCCCTCTGCTCCACAGAACAACAGCAGCACATCTGTTGGGACTGATGGACACTACGGTATGAACCCAAACTTGCTATTTATACAATTGCCTATTATTAAAACCGTAAAAATCGTTTTCAGCAGGGTAAAGCACGTGTCAGACACCTTCGGGAATCAGCCTAAAGCACCGGGCTGGCTGGCTGAGTCTCATGACAAGTCAGCGAGCATCACACTGAGCACTTTACAAACACGCTCAGTGCTACCAAGACACAGAATTATTTTAACACCTTTGAGGAACTGAGAAGCCACTGTGCCATTAAAACTGAGCACTTTCTGTTCCGATTAGTCCCACATATGAGGACTCTAAGTGTGGGGAGGAAATAAGGCACTTTTTCAAGTTAGGCTTGATATCTGTGCTAAATGGTTACCATCAGTTAATTCTGGACTGCAGCCTCTCATTAGGGATAATTACACATAATTAATATTCTGCACTTAGTCTTGGAAGAGGAACACTGTGGATGGCATCATCTCAGAGAAACGAAACACTCTCCAAGAACACCAAGAGACTTGCCAACGAGGCCAGGCAAATAATCAGTAACAAATACACCATTCCATGTGTTTTTCATCATCCCCTCCCCCCTTTTTTTTTTCCTTCCCCAGACACTGAATGTCCTGAACAAATGGCAACAGCCTCGGGGTGTGAAATTACTAACACAGGCCTGCAGTGCCAGCCCCTATCCCGTGGCATTTTAAGGATCACGACCAGTACAAACTCTGCTTCGGCTTAACTTTGAGCCCTGGGTTTCACAGGGAGTTGAGTTAGACCAGTGTGGAGCCCTTCTGAAAACTGCGTGCATAATCTGGCACTTCCTCAGGGATTTATACAATGTCTGCATCTCTGCAAATAAATTTTAACTAACACACAGTTTAAGATTACCGACACAAGTAATCTCAGTCTGAGCACTGAGCTGCACAGGGGGTGAAGCGCCTGTGCCAAACACAGAGCACATCTGGAACTGGCATCAGAGCAGCCCAGGATGAGTTCAAAAAGTTACAGATGCACTGGGTTATTTTAGTTATTTTTACCCCTCAAAAGCCTGCAGACAGCTATTAAGAAGCCATGATGCCAACAGCAGGGAAGTTACACTCATTAAATGAGGCCCAACAACCCCTTTCACGACTGGACTCTGCGATGCTACAAATCCAAACCAGCCCTTGCAGGAGATGACTCTGGTTTCTGCATCAGAAACCCAAAGGTCCAGGTGGCCCAGGGTGAGTTTCTCTGCTCTAGTACACATTTTCTAACCAGCCTTCAACAAGTGGCTTGCAACAGGACAGCTCAGGTAAGTGCACCACACCTCTCCCCTCATCCTGTCTTGGCTCCCTGCAGAGGGCTGCAGCTCCTTGTGCCTCACCTGCACCTCCGGGCTTCCTCCCACTGATTTAAGCTGTGGTTTCAGAGGAAAAAAATGAGCAGTTTAAGACTACAGATTATTCTCCATCAAGATATTGCTGTGTGTTCCCATCCCTCAACTTCCTACTGTGTCCCACAGCTTTGCATCCCCTGTAAGACTAGATTCATCGAGCTTAACCAAGCCACTCATATAAATAAATATAAACATATAAAGAGGGAGTGATCAGATATAATTTACAACAAAGAATCAACGAGGGAGAGGTCTGGAAGCTGCTTGCCCGTTCAGCTGGAAAGGTCCTCCAGCAGTGAAGAGTTTGCATGATTTACTCCAAGGAAAAATCCAGTATTTGTCACTTCTGACTGAAAAAAATAAAATCATTTTAGTATGACAGGACATATTGACTGCAAGTCTCAACCACAGCCTGACACTTTCCCCCCTGGGAAGAGCCCGACCTGGCGGTGCTGTGCTCTGGGATCTCTCAGCACCCTCACCTTACAGCCAGGCAAAGCAGAGCCCCTGCAAGAAGGGGCCTTGCTCCACATAACTCACCCAAAAGGAGAGAGGATGTCCAAAAGGAGATGGGAGATCTGGCAAAAAACACTCAAAATGTGTCCTCTGCAGTGACTCCCGTGGCTACCACACATCTCCACCATGGAAAAAAGTGGGTCCATAGGTACCGCTAATAGCTGGGCTCTCCTTCCCTCGATCTTATGGGTGGCCTTTGCTCACAGCCTCACTTGTTGCTGCTATTCAGAGGACTGTTCAACTTCAAATATGTTCTTCTGTCTTGGTCAGGCCTTCTGAACCTCAAACCCAAAGGCTGCAGGGTACCAGGGCCAGGCTGTGGGTTTCCACCCGCTGTAACGCACTGCCAGATCTCACCAGAGCCTTTTCCTGCTTCCTTCACCGCTGCCCTCAGAAATCAGGAGCACAAGGCCTCCGGGCTGCACGCTGTGTCAACTTGTAGTAATCCTCGCTGCTAATTATCCACTCCAACACAATGATAAGGCTGCTTAATGATTCTGTTCATTCATTCATTCTCTCCCTTCTCCAGATAAGAAAATGCAAAACCTGCGCCTTCTGGTGATGATTGCGATCACTAATTTGTGCCCTCACGCCATCAGTTCCAGCTCTCCTTTCCTCTCTTGGAGGCCTTGCTATTTTATCTTGTCACTTTAGTTTCCATCTCATCAGCTTGTTTTAATCGTATTCCCTTTTTTAATCATCATCTAAAGCAACCCTGTTTCTCCATGACAAAGCAGCACATTACCCCTCTGCCCAGCACACCTCACCACACTTTCAGGTCCAGCGTTTACATCTTCACCCCAGAACTGCATGTTGACACTGATCTGCACATCCAGCACCTTCTCTTTCAACAGTTCTCCATCATGACCGCAGAGACCAGTTCTGACAAACCCGAGTTCCTACTCTGCCCCAAAGGGCAGAGAAAAGGCCTGAGGAACGCCTGCCTGGCTTACAACAAAATTCTGACCTTAGGACAAAATTCGGACCTGAAAATTACATCTGTACCTCCTCAAATGCAACAGGCTAGGAGACCCGCACAAAGTTTAATTCTGAGAAACCAGAAAATATCAGCCGCTTGTACTCTGTCGGGGCATGAAACGATTTTGCTCCAACAGCTACCAGTAATTGCTTTCACCTCTGTCTGAAGTCAGAGCGCGGGCCTCCCTCCCTCACCCAGCTCTTTTTATCAGCTCACAACCCAGGTATGACATTTCAGAACAAGACCCCCTCTGCAGCAGATGCTGTAGAGAACAAAATGACCAGCTTGGCATATTTGCAAGAACGTGGGCTTTTTAAATATGTACTGGTGTGTGTCACTGTAAGGGAGGAATTCACTGTGCCCTGCAGCTGATGCAGCTCAGCACAACTCGACCAGCACTTTTTTCCCTAAAACAAATGTATTCACCCGTTCCAGGTCTGCACATCACCCTGCTCTTCCTCGTCACCAAATGGCTGGGGTTTGGTGCTTCTCCTGGCCAGGGCTAACAACTGCTGGTGGGCAGAAGGAGCAAACCTTGTCCTTAACATTAAGACTTTGCTTCAGAGACCACCCTGGCAAAATAGTTGGCTCATCTGCGGTGAGAAAATGGGATGTTACAGTCCGCTAAAGCACCTGCAACACCTCCGTGGCATGTGCCAGAGCCAGCAGCTTGCTGTAGGGAGCTCTCCTCCTCCCTCCCTGACTTACCCAGAGGCACACACAAACCCCAAGCTCCGCACCTCGTTCCTGTGCAAGAAGTATAAAAATAAAGAAAAGATTGATTGCTTTAAATCAGTCTGGAGACACCAGGCAATCTGTCCCATTACCTTACAGACTTAATCTCTTCCAGGTAAAACTTTCTGCTAAATGAGGCTACAGAGAACAATTTTGCAAAAATGCTCCGTGCTTCGTCTGCTCAGCTCTGACAACTTAATGGCACAAGGCTGCACCAGCTCCTTTTCCTTAGGAAACACAATGGCCAATTTACTCACTAGCACAAATAAATAATACGGAAAATGGCATTTTGCTGGGAGGCAGCATATTTTTAATTCCAGAAGAAAAACTATTTCTACTTGATGGGAAATTTGATGAATGCATCTCTCTCCATGCCCGACTCAAAAAGACTTGAAAGGCAGATAATCAAAGAGTCAAATCAACAATTACCTTCTTTTTTTTTTTCTGGAAAATAATAAAAATAAAATAAACTTCTGCCAGGCAAACTTTGAATTGACCAAGGTAACTTTTAAAGTTCCCATGCAACAGTCCGTTTTTGCAAATTAAAACTGAATGTCAGGTGGCTGTGATGGGAAGAGCGAAAAAGCCAGGGATGCTGCAGCTGGAGAGAGCCCCCTGCATCTTCTCTCCGCCCTAACAGCATCCCTCTGCTACTGCGGGACAGCAGCAGAACAGACATTGTTATTGGGCAGAGCACCTTCAAAACCTCCAGCTGAAGCCATGTGTTCCTCCTGTCTGTGGAGAAGAGAGGTCGTTTCTCCATGCTGCTCCTCAACCCACCCATTCACCTCAGCCTTCTCTAAATGCAAGCCACATAAACTCCCATATCTTCCTCCACACGTCCTTACCTAGCTTAAAGGATCAGCAGTTAAACAGCAAAATTTCTCTCTGTACCTCAGTTTAAGTCTCATATTCATCAGGTTCTGAAAAAAAAATAATCTTGGCTTGTTTTTTTTTCCTTCCATTTAGAGCGAATGTACTTTTCAAAATCATTTTTCCTGGGGACGCTGCATGAGTGATCTGCCCGCAGCCAGCAATACTGAAATGGGGTGCTTTCCATTTTTGTATTTAAGACAAAGAATGTATTTTTCTTATTTTGGCTGGAAAGATGCAGCGCTTGTCATGAAATGACATGAAGATCAATAAAGTACTAAATGGCTGGAAATAAAAATGATGGAGTTGACTTTCAAAGGAAAAAAAAATAGATATCGAACTCTGTTTTCAGCAAACAATTATTCTAGTAATTAAACCACAAAGCCCTGAGCATCGATTAGATGCTAGAAATAAAATCTGATTATCTCAGAGACTCATGCTCATGCAAATACTACGGAACATCAGCAGACTGAGCAGCGTGCAGCACTAGTCAGAAAAGGAAGATGTATTTGCCTACATTTGCTAACAACAACAAAAAAATCTGATTGCAAATTCCTTGTGCATCAGGATCTGAACACTGACTCTCACCGCAATGCAATGCTCTTGGGCTGCAAATAGCCAAAGAGGGGCTTAAGGTTCCTGGTTTGAACACCGGTTCGATAGCCTTGCAATTGACTTCTTGTATAACTGCAGGCAAGTAAATTAATCTCTGCTACTCCATTTCCCATCCTTACCATGGGAATATTACGGGCATAACAGATAATGTTTAGTTTGTCTTTTCTGTTTTCTGCTTGTGTCAGACTCTTCCTACATATTTTAATGGCCTTTACTGTAATATCGCCATCTTGGTGTGGGATGTTTTAGGGTTTAGAAGCTAATACAATACAAATAAATCTACCAAATAAATCAGAGTAAGACAGCGTTAGAAACAAATGCTCTTTAGGAGGCCATTAGTTTGAGTATCAAAGTATCTAAGGTGCTAAGGAAAAACAAATATATTGACCTTTCCCTATTCTCATTAGCATGCACTCAGACAGAACACGGTAGTACTTACTCTTGGACGCAGAACATGCAGGGAAGTTTTTAACAAATGCTTGCAGGGAGAAGCAAATTGTCTTATAAATCTAGGACCGAAGAGAGAAGAACTCTGCTGCTCAGAAAGCAGCTCTGCACATGTATCTGTGACAGTGCTTAATAGAGAAATTGATCCTGACCTCACTTCTGCTCCAGGCGGGGGATAACAGACCAAACTCAGCCTTCTCCTAGGTGGTGAAACTCCGCTAACTTCAGCAGAGCCGCATCATTTCTAGCAGAGGATGTGCCCTACCCAGGTGTGCTGCCACAATGTTCGCCTGTCTTGTCCACTGATACCTGCAATAACCTAAGTGCGTGGCACCAGAAGCCCAGAGCCAGAGAGGAGGTGACACACAACAGCTACTCAACAATCTGTGCACAAACTTCCTACCTGGTGCTAACGAAGAGTCCATGAAAAGATGCTGCTTCATTTAATTCACACAGTGCCTTACCTGCTGTCCACTAAGGTCAACATGACCCTGACTGAAGACCATATATATATGGCCTTAAATATACCTTATATATTAAGTCCCAAATGGTCAATACCCGTCTCCACTTATGGAAAAATTCACAGGTCATTTAAAAGGGGACAATTAAATAATTAAGTCAAACAAAGGCTGACTTTTTTAATTACTTTTTGCTTGGAGTCTTGATGGGTAACTCATACCAGCAGAGACTTAGAAATCACTTAATATTTCTCCAAACAATTTCTCTTTGCTTGTGACAGGAGAATCACAAAGTGCAAAAGAGAGAAAAAAAAATAATGTAGTGCTGCAATTGTACAAAAATTAAAAAACTTCTGATCAAAATCATAAATAATGCAAAAGGACCATCTTGAGCCCTAATAAAAAGGAACACCTTGCTCAGCAACCTCCTGATATGCAGAGAGAGTGCCAAACCCATTTTGTGTCCTAGAGCCTTACTGATGGCATTACTACCAAGGGACAGGGTTTCTCTCCCCATGGTGAGACGAGCGATGATTTCAATTTTGCTGTCTCAAAACAAGCAGCTCCAGGACAACCGGTGTTTGACTGGAAAAACCAAAGTGGATCCAAGCACCAGCTGCAGGACCTGCTCAAGGCTTTCAGCAGGGACATGCCAGCAGAAACACAAACGTCCATGCTCCCCTCCCTGCACCACAGTGCTCAGCATCCCCAAACGGGACAGTCGGAGCTGTGACAGGCAGGCACTGCCGTATTTCACAGGCTGCCTTGTGCAGGGAAAAAGCCTGGGCTGGGATAACTGAAAGCCTGCTGATCTATATCCTGCTTAAGACACATTATGTGCCATCTCCTGGGCCCTCAGCTTTCCAAAAGGCAGGAGCCTGGACTATGGAAAGGAGTGAGAGTTTGCCCCATTTTGGGAGGCTGGAGGGAAATAAATCTCTAATTCATGATATATTCTACATAAAGGATCATACCCTCGCACTCTGCACTGTAACATCTGTCCTGAAAGCTGAGCACATGCTTCTGGCCCGTGCCATGTGCCAAACCCTGATGATATTTGTACAGCATCTCCCTGTTGCTGGTTTCCCATGATCTTTCTCAGAGAGTTGCATCCATATTCCCTAATGGGCAATGAAAAGCCACATACAGATGTCTGTAACAGGCTCAGATGGTCCCGGTGCTAGGATGCAGAAGCAGAAACTCTCTTATAAGTTAAAAAAAAAAAAAAAAGCAACTTGGCTTATTCAGCCATAATAAATAAATAAATAAATAAATAAGGATGAAAAGGAACAGCACAGAACAGCACTGACTTCTGTAAGTCCATCCTGTCCTGCAGGCACCAGGACAGGAAGAAGAAGTACGGAGAATAGGTAGTTAAACTAAATAACCATGTTGCTCCAGGGACAAAGGGACCATGGACACTCGAGACTGGAAAACGAAAGGCTTCTCATTCCCAGAACAACAAGGCTCTCTTCATTGTATTGGCCGCACCTCAAAGTAGCTCTGAGATGGAGCTTGCCAGCAGAGGAGAATGGGATGGGATGGAATGGCTGCCCATCATAGAGAAGTGAGGTGGTCACCAGCAACTCAAGTCAGTGAGCCTCTCATCACATCAAAGTTTCTCAGTGGTTTGGTAAAATTACCTTTTGGCACCCCACCAAGAGAAGCCCAGAAATTATGAAATTTTCCCATCTCCACCGATGGGAGTCAAACCTAGCCTTGATCAAGCAGAATGAGGAAACAGTCTCAGGCTGCGCCAGGTTTAGATTGGATATTAGAAATAATTTCTTCATGGAGAGGGTTGTCAAGCATTGGGACAGGCTGCCCAGGGAAGTGATGGAGTTCCCATCCCTGGTGGTGTTTAAGAGGTGTGGGGTTGTGGCACTGAGGGACAGGGCTTAGTGATGGGACTCAGTAGGTCAGGTTGATGGTTGGACTTGGTGACTTATAAGGTCTATTCCAGCCTAGATGATTTCTGATCCTATGGTTCAAAATTGTCTGCAATATGCCCGTGAATGGGGCATAGGGATCATCTTCCTGACTGTGGTAACATCTACTATATCACTGACCAGAACAAGCCTGGAAACCTAGTTTAGAAAATGATAACGTATTTGCCATCAGCACAGTAATTATATCTAAAACTTCATTAACATGGAAAAGACAAATAACAAATTAGAATCAAGCATCTACAATTAAGCTAAAAACCCATAGCAATTCAATGTTCTTTGCAAGAAATCATTTTTCATACTATTTACTGTGAATGAGGTCTCATTACGTTACGATATTTAGCTCTTCCACCACTTTTCGGCTTTGCAGCTC
Organism: Oxyura jamaicensis; assembly: GCF_011077185.1. NCBI lineage: Eukaryota > Metazoa > Chordata > Aves > Anseriformes > Anatidae > Oxyura > Oxyura jamaicensis. Next base: position 49,677,807 of record NC_048897.1, on the reverse strand, counting down.
TATTAATTGCATTCTCAACAGTTGTCTAATATAAGCAAGCAGTGTTATCTTCATCTGCTGACTGGGAGCGCAGACCTGATGGATCCAAATAGAAGATTTGGATATCTACAGCCAAAAGGAGGCAGGAAGACCCAAGGCCAATGGAGAAAGCAGGGCCAAAATCTGCAAATAGCTTCAGCACAGACATAATCCTGTTCCTGCTGAGAAGAAGAATTTCCATTTCAACACCAAGAGGTTCAGACCAGTGCTGAGTTCTGCCAATCTCACCCAAAGCCCTTTTTTTTTTACTGTCATAACAAAATTACCTAGATGACACTTCCCATCCAGCTAATAGCAAAGCTTCCTATTGCAAGTTGGGCCACGCGAGGCAACCACGACTCAAAATCATTGAGTATTTCTCAGTAATAATGACTCACACACACGATGACAATCACCAGAATGGTTTCACTCAGCCTGTGCCAGCTGAGGATAAAGCAAGACTGACAGATGAAAACTCTGCTGGGAGGCAGAACGTGACAGCCTGATGACGGGTTATCCAAATGAAGGAGCCACAAATATATTTGGTAGATAGAGCTGGAGAAGGCAGCTCCCTTTTCATGGTGGGAAATGTCTGATCTCAAACACGTTCACACTGAAAAGTCTCTGAAAGGGAGTGCATTGAAGGAAAGGAGCAGTTTTCATTTCTGGCTGCACTGGAAACTTCAAGGTATGCACCTTGGGAGGCTGCAGCTATTTTATTTGGTGCTTTGAACCAGCACGAGGCCAAGTTCAACCCCCAAACAAGCAGGCCTGGTTCCAGGGGGCTGATGGTGGAAGGCCCTTCTGGCAGTCCTCGACACTGTGCAGGAATACAGGGCCTAGTCTTCCCTGGGGCCCTGCATCTCCTGGTTCGCCCTCAGATTGCACCTACAGAGGTGCCCTGGCTGGAGACAAACACCAGACCAAGCACCAGCCCTGCCTTCACGTCCTTCTGGCCTCGCACCCTAACCCTAGGTCCTCATATACAAAGTTAATTGCTGCAGAGTGGAAGTTTCAATGGCTGCAGAGAAGCAAAATCTCTTTTCTCTGCAGCACCTATTGACAGTTAGGGGTGAAGCTCTGCGGAGAAATGCATGTCCCAAAATCCTGTTGAAGTTTGCAGTCACCCAATGAACCTTGAAAAATTATCATCACCTCCCAGCCAGCTCTGCATGCTCTTGTAAGAGAAAGGGTTAATCCATCCTCAGATTGTCTGTTTTCTGCATTTTCTATGTATTTCACTTATGGCACAGAGCACTAATCCTGCCCAACTGAGAGGCTAGATTAAAGTCTGGGTGACTCCATTCTCCATGGGGTTTGCTCTTGTGGCACGCAGTCACTGGTGCTCCCTCTGGAGAACCCAACCTGAACGGTGGCAAACCCACCCAGCTCCCCAGAAAACACATTTCAGAGCATCAAGATGTGCATCATAACACCGAGAGATGCAGTTTTAGCAGCAATGCTATCTGCAGAGCACACCAGGTCTCCTGGTCTTACCCATGCCTGCCTTTCAGAAGAGAAATCTGCCCAGGAGGACGGGGATACAGAAAACAGGATAGGATGTTCCTGTGCTGTTTACATTAACACTGGTGTCCTTGGTCTTCAAAATGCCTCAACACAACATCGGTGAGTTGTCAGAAGATGCTTTATGGCATTTTCTGCCCCAATCCTTCTGCTCAGAAATGAATGGATCTGGTGTTTCTCCAAGCAGATTAAGATAATCTCTAACAATTTACTTACACTGAAAGGGCATTACCCTGATTGGAACTGGTCAGAGACCACTCTCTGATAAGGACAGCCACAGGAAGAGGCTCTAAGAAGACATTTTGGAAAATGAACATCCCTGAATAACTCCTGATTTTGCTGCCATCATCTGTTCAAATGACAAGGAAATGATTTGACATGTGAGAACCTTCATGAAATTATCTGGATAAAGCTCAGAACTTAATCTGCTTTCAAAGCAGCAGCAAATGTTTATTGTCCAAATGCCGATGGCCACTCTGTGCAGCTCAACGTGGAACAGAACAAAGTTTTCTGTTCACCTGACAGGTGTATCAGGGTCTGATTAAGGATCCCTCCTCCTCTGTGGCCCCCTGCACCAGGCAAGTCTCATTCAGCCTGTGCTGATCCGGTGCTTCGTGCCCAGCAGGTGAGACGTGAAGAGGGGCAGAGCTCAAAGGGGGCTTCCCTCCTAGTTGTGGGGCACGCACTCCTCCTGAGACCTCCAAGTCCTTGTCAGATGATGGGATGTATCCTGCTCATGTGCTCCATCACACGCAGACTCGCTCATACCCCAGGCAAGCAGGGAGATCTTTGTCTGAACTCTCTGCAGGCAATTCTCACCTCCAGGCTGGAAGGTTGGTAGGGCACAGCAACACCCACCAAGGGAAGAGGAGGAAACAAAGGTCAAAAAAGACAAGCAGCAGCAGCAGGGGAAGGCACAATGAAATATTAAAAGACTTTTGCCAGGATTCTGTATCTCCCGGCGTGCAGATAAATCTCCACATTACATGCTAACAGTAATCAGCCTGGAGAAAGACACAGGCATTTCATCAGGCTTCAAGCAGGGGGCTGCTCGCTTATCTTCCAAAAAGTCTCACAAAATCCTGCAAGTAAGTCAGTGAGCAAGCTCTAATCTCAAAGTCAATGCTAATAGCCTTTCCTCAGAAATAAATGATTATCCAACAGCATATTTCAGAAATACACAAAGCCAAAAAAAAAAAAAAAAAAGTTAGGAACCAGAATTTTCTTCTTGCTGTTTTGGAAGTATCACAGCCCCTTGGTCAGGAGAGCTCTGGATTGCATTTTGTCTTTTTTTTTTTTTCATTTAAAACAGCAAAGAATATGCACAGGGCATTTCCTGGGGAAAGATTTCCTTTTCCACAGCATGAGCAAAACCTCTCTGGATCACCTAAAATCTGTGATTCTTTGTAGGTACAGAAAGAGTAAAGCCACAGAGCACTTTTGAAATGCAATTGTACACATGGAAGATGAATTACTGGCCTTGTCCTGTAATGCTGTGAATTGGTTGACAGATTCAGGCAATTACTGATCAAACCCAGTTAGAGGTTTGATCGACAGACCAGGTGAACTGTTGACTCAAACCAGTTCATCACAACATCCTGATTTATAAATCCGTACATTTGCTGAGAAATGCTATTTGTCCGCATTTACTTGAACTCCCCCTAGGCATACAGGAGCTTAAGTTTCATTTTCGTAGCCATTTTCTAAGAGATAACAAACAGATCCACTAAAGCCAAGTGCTGACAGACCACACATCTCAGGACGAGCTTTTGGACCCACAACCTAGGCAGCTGTGGGAATCCACAGGCATTTTATGCATAGGAGAAAATTTCCATCCAAATATCCATGACAGCGAACAAGACCCTGCAAAACAGAGCAGAGAAAGCCTACCTGGTGGCTGAAAAGGCCACTACATTCTGTGCTAGTGCACAGTCTTTTCTGCTTTGAGGACTTAAGATACGATCCTGCCTGTGCTGCAAGGGAAATCAGTTCAGCCTGACAGTTGCAAGCACTGCAGGCAGAGCAGCCAAATTCTAAAATGAGTCCTCAGCAAGGGAAGGGGACGACGTGAACTCGCACTGATGTCTGTACTCTGCTGCACGTCTGGCCCCTGAGCTAAATTATCAACAGGCTCGTGCCTCTGCTTTCAGAATAACAATGCTTTATGTGGAGCTCTGTGAACCTGAAAGACACTGAACAACAAGAGCCTAGGGAGGTGCCTTGGGTTACTGAGTCACATCTCCCTGCAGCAAGCAAAACCAGCTGGTTGCTGTGGTTTTCTGTCCTTGGAACAAGGCTAAGGGCTTCAGGGCAAAGCTTGTGCCGAAGGAAAAGCACGTAAGAGCGGCTGCACTGGATCAGCTTCATGACATAACCCATCCCTGAACACTCACCAGACAGCATAAAAGCAGGGCAAACTCACAGGGACACCTCCCTGGCTCGCACTCCAGCCCATGGCCGTTTACTGCTGATCGCATTACCTCTTCAGCCAGCTTCGGTACACATTTTTGTCTCAGGAGCTATCAATATTTTTGTTTATCAGCCAAAAATAATACAGAGAGAAAATGAAGGAATTTCTGGTGAATTATTCCTATCATTGGAAGCGCTGAAAGCCCACCTGAGATGCTATATTCATGTAATAAATTCTCTGTAAACTCGTGAAGAGGGACAGTATCTGCTCTAAAGAACCTGAATGAATAAACCACACAGAAGCATTGATACCAGCCCGTTTATGGATGCCAGGACTCAGGAACAGGAGAAGTAAGGGATTTGCTCAAGGTCACATAAGAAAAATGCAGCACTGCTTCTTTCTGAAATTAAGCAGAGGAATCCAGGCTATCTTTCTGATTGCCTTTTGGTTCTTCTTCTTCCATGTACCTTTTCCAGCTCTCCTACATCCTCATCTAGATGAATGACACAGAGTATTTTTGGTCAGATTGATGGCTGTTATTCTGCTCTCTGGTCCTTTGCTCCCCCCATCCCACCAGGCCAGGGTTCTTACTGGAGCATCCTCCCCTTCCTCTCAGGAGGATGTGGAGCAGAGGATTTGCTTTAATTTCTACTCTCTGCCAACCAAGTCTCCAGATGACCATCCCAACTCACAGTGATAGGACTAACAATAAAAATAACTCTCAGCTTAATTTTTTCCCCTGGAACTCGACTGTCCCTAGAAGTTTCTCAAGGATCTGTTTTGGAAACATTCTCTAGGCTTTCCTCCTCACCCAGGCATAAATAATCCTGTTTTCTTCCATGATTCAGCAGGGATATTGACTCTGAGCACTCACACCCACCCATCCCAAGCCCAGGGTGACTCAGGAGAGAAGCTCTGCATCACTACCCAGGGCCTGGAAAGCTCCAGCCCTTGAGGACCCCGTTAGCAGAGCCTGTGTTTAAGCATCACAGAGCAGAGGAGGGAAAGAAAAGGCAAATGACCATCAGGTCGCAAGGAGCAAATCAGGTTCCAGACGGGCTCTGGAGCATTCATGCCTCATTTGTAAATCTCCCTCGTTAGCTGCCAGCAGAACCACAAGGTCGTACACAGAAATACTGAGCCCATGACACGGCTCTTCTCTGTGCAGGCGGTGGTAATTTCAGAATGAGATTCGAGAGTAACCGCTGTAATGGATGCCTCGACTCAGATTCGGAATACATGAAGAATTATGAGTTCCACTGGCTTTTTAAACCCTCATATTCATCTTCAGAGCCCACACATTAGTGACTACTCAGTGCTTAATAACTACTCATTGCTGCTGTCAGTTAGCACTGCTGAAGCATGTGTTCCCTGCAGCAGGTGATTCAGATCTGGGGACGCCAGCTCGAGGCAGCAGATACCTTTTGGAGGACTATATCCCTGCCTGCTAAGCCCCAGAACATCTCCTAAATCAGTAGCATATTATTTACAGCCAAGTGAAACCCACCCCTCATAAACAGCACTCCCAGGAACGTGTTCCAGCTACGGGAGAGCACGTCTCCAGAGAGCACGGCTTCATCGGGGCTCTCCGTTCACTCTAATGCTACACACAACCCTCTACACAACGCTCCCTACAATCAAAAAATAGAAAGAAACTGCATTTAGCCACTTCTTCCAGATCCAAGAAATATTACTGCCCAAGGGGAAGGTCCTTTCCTGGCAGGCTGTCACCTGCCAGGCCATACAGGTGGTGTGGGGAGAGGGAGGTGACCCAGAGCCCTCTGAGATCCCCCATGGGACCTGTCCCTGAGCACATCACAGAAAGAGCATCACGACCCCAGGCGTGCAAAACTGGCCTGTGCAAATACCCGAGCAGCCAGAGGGAAGCAGGGGAGGTGGGGAGAAAGCAGCCTAGAAAAGGAACAAAATGGAGAAAATTGGGAGAGCTCCTGGGCTCGCTTCACATTAATAAATCCTCAGGCACTGCTGGCATTGCCAGTATATTAAAAGAAATGATAGGTTATTGGGAACAGCTTTGCTGAAACCCTTTATTACATCCCAGGCTTGGATGAGGCTGTGATTAGAGTTATTCAAACACAAGGCAAAAAAAATAAAAGCAAGCAAAAGCCTCCAGTAATTCTCACCGTATCGACCCCTCTTGGTGATTAATGCTGATACACCGCATTTTTGCAAAACACCAATTGCTTGCAGTTTGAGGTAATTATTTTATTGTCAGTCAAAATCCAAGCAATTTACTTATTTCCAATACATGTCCCTAACTCGCTCTCAGGCAGGGCAGGATTTATATGTTTATCAAGAGAGCATGCTTCCAGGAAGGAACCTAGATCTCCTTTGATCCTCAAGTCATCTTAATTTGAACAAACACCAGCGGGGAGGCAAGTTTAGCATCAGTCATCTGTGGCTTGCACTGCCCAAGCGGAGAGAGAACGTATCTACTTTCTCATTAGAAAGGAATATTTTAAAACCATCTTCTCAATAAATTACCGTCACTCTTTCAGTTACTAGTCACATCGAGCTCTTTTTTCTCCATTTTTCTCTTATCGCTCTGCGATTGGAGGCTACATTTTAACCCAAAAGATCAGGCTCTGACGCAAATCCCCAAAGAGGAGAGGAAATTCAAGGCCAACAAACCTTCACATTCCCTCTATATTTTTTTTTTTGGGGGGGCTGAAATGTCATGAAAACAGATTTTTTGCACTGTAGTATGTATCTATCGCTATTAGTAAATAAATCTGATTTCTCCAACGTAAGGACAGGTCTCGTTTTACGAGGCGAAGGCCACCTAGACGAGCACATCAAGCACAAATTAATAACTCTGACCCAGGGAGAGCTGCTAGCCTGCCTGCGTTCTTCCATCAAGCTCAGTGATTGCTGCAGCCCAGCGGGAGAGGGGGCTGAAAACCATCTCCTCTGCCTGAACGGAGCCGGGATTTCTGACATCTGTAAGCCGGAGGATAGAGGGCGAGGCAAGGCACGCTGAAATGTGACACACCAAAACTGCAGACTTGAGAAGGAACCGGATTACTGCAGATTAAAAAGACAGCCGAGACGCTAGGGTTTCTGTTACAGCAGGGCTGACAGACAGCGGGATGGGCAGACTGTGCCAAAGCAGCTGACGGCCTCAAACGGTGCCGGCCTGACAGCGCCGTGCAGGCACAGGTGGTGCTGGGCCTCTGCAGCACAGAGCTGTGCGCTGGCTAATGGACACTAACCCCTTAATTCAGGCAAAAATAAAAAAATAAAAAAATAAAAAATAAAAATAAAAATCAGATAAATCACCTGGAGTAGTCAGTGTCAAGCCACATCAGAGACGTCCTAACTGTAAGACTGCCACTAATGGATGGATGGAGCCAGACAGCTGGAGAAGGTCAAAACGTTCAGCTGCTGGTGGGATCCCACACTTTTTGTGGGCAAGGAGGAGGACAGAACCAAAAAAATAATGCCCTCCACACCTGCCCCCAGCTCCTGGAAGCAGCACTTGAGGACGGATAACAAGCAGGTTTAGCTAATCTTACCCTGAGATGGTGTTTAACCAGAGGCATAACACTCACGGCAGGGCTGCTGTTTCAAAGTGATGTATCTGAGGATGTGCCAGTGCTGCTGTTTCTCAACATATGCCAGCAAAAACTTCAGGGCTAAAATATCAGCTGAAGTTTTGTGCTAGAAGTTTCTGTGTAGAAAGGCCCCTGCTGCCTTCCCCTTCCTTCTGATACATTGCAGGCACGCTTTCTTTTACCGTAAGCAACAGCTTTATTTCACCTATTTCTGACAGCTGTTTGCTTCCAGAGCAGGGTACGAGCGACCAAGTCTCCTATCTTCCATTCCACTCATGTCTGTTCCCTTCTCTTGGTCTTTATTTCTGCTCTGAGGACAGCATCTGAAGAGCTCCCAACAGGAAGAGCGTGGCACTGCCAGCTCCTCACCTTTAAAACACGCAGGCTGCATTGGCAGCAGCACGGCAGTCTTGTGATGGACGTAAAAATGGAGCAGACACGATCCTTAAAGCACCTTGGGATGAAATTCGACAAAAAGAAAAGGCTGGCTGATGTGAATTATTCTCTTTTGGGAGCTGCTCTGTCATTGTAAAAGCGTATGTCACAACAAGCCGGGAAAGAGGATCGCTGTTGCTGAGAGGTATTTGGATGCAAAATTTCCCTTGACAAGGCAAACCTGATTGAATATTAGTCTGCTGTAGGACTGAGGCGCAACCATGAGGAAACTCTTAAAACAGTTATAAAGAAGCAATTCCAAACAGAACACATCCTTATGAGGAACAGAAACCAGAGATCCATGCACAGGCTGATGATGGGAGCTTTATTTCTGATCTGGAGAGGGAAGGGAAGCTAGTGAGGAGCATATGGAACCGTATAAATTACTTGAAGCACCCAGGAAGACAGTAAAAATAATCATCTATATTTCCGAGACTGCTCATTTAAGTCTGCAGCCGTCTGGAAGACAGACCTCGCGTGGCCAATGCTGTGCGCAACAAAACATCAATAAACACACACGGGGCAAAGCTAAAGAGGGCAGGACTGCTGCGAGCAGCCACGCTTTGAACAAACACACCACGAATTACAGCTGCTGCTTATCCTGGCTCCTGTCGGCCACTCTCATCTGGGCCTTCTGCAGGCTCGGTCCCTTCTGTTGGAATGGTGGCTCTGTCTTATCAGTGCTTTTTCTGCCGTGTGTGATCCCTTGCACCTTTCCAGGGAGAAGTGCAGGTGCAAAGTCCTTCCTCAGGCACATCAGCCGGAGAATGGTGATGCCCAGGCATTGCTTCCTTCGCCCGACACAAATCCCTGCTCTGCTAAAGGTTCCCTGTGAAACCTCTGGGGTCACTTGGCCTCTCCATATGTTTTTCCTTGGCACCTGTAAAAACTGGATAACCTCTCCAGGGTAATTAAGAAGATAAATGCATTAAAGATTAAAAGGCACTCTGATATTCCAATAACACGAGCTGTAAGAGTGCCTAAAATAGACCCATTTTGGGCAGCAATTAAAAAACACGACTAACTTCTGAGTCTCAGATTCTGCCTGCCTAATGCTGGTTATTTTTGCCCACAAAAGCATTAATCCCAGCTTCCTGTAAAAATGACATTTCAAAATGTTACCATCTTCCACTACGCCGCTGCTGCTGCTCTGCCTTACCACCACTAATCAAAGTGATACAGGTTACATGGTTTATGTAGTATAATTTGCAGCCACAGATCTGCAATACAGCTAGAGCTATTTTCTGGTAGTCGGAGCTGTGAATATGTTTATCCCTTAAAAAAAAAAAACACGCGCTTCCAAAAGCGTGTGGTTATTAGGTAGAGACAAGGCACTTGCGTTACAGAGACAGTTTTATGGCTTTCCATGATCATATGACCCAAGATCATACACACAAGTACATGAAACAAAGACTGGGTATGTATTCTGGAAACTGCATGTTGAGAATGATGTTGACACACTTCACAGCTTCTTTATAACTCTGCTGATTTTTTTTATATGTTTAATTTCCCATCTACAGTGATGGTCCAAACTCCACCGTGTACAATACCTACGTGAGCAGATGGAAACCAGTAACAGATGCTGTGGTATCTGGCAACTCGTGGGACTTCTTACGAGCTGCAGCACAATCACATAGCCCTGTAACGTGGTACTGCTGTTGCCTTGCTACGAGGTTGTAAGGCCTCAGGACAGAGGCTTGTCAGGCTGTCTGAAATTTCCTTGACCTACCTACAGCTCTGTTTTTCTTGATTTAGCTGCGGCAGCATTTTTTTTTTCCAACCGACGATGCCTATGGCTATTATGTTTTACTTTTGTTTAATTTTTGTACAGTACTGAATGGTTTTAGGACTCTAACATAACAGTTCCATACAGGGAAACACATGCCAGGTGGGATAAAAGAATCCTCAAGCAATGGAGATACAGGACTCAGTTTTGAGGAGTACAGCCATAAGACAGGACAGTGCTGACTCTACAGTCCCCGTGTCTATAAGCAATGCCAATGGTCAGTTAAAGAAATATAGACCTGGACAAAAGTGTTTTAGGGTAAAAAAGAGAACATAAATAGTATCTAAAATACATAAAAGCCACCATAAATAGCAAACTGAGATGCAATATGGAGCTGCAGATCAATAAAGAAAGGGCAAGGTGAAAAATTGTGTTAGTAAACACATAAAAATGACTTTAAGTGTATCCTAGAGTGAGGAAGAAGAAACTATCAACATGAACATTATATTCCTCCAGGCAAAGGATTCCAAATGTTGCTGACCCCATGCTAACGAGCCCACCACCAACCCCAGAATGAAACCACTGACCTTAATGCTAACAGATGCAAAGGAAGGATGAGCATAACGCCGGGAAAAGGCACAGAAACCAAGAAGAGTAGGTACGGCGATTGCACCAGCACAATTATTTCCCTTTTCTTTCTGTTATAATAGCTATATCTAGACTAGTAAAAATTAGATTGTTATGATCTCAATTATGTTAGCAGTAAATACTTAATTTTAGGTATAGATGAGATATGACTTCTTTCTGCCCAAAAAACAAGATTTTGAGCATAACGAGGTTCCTCTGTTAAGATTTCTGGTTCATATCAGTTTCTCCTCTGTTTACTGTTATCTCATATTAGCAGTGGCTTAGGATAAGCAACTGGTGGGTTTTAGTCAACATATTGAAGAATCAAATTCCACCGTAACCTTTTACATAGAAGATGTGAGCCATACATTCAAAAAGTCACAACCCTGTAAGCCTCAAGAAGCAAATCCCAGTGTTGCTCCAAACAACTGCATACATTTTGGATGCACAAAACAAACTTTAAGCCCCAAAGCAGCAAAATTAGAGGCTTAGCAAATTGCCCTGGTCCTCCCCCTACCTTACTGTGGACATAAAATGATAAATTTTTGTTAATTCGCAGAAAGCCCAAGTTTCCTGCCCCTCTGATGTTCTCCAAACAGTTTGTGTTCGCCTGCTACACACCACTCAGGTACAAACCAAACAAGTGGAGACAGGTAATCTCAGGGGGATCCCAAAGTACTGCCAACATGTCCAGTGCTAGCAACATCTGGAGACAAAGCATTGAGCAGAATACCAGCAGAGATCCCAAAGCATATTCAGACCTTCCTTCTCCAGAGACACAGGCCATCAGAGCAGTGTTTGGAGGATCACCTGCTATTTTTTTGGTCTAAATATTGCTGTTTAGAGAGTCAGCCAACGGACTGTAAAACTGACAGCCTCATTACTGGTGCATATAAATTGCTTTTGCTCAGCTGGAGTTAATGTAGGACCATCTGACTTCCCAGAATTGACATTTTTAATGATTCTCTGGCATTCTTTCATTGTCCACTACAAAAATCCAAACTGTCTCTGGCTTTGCCAAGCTGTCTGTGGATCAAGTCACTCACTCTCTAGGGATTTGGGGCATATCAACTATCAGACAAAGTAAACTCAATAATAACTGACCTGAGTATAGCTACTCTGATGCTTCTGGACTCTTCTGTGCTATAGATTTTAGAGTTAAATCTCAAAATTCTGAAGGCCTGAGGACAGATGCACCCCAGGAGAAGGATGTATGTGCAAAGAATTTAAAAGATGGAAGATGCCAACTGTAAAAGTTTGATGCTTAGGGAGAAGAAAAAAAAAAAAAAAAAAAGAGAGAGAATCCAGAAGAAAAAAGCCCATTCCTCTTCTCCATTTAACAGAACAGTGACAGAAACAAACACAGGGGTAGAAAAATTGACTGCCGTGTGTATACTGTAATTTACTGCAGCAGAAATATCTTCAGTTATCTCCTAGAGAAACCAGTCATTAATAAAGCAGACTGCAGTAACTTCACAGGATCTGTTTCAAGCTGTTGAGTCAATAATCTGCAAACTAAAGTATACAAATCCATGTTTTCCTGGTCACAGGACTGCATTGCCCTGTCTCCTCTTGTGCCCTTATCTTGTACCCCACTGGGCACTGTTACCTTTCTTCAGGACTTCCCTTACCGTGCCATATCCCAGGTTAGGCAGAATAACCTCCCCTCTAAGCCGTATTTCATTTGCACAGAATGGGAAGTTCTTTACTCCTCAGCACTGCTTGTGGATCCCAGGGAAGAGCTCTGAACCTCCCTTCCTATTCCAAAGACCGTGGGCTGAGGCAGGCAGGTGTACCATGCCCCGACCCAGGTGGATTCAGAACTGCAGTCCTCCCTTCTCCAGAGCTGTGACTAGGGATGTACAGTGGTTTTGAAGCTGTTTTAAAATGAAAGTCAAGTTAATTTTAGCTGTAGAAGAAAAGCACTTAAGGGAAATGGATTTCAAAGAGCTAGCTACCTTTGGCAGAAAAGCACTTAGAGAAAAGGGGTTTCAAAGAGCAATAGTCTATGCACGTGTCCAGCACATCTGAAGTTTTACAAGCCCTTCTCAGTACGCCTGGTCTCTCCACACGCTCCAGCAGAACAATGTGGGCAGCTCTTCTGGCCTCTTGTCAAGTTTGGGGTATTTCTTTTCTTCTTAACAATCCACCTCCTGCTGGCACAAGGTATACATTTTTTTTTCCAACCTGTCTGTCCTCCTTTCTGAGCACCCCTGTTAACACACCCCGTAAAGAAGCACGTAACCAGAACCAGGTACAGACAGAGCAACAGCTCAGGCTGTGCACACTCACCCTGGAAAAGGAACCCAGCTGGCACAAATGGGAAGAGGGGAAAAGGAGCCTAGCATCACTCACGTCTGCTGTGGAGATGCTCCAGCCTTGCTGGCATCTCTGCTCCCCATCCACTCCCAGCAAAGGACACTGTGAACATCTGGGTTTAGTTCCTTGTGTGGCCTCAGGTTTTCCAGGTGAGCTCATGCAAGTCCTTGGTTTTCTTTGTGCCTCTGTCTAAAACACAGATAATGTCCCTGCCTTTTAGGAGCACTGTAGATGGAGAAGATGAGCACATAAGCACACTCTAAATGGGGAAGGAGACAGTATCAAAGAGACATTTAGGTCATCCAGCCAGAAAAAGAATAAATTGCTCTTTATGAAAGTGTTTACCTGGTAGAATAAGAGAGGTGAGTCAAAGTCTAGAGACTGATCCCATCACTTCCCCTCCTTCCTCCCCACCATCTCAGCACAGAAGTCCCACCCAGCTCCTAGGGATGAGCTCTGCTCACCCCCTGCCTCATGGCTGCTTGCACAGACTGCAACAGCTTCAAAATGAAGGCAAGCCAAACTATTTGGAAGTGGTGATGCATTACCCAGTGAGGCACTTACGGAGAGAGCAGAAATTCACATCTGCCCAGTCCTTCAGGTGCCTGGGCTTGGCGCTTTGCAGCTGAACTGACGTGACAGACCTCACAGCAGGCTCCTCCAAATTGCATGAGGGTAAATAAAACACGAGGGACAAAAACCTGGTGTTTTGCTGTACAGTCAACGCATTCCAAGTCTGAAATTTTTGGAAAGACAACCTTTCCAAGGTCTAAGAAAGAGAGAAGGTGGTAGAGGATTAAGGCTGCAGGATGCAGTAATAATAAACATCAGAAACAGAACTGGGTCCCATACATTCAGAAAAAGATACCATAAGGAGCATCCTGCTCTAGGATAAGGACCCCTCGTAACAAATAACAACACAAGGAGTGTTAAAGCTACATGTTTCACAGCCTAGGAGCACTTATTTTCTGTGCATAGTTATTACAGCCTCTCTGGGCAGGGAGGTTTGTCGCACACCAGGGCACCTTCAGCCTCTGGCCACTGCTTATTCTCCTGCCTCATTACCAAGGTATCTGATGGCCAGCATAACCCTGTGTTTCCTGTGCTTTTCCTCCTAGCACTGTCACGTATCTCTCTAATCCAGCTTGCCAAAGCCTACCAGAACGCCACTAAATATTAGAATTATTCCCCTCACACAGTTCCTGTCCAGCCTGGTGGGACAACGGGACACGTGAACCAGATCTGACATGAACCACCCAATACAATGCTTTTCAGGCAGGAGTTATTGGGACAGGGAGATACCAGACCCGATGCAAAATCAGCCTGCAAAGAGCAACCCTCCCAGAGGGCTCTTGAAATACGTTCTTTGATTCATTTCAAAGGAAGCCATTAACACTCAAGCAGGCTGGAAATAGGACTACATAGGGAGATACACCAGGTTATGTCAGAATTATAAATCCAGGGGAGGTGACAGTTCATATAACTCAAGATATAAAAGAGTTTTGGGGTTTCTGTGTTTGACGAGCCTCTCAAAAGGAGCTAGATCACTACTAGTCACACGCAGAGACTTTCTCTACAGATGTGGTTCAGCTCCCACTGATTCACCTGAAAGGTTCCCACTGCTTTTGATGGAGTTTGGCTTGGAAATTGAATTTGCTACAAAATGATCCCAGTACCCTTCCCAAGTAGCCAAACTGGGCAAGTTTCCTTTTGAATTCTACCTTGTCCTGCACCAGCTTTGACTCACATCAGATGGACAGCACACATGCAAACATGAATCAGCTAATTCTAGACAGAATAAATCAGTCCAGCCATAAAGCATAGGGTCTATACTATACATACAGTGGGAATAAACTATAAAAAGCTTTATACAGGCCTTGCATGTCTGTCATGCTTAACCACCACAGGGTCCCATGCCTGAACATACAACACTGAAGAAATGTCAGAAAAAATGGCACGTAAAAGAATGCTGCTGAACTAGCAATGGGGTGATTAGCAACCACCCTATTTGCTTCACCGTCACAGGACTTCCATCCCTGCACCAACCCAACTCAGGCAAAGGGCCCTGAAATTTCCCCAGGAGTCTCACCTGAGCAGTATTTATTTGTCCACCCTCGGAGCCACACAACACTAAGCCCTGGGAATGAAGGAAGACGTCTGGATTATTCAGAAAGGCTCTCCCCAAACTAAAACCTCAGGACACACCACCTGGGACCCATCCCAGTTTGTCACTGGGGGACGGGTTTTCCTCAGAAACACTCCTGCTCTGTGTTTAGCGAAAGAGCTTGAAGGCCAACCCATGAGGCCTCCCAGCACGATGGGCTGTCCCATGCAAAGCGAAGAGCAATAGATGTGCCCACCATGAGGATAAGGGAAGAAGGGACCTTTCCTCTTACCCAGACCTTGGTTCTGCTGCTCCCACTCCATGGTGTCGGGAACCTGGTAGGACACCCCGGCCAGCTGGGCTGCGGGGTTTTCCAGGCCAGCTAAGGGCTCCTGGGAGGTCTCGCCTGGAAGTGTGAAACCCAGCAGCTCCGTGTCACCTTCCAAGCTTTCATCCATTGAATCTATGTCTTTGTCCTCTTCATCTTCCTCTTCCTCCTCCTCTTCTTCCTCCTCCTCTTCATCCTCTTCTTCTTCCTCACCCTCTGGACAGGGAAAGACAAAAGCAACATCAGGGAAGGTCCCACAAAGCAGAAGGTTCTTACATCTCTACCAGTGAGCACCGAGACAGCCCGCTGCTGCCACCTCTCCAAAGGTGAAGTTGTGCCTTCCCTTTTAGTTATAAAGGCTCAAGGACTTCCCAAGCCAGAAGTTTTGTCCAAGCTATTTAATAGCTACTAACAGAACCACCCACTGTGAAAAAGCAGTGCCTGGAATAATGACATAATTGAATTTTCAATGGTTAATTGTTCAATGCTAAAAAATAATGCAGAATATTCATGCACTTTACCTAATTTACACAATGCTCTGCTCAGCCCTTTAACAAAACTCCCTCCTGGAGTACCCAGCCTGGGAGAACCATCACCCAGCAGCTGAGGAGATGGTTTAGCTGGGGACCAAAGACCGCATTAACAACCAATGACCCAGGGGAAGTGGTGCAATAAGTTGGAGCAGCTTGGGTAGGACACCCAGGGGCTGGATGTGTCGTACCTGTGTAAGTAAAACAAGCTGCACCTTAGCTATTGTGTGATGCTTTACCCTTTTCCCTTCTGCTCTGGGATGCAGTGGCACTCCAGCAAGGCTGCTCCCCAAAATAACCAAGAAACTAACTAGGGAACTTGGGGGGAATCTATTTAGTTGGTGCTTATCCAGCCTACTAATTAATGGGGGGAGCTGGTCGGTACTTCAGAGATCAGAACATCTCGAGAAATCAACATACATTATAAAACCAAGATGTTCACAATGCTGTTACATAGCATTTCCTTTCCTTCCAATTCAAGGATTTGCTTTAAAGCACTGCATTTTTTTTTTTTCCAGCTCACCAGACAGGACAATTCCTCTTGCCACCTTTCAGTTTTAGCCCTGCATTTCATACAAATGAGCCGCTACTTGAATTCCGCTGTATCATCCTGCTACAGCACGTCTTTCGGCATTTGGAAAGGAATGATCACTCCTGTAAACAAGTACACCATGCAGAGCATCTAATGGAGCCTACAGGGATGTAGTTCGCCACTTAAATTCCCATTACATTTTACAGGCAGCTTTTGTCTTATAATGTGCCCATCATTTCAAACCAATGTCAGAATTTTCTCCCTCGAACTGCATGTTTTCATACAAAGCACACAGCCTCTGTACACACAAGAACAGCAACCAGAGAGCGCTTGCAAGAAACCTGCGAAGACAAGTTAAAGTAGGTCTTTTGCCTCTGCCGAGAGCAACAAAGCTATAAACAAAAGATTTCTAAACTTCAATAGCAAAGATGCTAAACAGCCAGCACACAGGAGAACGGGACCACGAACACATTTTCCCTAGATGGACTGGATGAAAAAGCAGTCAAGAGAAAACAGGGACCAGATTTTATCTCTGAAAAACTAGCTTGGAACAACGTTTTCAGAAGGTTCTTGTGATTTTAGCAAGCTAATTGGAGACACCTGCCAGGAGCTAATTTTGAAGAAACAGATATCCATCTCTGCACCTCCAAACTCTAGCAGGCAGTCAAGCTGAACACCTGAATTGAAGTGCCAAGACTACTTATCACATCTGAAAATCACCCAGCCACATCAATCATCCCACAGCCACAGCATAAGGATGAGAATAATGTATAGCCCTCATAGCACAGCCGCTGAAAGGAGGAAAAAAGGGCTCTTGACTCACTTCTTCATTTCTACAGCTCATTCACATGTCTGAAAACAGCTTTTTAACCCCCCATCCCAAAATGCTATCAGCTTGCCTTCCTGCAAGGTGCAGCACAGAGCACCACTTGGTGGTCACAGATAGGAACTTGTGCTTCTAAAGAACTGCAGACTTCACAAATGCCAGATTTTAGGTGCAGAGGCACACCAGGAACCTGGCAGGCATGGACATAGCACCCGATGGTACTGTGGGATAGGAAAGGATGCACACATCACACAGCTGAACCCCAAAAGCTGCAGCTTTGTGCCTCAGACCTGAGCTTTTTTACAAAATTACATTTTTCCTCCTAAACTACCCTGCTTGGACATTCAGAGCTCTCAGCAGCTGCTTCAAAAATAAGAAGAGACTGAAAGGGCCAAAACTGTAAAGGCCAGCAGATTCAGAAGGCATGTGGGTTTCCACATGCATGGTCAAGCCCCTTGAGAATTATTTTATGTAGCACACTCATGTATGCTTTTAAGTCTTGGCTAAGGTTCTTCTTGCAATGGAAGCAAGATAAATGTACAACGAAATGTATCTCATGGTCAAGGCACCAATTCTAACAACAAAAATATGTAAGTATGGTTTTCCTGGCTGTATGCGAGTCTATCCAAACCAGGCACTTGGTTATGGACCAGGTGTATTGAGCTCTTCTGAACATCTGGCACTGGTCACAGGTGTCCCCTTGCCCACTGCAGCAGACAGGCACACCACACACAGAAGCTCCTACTGGGAGCTCTTTGCTCCATAGACCGCCGCAGTGTTATGTACAAACTTTATTTTCTTTGCTTGCATCAAATTCTAGCTCTTACCTGTGACATGCAATGTGAATCTAACAAAGCCCTGGAGAGATGATATCCAATCACCTCTCCCTGCGACCCCAGGGCTTCAGCACCAAAACTTATAGCCCAAAATGCCCATAGCTTCCCCTGCAGTAAGAAGGTATAAACAGGCTAGGAGAGAATTAGTCTCATCTTCAAGAGTGGAAAAATGTAAAAATTGCCACCCTGACAGCCTAAATAAGCAGTGTATTCTGTAACAGGGGCTCAGTTCTTCCTTCTTAGACATGGAAAAAAAAAATCAAGAAATGTAACACTTCCCTGCTGTGATAACAGTGCAACCTAAGCAGCAGGAATCCCTATAAAAATGAGATTCCAGCTTCATCTGTCAAAGATTTTGGTTTTAAAGGTCCTGACAATCCTGTAACAGGCATTGAAGCATTTGGTTTTGGAGAAGGTGAGAGAGCACCAAGAAAACAAGTCAAGTTTGAGACAATAAAAGGAGTGTTTTGGTGAAATTACCTTTATTAATAGCTTGCAGAAATAGCAATGGCTGGGCTTTATGATGGGGTTGATAGTGATCCATTAGCAAGCCTGCTGAAATGCACAGCACAGGATTTGGTATTGCAGGCTAGCCAAGAGTCCTTTGTGTCCTCCCAAGCCCTGGGTAAAGGGGGCTGGTGGGCCAGGGCCCATCCCATGGTGTGGGGAAGGGGAGCATTGGGCCAGTTCTTCCTCCTGGCCCTTCCAAGGGGCAACAGCACCTTCATTCTTCACAGAAGACTTGAGCCAAGCTTTGCACTTTTTTACAGTCTTCATAAAGCTGCAGAAAGCCATGCTCCCCCAGAGCAGGAATAGATCCATGTTATTCACTGTTACCAGCACAGGGCAGTTGCTGTAAGCCCAAGCTGCTGACAAGCACCATCAAGGTACTGGAATGCACCACCAGCCCTCCCAACAGTAGAAAGACAGCCTACAACCAGGCTGCAAAGGCACTGAAGAAGGGTTTTTGGTACAAGTACACAAGGATCTGGAACTGAAGCACCCTTGTCATAAGCCCACTGAACCCAGTGGAGGTTTGAGGTGAAGATTCTTGCACTGAAGGGAAACGTTTAGATATTTTCCATGAATATGTTTGGTTTTATTCATTAAAAGACTTATAAAGCCATTATTTGTCAGATTTTGTGCACAGGAGAAATATTTTACTATGCCCCGAGCAGCAACACTCGCACTAAACAGTGATAGGCCCTTAGGCTGCAGGTTTTAAATCAGGTACCCAGCACCCCAGGGGTGCCTAAGACCATTTAATGAGTGCCAATGATGTTACGATTAATCAGGAGCCAATGCTAATTGGTTTCCAGCAGTGAGCCCACTTTTCGCATGACTTCTCAAGAAGGTGGAGCATGTAGAGCCCCATCCTGTGTAAGCACCAAGCAAAACAGCTTGAGAGCTGAGCAACTGTTGCAGAGCTAAAAAAAAAAAAGACCTAAAAAAGGGACCTAGCATCTACCTGCACAAGGTGCCTGAAAAGAACACACATGGGGAGACCCAGGGGCTGCTTTGACACCTACAGCTGCCCCAAAGAGAAAGGTGGTGTGCACCCCACAGCTCATTTTCTGCCCTCATCCACTTCCACCCACACCACAGCACTGGGCCTTCACCACACACATGCATGTACAGTATAGGAAGCACAGGTGTGTAAATTAGGACAGGGTTAGGGAGGCCCACAACTACCTTCTCTTGCCAGAAAAGGAGGACGAGTCATTAAGAAGTGTCCACCAGCTCTTTTCTTCCCACATACTTGCAGTGTTGGAATACAGCTCATTTTCTGCACTGCTTTGATAATCACAGCTGACTGTCAATCCACAGACCTTTCTAGGAGAACTTTCATTATTAATCTGTTGCTTTCCTGTGATCAGTAATAATGTCACCATCTGATATTTCCAAAGTGCTGCCAAGAGCAATCAGTTGTGACAGAACCCAGTGTGGAAGGGGAGGGTTGGCAGGAGCTGGGCTCTGCCCCTGCCCAGACAGCTTTCTGAGTGGGGCAGGGGTGCCCAAACTAGCACAGGACACAAATCTGCAGGGTTTTTATCCTGACACTTCAGCTAAACCCATCTACTTCCAATGTAAAGCTGCCTAGGGTGCCTGCAGATTCATTACATGACTGTAGCTTTAAATGTTTTGCTGTAGAAGGTGTTCACAGGAGGAATTCAACACCTGGCCTCCTGCACAGATAAGGAAAGGGAATACTGGGAAGAACACATCTGTTGACTGGGGTCCTGTCTCACAAAGCAGGGCACTAACCCTACTGTTCTAAGTTTCAAGAGTAGAGAAAACATTCCAAGGCTTTCTGTAAAAGGATGTTCTTGCTACATCTAGAAGAGGGAACAGGGCAGTAGCGCTAAACTGTTTGGGATTTTTGGTTCTTTTTTGGAGCTCCATAACGTCTTCAGCATCCACTTGCCAAAAAACAGGCTCCGCAGAAAACGGTCCCCAGCAGAGGGCTCTATGACATTGCAGAGATGGTAAAAGGAAAGATTTGGATTCTCATCCTAATCTACCCCCACCCAAATCTGAGGGAATTCAGACTTGTATTCAGTCCTGGTTCATCTCATTGCAGTGGAGCTGAGGCACTGAAGAGCTCTTGAGGGGGGAAAAAAAGGCAAAAAGGTGTCCAGCAGGAACCTTGGGTCTGCTTCTCTATTAAGATCAGAAATGATCATTCCTAAGAGCTGTATTTCCAGCAGCATTCACCACAAAATTGCTTTCACACTGAGCCAGGCTAAGGAGTAGATTTAGCAATGCAATGCTATTTTTGAGGAAAAAAAATGAATACTGCAGAATGAACAGAGCTGACTCTAACATGTTAGCTCAATAGTTTGCTGCAGTAGAGCTCCTCTAGCCTGGGGTAGGCAGTTGCTGAGCTGCCAACCAGTTAAAAAAGAAAGGTGACTTATCAAGTTTTATCAAATGAGGGTATGTGGATCAGTCCAGATTTAACTACTGTGACCTGTAAGTGGATAGACCAGAGGAAAACAGATACAGTTTACTTCTCTCAACAAAATGCTTTTATAGTGAAGAGGGTGTGGGCATGGTATCACTCTATCCCCAAAGAGGGATCAAGCAGAAATGTTAATCACACTTCTTAAAATGTTTTGATGGTGCCTCTTCAGAAGTCTCTAGTTCAACCACACTACCTGGGAAGGGAACTATTAAGTGTTTTAACTCTTGGGCTGTTAAGCTTCATCTTCTAGGCAAATCCATAGGTACAACCAACACAGATCCATCACAGATAACATGGACTAGGGGGTGGGTCTATTATGGGCAACAGCCTCCAGGATACCAAAGTTAACTGAAGTCCTATCCGATGCCAGAAGGGAGGATGACTGCAAGCCCACTCAGCTCATTTCTAGTCAAAGCATCACATCGAGTATGAAGCTCTGGGATTATCCTGACAGAGGCTATGAACTGTCTTGAAGGTTTTGAGAGAGCTAAACCAGTTCAGCATGATTTGCCTTGCACCTGATGCCCAAAGCTCCACAGAGAAGCCTCATGAGCAAGCCTCCTATGTGTGCTGATGGACCCCAAGCATTAGTGGCTCCAGAGAGAAATTGAATAGATGTGTTCCTTGCAAAGCCTTCAGAAGAAAAGGCTGTATACCTGCTTACCTGAATCCACCTCCCTAAAGCTGTGAGGGTGAACTAATCCCCAGATTAGAAAACAAGAACTAATTAAAAACTTTCACCCACACAGTCCAATTACCTCTCAATAGCAACTGCAGGGGGTTTGTCATTTTTGTTCTAGCTGAAAGATAAGCATGGGAAAGCTACAACATTTAGCTCATGTTTAAGCGAACTCTAGTCTTTTCTGACAAATAAGTCACATACAGTTAAGAAGTTTCAAGCATAGCCTAGCCAGAACAGCAAACAGAGAAGATCAGACTGAACCAGGCCACCTAGGCAGCAGGAGGCAGAGAAGTGGCAACCAGGGTGACGTATCTAAAACATGTCAGAGCAAACATGGCAACAGACACCTTTTCCTCCTCAGAAGGAGGACAGTGTGCAGCTTATCCCTGCCAGAGAGCTGGACAGGCACATGCTAGCTACCCAACATCTGGGAAAAAGCAGTGACAAACCATTCCTAGCAATTCTTACAGGAGTTGCTGTTAAACTACAAAGCACAGCAAATACAGGTTTCTTGTGCTTGGAGGTACAAAGCCCTAAAGCACATCTCCATTGGCATACTCAGTCACTTAAAGAGATGCTGTGGTTTTAGTTACACCAGGGCTGCCAGCACACCTGCAGTGGAACAGGACAGCTAGATGTGTCTGCCTCCCTCTGCAGGGGGTCACCAACAAGGCCTCACCCAGCAGGAGTTTCCTTGCTCCTCTTCTAGCCATCCTTCAATTAGCCTAACATCCTCTCTTAGCTGTTTACTTAAGTTTCCTTACCTAAAAGGTTTCCAGTTTTAAGGCTTGATGACCCTCCACACCCCTTGGATGCCCTTTGGTTAAACAACATACTTCAGAAAAAGGATGAAAAGGCTTGGTTTTGATATAACAAGCTGTCACACAGCATTTTTTTTCCCCACCCCAGTTCTTCACTACAAAGGAAGAGAATCAGGGATGAATTGCCATCTACTGTGAAGAACATCAAGGTCAACCAGCACCAAAGGGACAGTTCTCATTTATCGACAACAATAAACTAGAAGCAATAGGAAGCATGTACTAAAAACAGTTATTACTTCATCTCACATATGCTTCATCTTAAATCTTCAGATTCTTGCCAATTTAGTGGATACCCAAATGATAGTATCAGGCTAGTTAACATGCTGGGCTAAGTACACTTATTTACACCCCTGCAACCTCATTTAAAATTTTAATAGGGTTGCAGAAATGTAATGAGGCATGTCTTAATCCACACAATCATGATCCACTCAAAGCCTTAATTCTCATTAAAAAAATATTCTTCACATCCAAAAAAAGAGGCCTCCATGTACTGCAACACAGCTCAGAAGTAAGAAGAATTAAGGTGGTGTGTTTTTTTAAATGAAATTATGTAAACAACTACAAGTTCTGAAGTATTTTCTCAAAGGCAACTACTGCCTTCACTTCTAAGTATTATGCACAGCTTGGATGCCTCTGCACAGGAATAAGACCAAGTGGAAACACGGAACTTCCAAAATAGGTAGAGAAAGGGAAAGAGCAGGAGAGCTCTCACGGAAGTTAGCTAAGCCCCACTGTATGCTGGAAGGATAAATGCAGGTACACAGGTCAGAGCAGAGTGTGACAGGAACCACTGAAACCCAAAGACCAAGGGGGCATCATTAAAATACCATAAAAATGGTAAGGTCTAAGTCTAAAGCTTTCATACTGACCCTGTTCTGGAGCAGCCTTTAGCATAGGCAAAACAAATGTTAAATCTGCAGCCAAAATTGAGCGACAAGGTGCCCTACAACTGCAGGACACTGGATTTGGTAGTGCCAAAGGCAGGTGCAGCCCCTTGTCTCAGTACAGCTGAGGGACTTCACAGCCAGATGTGGCATTAGGCAGGCAAACAGCAGCTCCCTGGGAACACTGTGGGCTGCCCTGCACAGCAGGGACCTGGTACTTGTGAGATGGTTGATCCAAAGAGAAGCCTACCAACTGGCTGTTTTTTACCTATACCGGTCAAAAACCTTTTAGAGCAGGCTGAGAGCAATACTTCCCTTAGATTTGTTACAGTACCCATGAGTGCAGCCTCCCCATTGCTGAAGACTGGCTCCTCAGTCTGTAACTAGCTGCTCTTGTGGCTACCACCAGTAAGGGACTCTGTACAACAGACCCCTAATGCTCCTTGAGGAACTGTGATATGAAAGGCAAGGTGAAATTCCACCCTGAGGCTGTTGTTACTCAGCCCTGACTCACAACTGAACTTCAACTCCATACTTACACATTCAGACTCACCCAACACAGCTGTTGGCTGAACCTTAGTTTCTCAGCATACCTTCCCAACCCCAGGATCACTCCTCCACACTATTGACAAGGGCTTTGCCAGCTACACAGTGAGAGCC
Source organism: Oxyura jamaicensis (assembly GCF_011077185.1). NCBI lineage: Eukaryota > Metazoa > Chordata > Aves > Anseriformes > Anatidae > Oxyura > Oxyura jamaicensis. The sequence goes on along the minus strand of NC_048897.1, from coordinate 49,654,005 downwards.
AACCTGATTAATCAGGAGCAGCTCTTATTCAAGAGGTGTATGGCTGAATTCTCCTCCCTCTAGAGCAGAGAAGTTTAAGTTGCTTATTTTCAGAGATGTTCCTGACACTATAGAACAGGCACTAAGTAGATCTTCTACAAGAATCTTCCCCATCCAGCAGCCTACATGAAAAGCTGAACTGTGAAAGCAGCTCAACCCCAGCAGCTATGCTTGAAGCAACCTAGATAACTGAACAGAAACTAGCCCTATAGCTCTAAGGCTTATGCACTACTGTAGTAATTTGGATTTCTTTTGAAGGCATGCATGAAAAACGCAAGGGGCATATGAGCCTGCAGAAACACCTGCATAAACAGCCCCTTCTTTCAAATTACCTTTAAAACCCCCATGGGAAAATAGAACCAGATTGTGCCCCTCCCTCCATCCCAAAAGTCACCACAAGTAAACAGCCTCTAAATCCCCAGTTAATACTGAAGCAGGACAAGCTGGAGCTTATTCAGCTGCAGAAAGGCAGGAAGCAGGCAGTGCTGAACTTAAGCTGGTTTTCACTGTTAAGTTTAGATGTAGCAAGGGTTGGTCTAACATGCAGGAGTCTAACAGCTGAAGAACTTCTAAAGACTTCAGAGTTAAAACAGCAGCAGCCTAGGAAGGCAACCCAGCATTGACATGTCTGCATCTCCAAGAGGTCAAACTTGACATGGTCTGATGAATATCAAGACATTGCCACCTTCAACCCTGCACATCTTGCTCCACAGCCACCACCCCCAGCTGCCTAAGCAAGGTGGCAGCATGCAAGAAAACCCATCCTCACCAACAGCCACAGGCAATGGTGCTGCAAGCTGTCCACACTGAACTGTTTTTGGACACAAAAAGGCAGCAGTCTGGTTCTGTATCTGCTGGTTTAGGGTTAGCACAGGATAACCGGACCTACAAAGTCCCCCTAGGATCTTCTGCTTAGTTTTGATGCATCCCCAAGTCACATCCTGTATGAACCACTGACAGAAGCTGCTTGATGAACAGTTGAAGGAAGCCAGCTGATGTTGTGCTCCGTCCACAAGGCTTCAACTAAACACTGCAAGGACCTTGCAGAACAGAGGGTGTGACAGACTGCTTGCCACTTGGGGAGGTTATATCTGCCAAGTGCTGCCATGCTGAAGGAGTAGAGCATCCCTGCACAGGGCTGATGTTATGGCCAAGGAATCTAGTCCTGAAGTAAAATAGTTCATTTTAAAGAGAGCCACTTCAGGAAGTGTGCTGGGAGGTTTACGCAGTGGTCCTGAATAGGCAAGTTAAACTAGATTCTCTTTGGACCCTAATAACCCCACAGAAAGCTACAATGTTAAGCTTCCCAGAGAGATGCTTGAGTACTAGGCACAGGAACAAAATATAGAATTAAGTCTCCCAGACAAGCAAGGCTCATCCTCCACTGTGTCCTGTTCCCATACCCTGTAATCCCTTTATAGGATTTCCTTGGCTAAGAAGGACAAGTAAAACCAGTCTCACTGCACAGTCAAGGTAGGAAGATGCTCGTTACTCAACTAATCTCTCCAGAGTCCACTAGAGATGAGGATAAGCTCATCTAGAAAGCTATTCAAAGCACCTCATGTTTGTCTGTGCAACTTGTTTTTTCTTAAAGAAAGTCTTGCATCCAAGCCAGGCAGGTGAATATACTGAGGCAATTAACTGCAGGCAGTTTAGCACAGATGGTCCCCAAGAAACCACACTAGCTGCACAGCAGGAGTCCATATTTAATGATGAACCAGGCAAGTCAGCAAGCCCCACTGAGGGCTAGGAGGCCAGCTGATCTCGCTCAGCTCCTTGCACTTCTTCCATGGGTCAGCAAGGCACAGCCTCCCTGCAGAGGGCCAGGGCCTCTCCCTGGGGACTCCACTGTACACCTGCAGCAGTGTTCAGCCTCACATCCCCCAAGAGCCTGGGCTGGAGCTTCATAGGAAAGCATTCCCAAGCATCTCACCTCTGGCAGCAGATAGATACTTGAGTAAGCACTAGGTACTGCAATTCAGGAGGGAACAAAAAGAAAAACCAAACTTCCATACACCACTCCACCATGAGAGGGAGGTATCCACTAATTGCCATTAGAAAAAAAAATATTAGAAGTTGCAGCTCAAAAGTTTCCTCTGTACTGAATTGGAGCAGTAGCATCCCCAGGCAGAAAGCCTGTCCCCAAGTGGTATTTGTCCCATTTTACAGGATGGAGATTGGTGATGATCCCTAACACTAGAGAAAGTTCTGGCTCACTGCACTGAAGTCTAGGTTGTTATGAAGAGTTTTAGACCACAAAAAGCTGTGCCAGTTGTCAAAAACACACAGCATGCCAAAGAGCACCACATACCTTGGATGGCAGGCACCTGCAGAGCCATGCCTCAGAGCCAAGAAACCCACAGGCTCCAGTTAGAGTCCTCATTTAGGAAAGCTGGTCCTAGCCACTGCCTGCACCTGCCCTCAGAGGGGCCAGGGGCATATTCAAGAGCAGAGGATGGAGGCCTGCAGCTGCATAAGAAAGCTTAGTAGGAATGCAAAAGTTATAGCCCTACATATGAGAAGAGTTTTTTTTTTTTTAAGGGCTATGCAGAAAGCCTCATTAATAGGAGCAGTGTGCAGTTAAAACAGAAATCCTCTTATCTTCTAGTGCAGAAAACCAGGCTTCCAGAGGAGATCCCGGAGGGCTCAGAAACCATTTAGCTTCCTGAATCACACAGCTCTGGCTAAGCAGGGACCTTATTTCCCAGCCTAAAGATCACATTTCCTTCACACCTCCCTCTCCCCCTGTTGCCACCATCAGGGACACATCCCTGCATTGCTGGATGCAAGGAAGAGTCATCAGGGCACAGAGCGTGCGCGATAACTCCTGGCAGGTTTCAAAGCAAGCCTGACAAAGGGCAGGAGCTTCAGCATCTCACACATGCAGTGGGGAGGGCTCCCTGCTTCTGCTGCCCTCTAAACTTACCAGGAGTTAGAGTTATTGCTTCACGTGGAGAAAAGATGCTGATTAGCTGTTGTCTGTGGCACCCTACCTCTAATCAGAGGAAAAATACCATCTGGCATGTCACCCCTGGAGGGCTGCCAACCTTTTGCAGTAAAATATGAAGACAGGAGAAGGTCAAGATAAAGGAAGGGGAGCAAAACAGGCAGAAAGATTAATCCCTGCCAGGTGGTGTCAGCCCAGACACTGGAGTGCAAAACTGTAGATGGATGAGCAAGAAGAGAAGAGTTTAAGTAGGAGAAAGAGCAAGAAGCACAAGTGAAGCAATTCCCTACAGGAAAATTAAGAGTGAGCTGAAGAAAGATCAGATCTGAGTTGCAGACAAGCTACAGAATAGGAATCACTTCACAAAAACCTACCTGGCAAATATCCATCAGGAGAGAATTTGCATCACTGAGGTGCAAGCACCTGAGGGCTAGCAGACAGGGAGCAGAGACTCCAAGCCCAGCAGTGGGCAAAAGCAGCTTAAGGGAAGGGAGACTGAGGGTGAGGTACAAATAGGGGAGCCAGGGATGAGAAAACAACTTAGCAGGCAGTGCCAAGATGGGAAAACATCTCTAAAGGGTTCCATTCTTTGCCCCTCCCAGCACAGAGGCTGGAAGAGCACAATTATTGTACCACTTTCTCTTGCAAGGTGTGAGCCAGCCATCTCAGGCTGAGCATCCCCATTTGGGATAAGGACTTCAGCAGCAGCGTGGCAGGGACTCTCCAACTGTCTGAACACGTTCCTGTGACTGCCTGCCTGGTACAGAGGTTCTGCAGTGGATGCCCACACCAGCAGTCAGTGGTGCACAGATCCATACCCCGCTGCAGCTCCCTCTCCAAGGAAAAGCCCACCCCTCCCACCACAGCCACCTGAATTTCAGACATCTTCCACAACACTATGCACTGCTAGCCTCCTGTACCACCTGGAAGGGGACAGGTTGTCCAACAACTTTATTAGGAACAGTAACATATGTGCATAGCTGTGTGCCAGACAGACCAACTGGGGAGCCCATGCTGTCAGGGGAAGCGTGCCTCCCCACACGAAGCCTCCTGCCTTTTCGGCTGGGGAACAGCAGTACCTTCTGACTCCAGCCGGTCCAGCCCGTAGGTTACAGCAGTGCTGATCTTCCTCACGGCTGGAAGAGCTGTCCTCCTGACAGAAGATGCCACTGATGCTGGAGTTACCAGGACCACAGTTCTGCTGGATGGCTCTTCTGTCTGCCCATGATGGGTAGCAGACAGCCCGCCAGGAGCTGAAGCAACCATCTCGCTGGTGACCAGGATCACATCTGCAAAGTCTAAATGGGACAAGAAGCAGCAGCGTTTTGGCACAATGCTATTAAATCACCATTTAAGAACAAACTCCCTAATGAGAGCTTACTTAGAAGCTCATAAAATACTTGCATCTTTTGATATGTGTATGTGACTGTACTGTAATGAAAGCTTTTCCTCCAGGACAGCCAGCTCAGAAGGCTTCCCCTTAGTGAGAACTCAGCTAGGATTTACTCCCATTGCTTTGAGGACTGCCAGTCACCGCCCCACAGCGGGGTCAGAACACTGAGACACTGGGTGAGTTCTGAACCAGTGACAGATCTAGATGTTTATTGCAAAGATAAGTATTAACTGAATTTATGATTAAGCCCCAGAAGCAAATTAGTGGTAATTGCTGGAAGAGTCTTCCCTCCCCTGCAGAGCAACCCTACTTTAAGGGATACATTGGAAGTGGATTTCTTCTTTTGATGCTCTGCAATATAGGAACTACCAGAAAAGTTGCCCAGCAGCTGTTTCACTGCAGTGGGACTACAACAGAACTAATCTCAAAGTCAGTTTTGTGCCAAGGGAACCCTTGCTATACTCCTGTCAAGGCTCCTATATGTACCTCTCAAGGTGACACCAAGCTAGTAGGCAGCAGCTGGAGGAACATGACTTAGTCTGTATCAATTACATCAGCCCTGCACACAAGAACCAAGAACTCACTATTGCTCAACACAAGTGGCTATAGTACAGACTGCCAAAGGCTTGCTAGATTCTCACAAGAAAACCCTATTATACCACTTCCATATTCTAGCCTAATTAAACTTATTTGCTCCTTTGGAGTGAGCATCAGCAAACCAGAAGTAATCTCTCCACAAATAAGAGCTGGCTTAAATGATTAAGGCTAAAAGTCAACTTGTTAGCAAGAATAGATGGGGAGGTTTTGCTTGGTGTTTAAGATCTCTACTTCACTGTTATTTGGAGCAAAGATTCTGCCCTGCTGGCTTATTTCAACATGATGGATCTGCACAGTCAAAAAGGAGTGGCAGCCCAAGGCTAGATGCGGCCTGCAGAAGGCTAGGAAAAAAGTTTACGTGTGGGTGCTGCATGTTAAGACTTCAGTGTCTAAGCATCAATACTAATTTCAGATGCACCATTGCGTCTTGTGGTGGAAGCAGCCTGCAGAGCAGGAAGCAGAACCCTACCTTCTACATCAGGAGGTCTTGCTGTGGAGCTGCCAGCTGCTGTCAGCATCTGGGTGGCACCAGGAGCAGTTGGCATCTGGGTGTCCTCCCCACTGGTTTCCTGGGGAAAGCTTGGGGCTCCTGTTCCCTGGGGAGCAGTGGGTGCCAGCGTCACAACCGACAGAGCAGCATCAGCCTCCTGGGCGGCAGTTGTCACCTCCTGAGTAGCACCTACAGCAAGAACAAGCATCAACACCAGTCATAAGACAGCTGGTTTGTGATCAGACAGTTAACACTTGCAGGATCTACCCCATGCATTAGCACTTCCAGAGCCACAGCGCAAGAAGCAGGTGCAGCTGTGTTAGTGAAGAAACAGAAGAGACCCCCTGTATAGAAGAGAAGGCAGTAGAATCAGTCCTCGCTTGGTTAGCCATCCCTTCGGGACACGTGGACCTACTGGTGAGCACAGCACTGCAGGCACACGGTGAAACACCCCTCAGAGCAAGCAAGGCTGCCAGAAGGGTACTTTTTGGTGGCCAGTTCTTAGAGCTAGACTTAAGCTTTGTAGAAGGGTTTATTTTCACTATACAAGCCTTATTGATAACTGCTGTTTCCCCAACACCTGGGAATAGCACAGGGGAACCTGCTGACAAGTCAAGTGGTTATAAATTAATCTAGAAATTAATTGGTCTATTTTCAGCACCAGCATGCAATTAGCTTTCCATCTTTTACAGCAAGAGCTATATTTGCTGGATGCAGCTAGGGGAAGTTTGCCCTTGCCCTTCCCTTTGCCCCTGAAACCAAAGAGGCAAAATTAGAAGTGTCTAGCAATTAAAACAGAGTCCTAAGCCATAGCTCATGTCCCTCATCAGCCTAGGAGCATGTCACTGCCCCACAACTGCCCAGACAAGCGTTTTCCCCAGCAGTTTGAACACAAGTGGAAGTGTTGTCAGTGGCCTGAAGGTGCCATCTATGCCAGTAGGGCAGCACAAGCACTGTAGAGTCAGAGCCTGGCTACAGCTTTGCTCTAGGGCAGGGAGACAAAACCAGGAACTCTGGTTACAGACAACAAGATAGGTCTCTGGGCAGATTTTCTGATCTGCTCTGGTCATCCTTGTGTAGTCATGAAAGATTCCAGTCACAGGCTACTGCTACAGTTTGCCTGTTCCTCAGCTTAAGCAGCATCTCCAGCCACCCCCACACTGACATGTGCTCCCATCTCCTATGGGAGTACCAGATCTGAAGGCCCTGCTTTAGGGGGTACACTACATATGCAGAGCTTCTCTAAGTCATTAAAATAACCTTTTTAGCTAGCACCAAGTCTCTGCTGTGAAATAACGCCAAACCTTTTCAGACATCCTTCATAACCTCATTTCCAGGCCCAGCTTGACTGTTTGGTGCTAAAGCTGTCCTCTCAGCTTGAAGAGGAGAGCAGGCAGCTCAGAGCAGTGACCTCACACTGCTCAGGGCAGCGTACCACCCAAGTGACCGTGCCAGCCAGTGCTCTGGGTGAAGGAACACCCTCCACCAGGAGCAGGTGATGGATGCAAGTTACCCATTCAAGCTGTTACCCCTAGACAAAGGTTCACAGACTTTCCTGGAGGAGGGGGGTGTCCCACCTCCGCTGCAAGTAGGAGGTATCACACCTTTTTTTGCTTTTATCTCCATGATAGAAAGCACAGACTCACAGGAGCATCCCTCCTAAACCTACACTTAGAAGCAAGTGTCTGTTAACAAGCAGGTTTTACCTTTCAGTGAGCTTTCCAGAGTAGAAGAGAGATCAGATGCATCTGTCATCACAACAGCCTCTGGCTGTGATGGAGGGATGCTCTTCTCCTCTGCTGTGACCACGTTTATGTTTTCCAGAGAGTTCAGACCAGCTGTGCCTACACCTGGCAAGTCCACTGTGAGGGGAACATCGCTGCTGGCTGTGGAAGTGACCAGCACACCATCCCCATGCACTGCTGGAGCTGTGCAATTGCTCTCCTTGGTGAGCCCTGGAGTTGGTGGAGCAGATGCTGGGGATGGAACCACTCTTACAACATCCTCCTCCTCACTTCCCAGTGGGGTTTGGGAAGTTTCCATTGCCACTCGGTCCTCTCCCACCTCCTCATACTGCATGCTTCCCCCTTGACTTATATTCCCTGGTTTTGTGTCATCCCAGTCAGGCAGCATGGAGCCAGTAGGATGGCCGGTGATGGTGCTAGCTGTGGTGGGCAGCTCTCCTTGCCCAGCACCCACATCCGCCTCCAGATGGACTGAGGCCTCGGTGGTCACAAGGGGGTGGCTTGCAGTAATGGTTCCTTGTGCAGACAGTAGCCTCAGAGTGCTCCCTGTGGTTGCTTTTAGTGTTCCCACCTCAGAGCTTGCACTTGAGGCCTGTGGAGTTGGGATGAGGTGGTCACCAAACATCTCCAGGCCGGGAGTGCTGGGGTGCAGCAAGGGCACCCCCTCGCTGTGGGGTTGGGGTGCAGCAGAGGGGTGCAGGCTGCTCTCTGCTGTCCCCTCCTCTGCTGCTGCTGTCACAGAAAGGGGATTCGCCAAGAGACTGGCAGAGCCCTGCCCTACCTCACAGTCCTCCGTGGTGGCCTTGCTGATGGGACTGCTGACAGATTCCTCCTGGACAGAGGGGTTCAGTGTGGTCACAGCTGTGGTCAGCATGGCCTTGAACTCTCCATTTTCATCCAGTTCTGATTTTGTGGGGCTGAGCTCCTTCTCTTCCACAGCAGCCACAGCAGGGGTGCTAACACCCAGGCTCTGGCTGCCAAGGAAGACATGGCTTGGGCTTACAGGCCACGTTTCTCCTCCTGCAGTGAAGGCTTCATCTAAGGGCATCCCAGATGGCTTTGCTGACACTCCAGATGGCTCTTCAGAGACAGTTTGCTCAGAAGGGCCCAGGTTATTTAAGTTTGGCATGCTTGTCCATTCATCTTCTACCCCATTCCCTGCCCACAGGCCATGCTGGACCTTTGTCGTGTCGCTCTGCTCCGGGAGCGGAGAGGCAAGGCATGGTGGCCTGGAGGACAGGAGCAAGATGCAGCAGGTGACCACAGAGATGTTAAATCCTATTGATCTATTCATTGCTGAACAGAGGTGTGCACAGGAGTCCACAAGGCTGACAAGTCCAGAAAGCAAGACCTGGAAATGGAAAAGAGAACCCAGATTACACACCCATGTTTGGAACTTATCATCCAGTTATTTAGGGCACGGGGTCAATAGATGGTTACAGAAATTCATGATCAGTTTTGTGCAGATCCCTCCCACACATCCCAAGCAATGGATCCCTGTGTCATTTTATTCTTCCTAACCTACCAATTCAAGGTCTTACAGAGGCAAAACCAAATATCAATCTGAAGATCAAGACAGACCTTGCCAAGCTCTTGCCCCCATGGAGTGCTATGTTCCACCCAACAAGCATCAGACTTGCAGGTAACCTTTGACAATGTCTGTTTGTCCTTCAAGTCCAGAAAGGAGGCACATGAGGCTTGTCAGGGCTGATCTGTTATGGCATATCCTGCCTATAAGAACTACTCTTCCCTTCAAGTCGCAGGGGGATAAGAGATATTAAGAAGGAAGAGCTGTGGCTGTCAGAACCACCTCCTGGTCCTCATGGAACTAAGGAAAGGTTACCTTTGCTCATGGACACCAGGATGAGTCATCTTCCCCAGCTTGCTATACTCATCTTTTCCACACACACAGTATGTAGGCAAATACTACTTACATTTGTACACACAGTGCAGTAGCAAGCTGCCTAGCACCCTTTGTTACACAAGGGTGCATCATCCCTCCATACCCTGTCACACAACCTTGTGATGCTGTGACAGAGGCAGCCTCTGCCACAGGGTGAAGGACCTCAGAAATACCACATTTGTGCTAATGCATCTGACACAAAGACCCTGCATCCTGCTGTTCACGTACATTTGTTTCCTCTTGTGGAAAGAGTTATTGTATGTATCCGATCAGCTAGACACAACCGAGATACTAGAAAGCTTATTATAATAGGTCACTCAGCTCTTTGTGCACTTCCATCATGAAGTGTACCTCTTACTCCACACAGATTCGTCCAGCTGAAGGCCCTCACAAGTGCTACACACTCTACAATCCATACACCTGGCTGTAGCACAGAAGACAAGCCCAGCATTACCAGCCTAGGGACAGCTCATTAGAGTTGACTACTGCAGGTTCCATTATCTGATTGAGCATCCTGGGCAGAGACATTTCCCCAAACTCTCCTCACAGCCCTGTTCATCAGGGTTTGGAGCTGCTGGAGTCATTTGCTGTCAGAGGCCACACACATGCACCAGGTGCTCAGGCTCCAAGCAGAAGCCACCAAGAAGCTGTCCACCAGCAACAGCACAGATGTCTCCTGCCCTTTCAACAGCTCTTTTCCCTGGAGGATGGGTGGCCACCCATCCATCTCCTCTACCCTAAGGGGAAAATAGATGAAAACTGACAGAATCCAGCAGCTCTTCCATGTTAATCCTTTACTTGCTTTCATAATTCAAAAGAACTAAGAATATATTTTGCAAATCAGTAGGGCTCAGTAACATGCATCTGCCTTGCTGTATGGATTTAAGTGATATTCACCTCACACCCCTTTAGCAAGTGCCAACTGATATCAGGCACTGTGAAACATCAAGAGGTTTTTTTTTTTACCCACTACATGGATAGTGCTCAGTACAAGCCTGACAGCACAGTTCCTGGGGAACTTCAGACAGCCTCATGCAGTTTCTCCCAGGCTGTAAAGCACTGCTGGCCACAGCTCTGCATTTGTTAAGGGTAGAGATAGCAGTGGAAAGTTATTTGCTCAGGAAATCCACAACATCTAGATCTAAGCCAGCCTAGACCTCTGCACTCAATAAGATCCAGAGACAGTGGCACAGAGCTTGCTGCAGGATAACAGCACAAGTTCATGCTTCAAAGAAGATTAGTCAGAGCTTAATATCTACTTAACTTTAGGAAGAGGCTGGATTACAGTGTATGAACAGTAGTGACCTAGCTATCTACTTAAACAGAGTTTAACACCTTGCTGTAGTACTTCCACTCGATACAAGTCATCCAGGATTTAACTGGCCGCAGCAAACTGTTACTCAAGCTGTTGGGCTACACAGCTAGACAGGAGGAGAGATGTGTAAGTCAGCTTGCTCTAACTATAAGCAAGCTGGAGCATGCTGCTTTGACCCAGCACCTCCACTATAGTGGGCTTAAGGCATTTTATCCTGAAGCTGGGGAATAACCCAGTATTTCATGCTGCAGGAGCTCCTTGTCCCCAGATTTCACCTGCCATTCTCCAAACCCCGGAGGATGGCTACCAAGCAGTGGCCAGGCTCTGTGGAAAACTAATCCTTGCTTCAAGTAGGAAGCACACCCAGGGGGCAGGAGACACCACCAGCTACTTCCCTGCACATAGCATATCTCAAGAGATGCAGATCTCCTGGATGCAGAGGCAGCACAGCTGCAGAGAGCCAAGCAGCTTCACCTTTAGCACAGAAAATTCCTTTTTAACTCCTGGTGAGCTGGAAAGAAGCACAAAGGACCGCTAGGCTAAAAAAAAAAAAGTGCTGGAGCTGAGCATCTCTGAAAGATGCCCTTCAGACAAAACTGCCTGCTATTGTGTGGTGGCCAGTCACCAAGCTGGGGGACAATAAATACAAATGCTTCACGTGGTGACAAGTCTCGCAGACTCAGCTAGATCTTCCTGAACCAGGCTGCTTCCTTTCTCCACACAATTAGCCTTAGCAGTAGCTATTAAGCCATCAACTCCCCTCCATCAAGTTTAGAGACCCATTTGTAGAGTCAGCCCTCAGGAAGCCTGACATAAGCAAGCTCAGGAGGAACCCCAACCTGTTATTATCACTCCAACAGCAGGCTTGAAGGGGACAAGCACAGATTCATCTAGTTCAATAGCTGATCCTGACATGGAGCAGCAATCTGTGAATGCACAGTGCAATGAATGAAACCTCCCTCTCTGCCCAGCTGCATGCAGCCGTTCCCTAGGACAGCTTTCCGGGGTTTTGCCCAGTTTACTTGATGAAACACCCAAGAAAACTATTTGCTGCTATTTTCTGCTGTTGTTAAAATATAGCCAGAACTTGCCAAATTGTTGAACCAGCAAGAGAAAAGGATCAGGCTTTTAACTCACTTGAATTAATAGCCCTGTTCCAGCAATCCCTCTCCCACACAGAGAGGACACTTGTACTCCAAAGCTGAAGAGGCTGCATACATCACATAGAGCACAGGAGATTAACAGGTCAGCTCCAGACACATCACTGCCTAGCCAGTGCAGAACACAGCCTTCTGAACCTCCAGTACATGTTTGGATATGCCAGCTTTGACCAGTCAAACAGTTGTAGATGCACTCTGCCCTGCAGTTCTTCCACCAATTGGTAGGGGAAATGGGACAAAAACACTGCAAGTCTTTTAATGCAAAAATTTAGCGAAGTGTCCACATCAAGTAACTGCCAGCAATCAAGTGGTATGTTACTGGAGTGCTAATGTATGCTATCCAAGCCTTATTGCTTGTGCTGAATGCAAAAGCCAGCAGATAAATGATCCGACACTGCAGAGCTCCAACTCCTACTTCGGTGCACAAGCTGAGAAAAATGCCTTCATTTCAACTTACATTGTCCTCATCCTGTTGAATCAAGTGAATTGCAGACTGGTGCTCTTAGAGCACACACTTCAGATAAACAGACCTCAACCACCTCCAGCAGCTCACCACAAAGCCCAGCAATAACCACCCCATGCCAGCCGCTAACACAAGTTGGATGAGCAAAAACTGTGCAGGCACAACTGCATATCCCTCAGAAGGGCACATCTTCCTCTAGCTTTGAGGACAAATTGCTATAAGCAAAGAGATTAGATTATTCTGCACAGCCAGCTTGCTGCCAGCCCTAGCGAGGCACCTTAATACATAATACATTACCTCCACTCGGAGCATTTGTGTTCCAGCGGCAGCTCTTTGAGAAGTGAGAGACATGGTTCAGGCATTATTCCCCCTGGCCATTAAGCGATGGCTTTGTTCAGAAGGACACGGATCACCTATGTTAGTCCCCACTCGGATTTGCAAGCAATAGCCATGCACTGCTTAGGGGCTTCTGACCCATGCCAGGTCCCCAGCACCGCACAAGTCAGAGGTCTGCTGAATTGCTGAGAGACTAGAAGGATGGGGAGGAGGGCTGTTTTAAGGATGAGCCAAAAGGGTAGAACAATTTTCAAACAGCAAAAGCACGGAGATGTCATTCTCCAGATTCACTGGGATCAGAGAGGTAGCACTGGGGTTCCAACAAGCAAGAAACACTCAGAAATTTCAGTGCCCTGCTCACACAGGCAGCGAGCCCACACAATAGACTGCCTGGAAGACCGCAAGTCTCTGCAGGTGAGGATTTTAAATACAAAACAGACCTCAGCAGGCCCTTTTTAGGGCTGAACTGGCTTTTCGGTGAGGAAATAGAATTCGGGGGTGGCTCAAGACCCGATGCCACCCAGCACACCCGCTCGCTAGCTGCGGCCCCGTCCCATTGTCCCCGCCTGCAGCTGCAGGGTAGCGCAGAGCCCCCCACCCCAGCTGCCCACCGCCGGGGCTCCCCGGGGACCCCCGAGCCACCCCAGGAGCACAGCAGGGGGGTACACGCACACACCCCAACAACTGGACCACCCCCGAGACCCCCTTTGGGCTTTCCATACGGGGGTGCTGCTGACCCCCTCCCCCCCCCGCCCGAGAGAAAGGGTGAAAACAATCCCAATCAATTAAAATAAATTAACACAGGGAAAATCCCCCCACCCTCCGCCCTAGAACAAAGGGGTTTTTTGTTGTTATTTCTTTTAAGCCACCCTCCATCACCCCCTCCCCAGCATCGCAGCCCCCCCCCCCCCAAGTCCCGGGGCTCACCGGAGCTGCTCCGCCCGGCCCCCCCGGCACCTCGCCGCGCTCCCCCGCAGCATCCCGGGGCCGCACGGGGCCGGGGCGGGGCGGCCGCGACACCGCCCCCGCTTGGGGAGGAGGAGGATGGAAGGAGGGATGGAGGCAGGGAGGGGTGGAGAGAGGCCCAGCCCTGCCAGCACCCCGAGCCGCGCAGCCGTCGTGCTGAGGCCCGGGGGGGGCTCCCAGCCCCTTCCCCAAGGGGCAGCTGTACCCCGCCCAGAGTGAAGGCTGGAGGAAATAGGGGGGGGAAATGGGAAATTCTTCGCTCAGAAAGCAGGGAGGCACTGGGAGAGGCTGCCCAGAGAGGCTGGGGATGCTCCAGCCCTGGGGGTGTTTAGGAGCAGGTTGGATGAGGCCCTGGGCAGCCTGGTCTAGTGGGTAGCATCCCTCTCCCCTGATTGGAGCTAGATATTTTTAATTTTTAAGTTCTCTTCCAACCTAAGACATTCTATGACTGCTTTGGTAAATCCAGCAGTGGGGGTTATTTAGGGCTTGCCACACACAGGTGTGCTCCAGCATTAAGACCAGCAGTGGTCTTAGGGCTACCTGCACCCCTTAAGGCAGCTTGAGAGAGGTCACCCACTGCCTATCAGCTATTCACTCCCTGCTGAAAGAAGTTCATAGCCAGCCCAGCGCTCCACACCATACACAAACCAAGCACTGACTTGATATCCAACTCCTGTGCAAGAGCCAGGGTCAGAACCCAACCAGGCAGGCTCCTTCCCTTTGCAGGAGGCTTGCAAGAAGACCTAGAAGCAAGGCCTGCAATGCTGTTAGCAGTTTTCTATCCATTAGAGATGCTCCTCCACTATCTTCAGCTTTAGAGGTCACCTTCCCCTAACATTCTCTCTGCAGAGTTTTTTTTTCTTTGTTTTTTTTTTTTTTTTTGTTGTTGTTGTTTTTTTTTTTAAAAAAAAAATACCTCACCTATACACATATTAGAAAGGGCTTGTTTCATTTTTTGTTGTTGTTTTAAACACCTATTTGGCCAAGGAGAAAAAAAAATAAACAATTTTACTCCCACTTTATCCCCAGATGTTTTTTCCACAGGGATCCCTGCAGCGAGACCATCACCAGAAATAGAAAACCTTTACACCACCAGCTTCCAGGGTACATACACTCACTTCATCAAGTAGCAGGGAATTACTGCAACCCAGAGTTCCATACCTTGTCTCCAAAAATGAAGAAAGCAGCTTCTCACCTTCCCCTCAGCTAAGCATCAGGGGCACCACAAGGGCCCAGCTGCACTCCCAGGATTTTATACACTCCTGGGCAATGAGTCATTGGAAGCGGGGCTGCAGCAGGTGCAAACCCTTCTCGTTGGGCAGGGACAGGTGAGGAGAGACGAAAAATAATCTTCCAGAGGAGGAAAAGGCTGGGGCAGAGAGGATGGGGGGGTCTGCTAGGAGGGAATAAAGAAATAACGCAGGAGATGACAAGGAAAGTCAAAATCTTGATTTCGCTATGAGTATGTCCACGTGAAGCAAATGAGCAAATTCCTCTGTAATCCAATTATAATAATCTATAAAATGAGGCTCCCTTTTTCAGGTGGGAGTGAGATTTCACCTGCTTGTGCCTGCCAACACTTGACTCTCCAAATACATACCACAGAAGAATTGATGAAGGAAAACCGAGATATTCCTATATTCAATAAATTCTCTGATTTTGTTTGTTTGTTTTTTCCTGTTTGTTGTGCTCCTGGAAATACCATTTATATCACTGGTTTCTTCTCTTCGCTACACTCACCCCAATGCTTTACCTATCTAAATTTACACAGTGTTTTCTACTGGAATTCAACCAAACTGGAAGCAACCCAATTCATTTTGCTAGCATTCTGCATCCAGCATTTAAACTTTAAGAGACAGATTTGTTGTAGGTCAGGGCAATTTCTTTCAGAGTAATATCGCTAACCTCTGCATAAGTTGAAAATAAAGTGTAGAAATGCCTGTATCAGCAGTAAAGACAGCCATTGCAAAAAGGCAACAAAAGGAACTACAGAGATGGCTTGGTGGAGCAAACAGTCACAGAAAATGATTAGAATAGTCACTTCTGGCTTTCCACCTATGAATTGTAAAACCTGGGAAGCTATTCATGAATCAATATTTCTAGTGCTGCTACATCTTTAATTAAAAAGAAAAAAAGAAAAAAAAAATAAAAAGTAGAAATATGTGAAAAGAAAGGATGTTTACCTTCACCTATAAGGGAGATGGGAAGATTAAAAAAAAAAAAAAAAAAAAAGAGAGAGACAAGTTTTGCATTTTTGTGGCTGTTTTAAACATCATTAACCCCTCAGATTAGGGACCCAAAACCTTCTGCAGGTTCACCTTCATTCTCCTCATCTCATTTTGGCTGAGGGCTCTGCTTCAGCAGAGGGGATGGCTCGGACACGGAGGAGGCACCAGCTCTGGAGTTACTGGTGTAGCAAGATCCTACAGCAAACTGAAATCAACGAGGGCTTATTTTAAAAGTGCACGTTGTGGTGGTTCAGCGATTGATTCACAGGCAGCTCGGTCACCCATATATGGGGAAGGGGAGATGCCCCTTGCAGACAGCAGAGCTGCTGATGAGGCCACCAGGCTCCAGCCAGAGACTTGGCTTTGGTAGCTACAAAATTCACCCTCAGTGTGAACCTGCGAGTCCAAAGGAGGGGTTTATATTCAACCCATTCCACTTTTCTTCTAACCTTTAAAGTTATGGGGGCAATTTTAAAATTGTAAAGCATGCGTACCTGGTGCTCTGCTGTTCCCTAAAGCTCTTACCAGGCTGGAGAGGTTCTTGCTTTCCCCTCATCGTTTCTCTGGGTAACTGGCTCTGCACCCGGACTGTCACTGTGTGCTGTCAAGGTTAAATATCTCACTGATAAACACTCTAACCAAAATAGCTGTTTTTCCCCCATCTGAAATTGCAAATTCCCCATACATTGCAAGTTTCTCTACCCCGCGTAACCTGCCAAAATCATGTGTTTCTGCATGATCAACAAAAATTCTGCAGACTGAAACGTGCTAGAAGGATGCCCGATGGAACAGGCAGAATTCAGCTCAGAAATCACCCCAGAGCACTGTTTTGTTATTCATTTCTATGGTTTATTAATTGGAAATGCTGTTTTTTAACTCAGCTCAGTATGCTGCAGAGCGTATATGCAACCAAGCAAAATCCACCCAACTTCCACAGCAAGTTAAGAAATTTCAATTCCTTCCCCTTCTTACCCATGCTCTGGTTCGAGACACTTCAGCTCAAGCCTCTATTTATTGGTCTCATCCTCAAAAGATTTCCCACAGGCTCAGGTGAAATTCAGAGGGATGTAAGCTGTTTTGTTTTTCCATGCGGGTAGCGTAGCTGTAAAAATAGCATGGGACTCCTTTCCCATCCCCAACTTATTGGATGACTTTCAAAACTCACCTTTGTTGCTCTCTGCCTTCATTTCCCTTCTGTAAAATGGAAATGACAATATGTAGTTTTTGTCAGGGTCCCTTGTAAGATCTGCATATTGTTATAATAGCAATCCCTGTTGTAGGAAGCAGTAACACAATGCAGCAGATTTATTTAGAAGACGATATCCCTGTGTAAGCCTCATTGCTCAACCCCAAAAGTACAAATAACATGTCCTAATTAACAGACTGCGTCACCTCAAAATTTACACAAAGTCCCCTTTTGTATGCGTATGTACAAAATGAACTGAAACATCATTGAACTGACATCAGAGCACTGCATCTTACAACGCAGCTCCTGGCATCTGTGGTGAGACACAGTCAGGTACCCTAAGTATGTCAGGACATGCCACAGAAGGTAAAGGCAATTTTAAAATAGTTAACACTAATTTCTCTGCTGAACGACGTTCCCAAATTGAATATTGGGGACATTCAGCACTCAAAGCAGTGCACACCTCCGTCTGTATTTTTACTTCACAATCCACCTTTATATCAGCCGGTAGCACCTGCGTAAGGGGACCTACTCTGCCCATTAAACAGGAGTCACTGGAACAGAGCAACAATGAGTCTAAATGAGGCTGATGTGGAAGTGAGAACAGTATCCCCATCTTACAGGCAGGGAGGTATGTGTAAAACAAGCCCACTTTGAAAAACACCAGGAAGTTTATGGCCAATCTATGGGTTCTATTTGAAATGTGATCACCTTACAGATGAACAGATTTTATTATATTTTTATTTTTTTGCCTTAAACTGCAAACCCAGTAAATGCGATCTGCAGTCAGAACTGAATCCAGAAGATCCCCTTGGATCCCGTTCTTCCACATTCATCACCATTGGCACTAACAACAGCTGTGCAAGGCCACGCGATGCCAGAGCAGCCCCACTGCTGACCATAATTTATAGCAAGTCCTACAGGAAGGCTCAGGATCCAGCTTCTGCTTTCCCAGCTCTTGCGATTCTGCAGTGCTCAGAGAGCAGGAAAGCCATAAAATAAATAAATAAATAAATAAATAAATAAAAAACTTATTTTTGTCACTAAAGTCAGCAGATGTGACTTGGAGCACACACAGCGATCAGATCTGCTGAGTAGGAGAGTGCCATTTTTACACAGTCACTTTTAAGGGCAGAACCACAGTTTTGCTGACTTGTCCAAGGTCGCTGGAATCAGTCGCAGTTGCTCTGGGAATACAGCCCGGGATCACCAATGCTCACGGCCGTAACCGAGTGTTGTACAGCTGTCGCTCCTCTCCATACCCTTTAACAAAATCAATGCAGTTAGTGAACTGCTTGTTACAATTTTCCCAGAAATAAAGTGCTGAAGAAGCCGTCCCCATGCATATTGGAGCCTCAGCTAAAACGTGAACCATCTGTCAATTCCCTGTAGCGCTTGGATATTTTTTTCCCCCGTCCTACATACTCCACTATGAAATTAGGCTGATAATAAAAAAAGCAATTGACATGCCACCCCAAAGCAAGCTAACCCTAAGCAATGTTCTGACATTAAACTCCCTGCTTCTTGATAATCTTAAACGGAGTCACTTTGAAAACTTCAGCTTTGCTTTGCTTCCCAAAACTTGAGGTTAAACCAAGCACCTGCATCCCCAGGTTTTAAAGACTGATTTTTATAGCAACGCAGACAACTTTTTGGGTGGTTATGAGCAAAATACATATATATATTTTGGAAATTAATATTCAAAAGAATTAAGGTGAAATCCTACAGCAGGAACCAGTTCTAGCTGTTCACAAAGCACCAAGCAGTAGATAGACTGTGGGGCTTCTTCCTCTTTTCCTCTTTGGAAGAGATACGTGGCTCTCCATGAATCCTTGTGCTTGGAAAAGTTAAGGAAGTGCGAGCTCCAGGAACTAAACTAGATCTCCGAGCAATTGCTTTTTTACCGCGCTTAACGCTGCCCCTAAGTATTCAACTATCCGATTTTGTGAGAAAAAATGGGTATGTGACTCGGTTAGCTGGTATATAAGGATTAAGAAGGCTTAAAGGCAAGCACACAGACAAAGCCATCCAACGTGGGGACACAAAAGACTGTTGATTTTGTGTCCAAGAAAAAATAATGCTTTGCCAATGAAACATGCATAGGGGTTTACTGAAATCTGAGTCTCTGCGGGGGGTCCAGACAGGCATTTCTGCACTAAAGGCAGCAGAATATTAGTTGGGCAAGGTGCCTCCATGCTCTACCCATTTGGGCCTGCAGTGTTTATGCTGGAGGACACGTTCCTTTATGTCTGCAATATTTGCAAGGGCACCGTGGGGATTAATTCATCCAAGAGCTGCCGTTGTTTCAGGACTCATACAGAAAAGTCATTTTCTTTATGAAAACTGCTCCCGTTTAAGCCTCCGGGGCAGTTTTTGAGCTGCCACCTCGAGGCACCAGCTTCGCTTTCACCACCGGTCCCTGCAGATGAGCGCACAGCGCTGCTTGTGACAATAACTTTTCTGCAAGATATTCAAAAAGATTATTTCTGCCAATGGCTTGAATACTAACGGTCTTAAAAAATGGAAAGCACTCCACTGGCCAAATGGAGTATCTTATATATTTGATATAAACTGGAGAATTTTCACTCATTTCAATAGGCTACAATTCATTCCTTGTATTTCTATATATTTATGCAAGCTCTTCCCTGCATATCAGAGCACACCACCATTTAACAAGAGTTATTGGAGCCGGCTGCATTCAGGGAACATCGTCTTACTGCGTTAAGGAGATCCTGTGTTTTACTCCCCTCAACCTCCTGCTTAGCAGCGGGCTTAATTGTCCTGCCATCTCCTTAGATTGTGAATAATTATCTTCATTTATATTGTTATCTTGAATGTATTTATAGCCTGATTCTTATGGGCTAGCATCACCATCTGTTTCTTCAACAGTTACATATTCAGGATAGCGAGCGTGCTTTCCACGTTATTATGCAAGCAGCTTCCTTGATTAAACCAGCACGATGTGGATAGATTTCGTTATGAAACACTGGCACACTTCTAGGCTCTCTGGCTTCTGTTATCAATAACTGCTAGGCTCTGGAAAGACCATCCATTAAATTAAGCCACTTCTAAGCTGCAGCTTGCATTTCAGAGCTCATGTTAACTGTGATTGATTAATGTAATTTAAGGAAAGATTTCCAATGGACTATAAAGGCAGCGATGTGATTAGCTGTAAGCTCTGATCTTTCCTAACCCAGCGATAACGTGTTTAGGAGAAAGCAATGGACTATATACTTCAAGTAGGGCCTGTGACCTCTAAAACATATCCAAGTAATTTTTTTATTTAAAACATAAGTGTGATGTAGGCATAATTATTACACAGTAATACACCATAAACAGGTGAGATCTGGGGCTGAAAATGGTCACGAAAACATTATGCTCAGATTTGACATTAGTCATTAAATTAATCATGTATTATTTGTTTAGTCCAAGACTAAAAGACTTTTAGGCTTCAAGTATTTCAAGAGCCTCAACATTAAGTATTATAGGTTACATTTTTGTAAGATCCCTGTTACAGAGATATTCAGGAGCATTATATGGAATTTAAAAGAATGAAAATTCACACATCAGCGTGAGCACATTCTCGACAGGCACAGTAACCTCGTGGGCTTGCTCCCACTGTCCTCAGAAAAACCCCGGGCAGCAGGCAGCACTCAGTGCATGAGCTTGGGAATTCCAGGATCGTTTTCCTGACAGGAAACCCAAAGAGAGAAAAGCATCCAGCATATAATGCCCAGTTCACTCAGGGATAATTCTAACTGAATGTGGCTTCTTGGTACACTGGGGTATTGCCCAGACATGGTAGAGCTAACGCTCTGTTGTGAGAACGACATTTAAACATGTATTCAGGCACGATTGTTTGCATATGCTTTAAAGGTCAGCTGCATTTCCATATTTTGGAAGGGCATTTAATACTAACTATAAAATATAATAATAAGAAACGTTAATAACATAAAAACACACCAAATCAGAAGGCAATTTGAACTGAGTCTTGGAGCATTTAATTGCTACAGGGTTTTGTTTGTTTATTTTTTAATGTGTTGGCATCCTCCTCTGCTGCCTTGGCAGTGCTTACTCCTACTCCAAGAGCCCACTGGTTGTGTGCTGGTCCCTTCGCTGTTCCTGCATCCCACATCACCACTACAAGCTTGTTTCTTCTTCTCAGTTTTCCTCTGCAAGAAGAAGGAGCTGACAGGATATCAAAATGGTGATGGGTCGTATGAAGAGTGCAGGGGCTTATACTGGATTATGCGACAGTGTTTGCACAAAAGATATACAGGCTTTATGAGGAAAATACAGGCTTTGCGAGGAGTTTCCCCCTGGGTTTGTCACTGTAGAGTTCCCCTTCTTTACACCTTTCTTGCACTCCCTCTGCACTGCCTGGATTCCTTGTGCTTCCTCCAATATGCAGAGCCCTTCCAGGATGCTCCAAGTGCTTCGACTCCTCAAGTTTCCAGTCCTTCTCCACACACATGGACCTTCTCTTCTCACCTCTATATTCTTGACTCCACTTTGTGACCCAGTTAAATTTAGGGAGGCCAGAAGGGGGGCAGGTGACAGAGCTGTGACAGGAGCAGAAGAGCAAATGAATTTGCAGAGCTGCTAGTCCAACGACCGGCTACTGCTGAGGTTTGCTCAGGCGACAGAGCAGGTGGTGGCAGCAACAGCTTTTGGTGTCTCACATCACTCCTGTTTATCGTCCAATTCTACCACACAGCTCCACCTTCACAGATCTTAAATAGAAATTGTGGATGTGGGACAAACAGCACTCCAGCGAAGTACGTGAAAAGCATCACAGCTCACATAGCTTGCACTGGGGGCTACAGAGCACACCAGTATGAGCCCTTGAGTTAACTGTGACAACAGCCTACATTGAAATCTCACTGCATTGAGAGCCCTTGTCTTGCTGTACATACACACTTCAATCTCTTTGGCTTGCCTATCTGGCATGAGCAAAAAAAAAAAAAACCCACCACCTCATAGCTTCTCAGTATTTTTTTTAAATATTTATTCCATTTCCCTGAAAAATGAAATGGGTCCCATGCACTCATTTGGTACAAATACCCTACAACAGATTTTTTGGGGATGTTATCATGCCAACGCTCCTGGGCATGCATAAAAATGCCTGAAGAGCGGCTGATTTTACAGGTCTGGTTTTTGTGGGGAAAGGAGATGATAGGTTGGGAAAAGGAGGTTGTTGATGGTAGTGGGATACACATTGCTTTAGGAATCTCTTTCTCAAGTGATCCCAGATTTGCATTACACTAGCCAACATCTGTTATAAATTCCCTTTTCCCAGAAAAGGAATCAAGTCACACGGAGTCATATATCACAACCAATATTCATTAGAACACCTTTTATTAATTAAGCTCTATTTATAGTGCCAAGTTGTTATTACTAATAGTAGTTAACTAATGACACACTTCACTCACTTGCACACATGCTCTCATAGTTTTCCAGCTGGATCAACAGTTGGAAGGCGCAGCTGTTTATCCAGAAAATGACAGCTTGTCAAAGGACACCTTCTTTCTCTGGGTATACAGATAATCCTGCTGTCTCTCTCAGCACAGAGCAGCCTTTGTGGATGCAGTTGGATTTACACAACCTGCTGCTGATGTCGGTGTGTGCTGGGGACCTTGCGCAGATGCAGCAAACTCTTGGTGTCCTGTGTTACTTCTTGCAGATTCACATGTTGCCTTTCAGCATGTATTTTTCCTCTCTTTGGTCTGTTTCTTGGTAACAGCTCCTCCATCTACATTGGTAGGTACCTACAGAACCCATTCACACAAACTCACACCAAGAGGCTTTCATTACGCAGCTGTTACCAACCAGAAATGCCAAGACCGTCAAAGCAAGGCGGCATATTTCAGAGACGTTAAGTAACTTGTGAAGATAGTGGTGACCGAGCTTACCTACTGCAGAGCTGGCATCTACCTACAACACAAAGATTTAGGATTATTTATAATAGCTTAACATTTCCTAACCTTGATGGAGTTAAAGCCTCAGTGCTTTGTCAAAGTACTTTATTATATATGGTCATATACAAACTTGCACACATACAAACACAGATTTTTATTTTCTCCAAAACTGAGTAAGTTATTGGTTTCAATGGCTTGTTATTTTGTGAGGACTTGAGGCAATACAGTGTTTTACAAGCTCTGCAAAATGCTGATGTGGCTCTACGATTGAGTCTGAACAGTAATACACCCCTTAAAAAAAAAAAAAAAAAAAAAAAAAAGAAAAAAAAAAGAAAAAAAAAAAGGCTGATGAAAAATGCCAACTGCACTAGCACAATGATACACCTTCATGAAAGTAACTACAATAGAAGTAAATAAAATTACAGTTTTAGCACTTGGGTCCTATCTGTCAATTCCCACCAGCGATCACCGCGATCTACCTCTGACCACCAGGCACAGGCAACCCGGTGCGGAACGCGTGGGGCAGCACGGTGGGGTTTGGTATTTCTACCCTTGGTATATTTGTGAGTTCTTATCTTCTCTTCCCGACTGTCATTCGCTTGGAGCAGTAAGTAGGTATGGTTTGTGGGGTTTTATTTTTTTATTTTTTCGCCATGACAGATCTCTTATAGCAGTAAGGAGGTATGGTGGTTTTTTGTTTGTTTGTTTTCTTGGTTGGTTTTTGTTTCTTTGTTTGCTTTCCCATGACAGACCTCTTATTTCTGTTGGAGAGCAAGGCTATTGTATCCTAAAGGGTTACACACTTGGGTATATTTACATGCCTCCGAAGTGATACCTTCCTATAACTTACTTCATTTGTCCCTCCCCGTGGCAGGGGGTTGGATCGAGATGATCCTTAAGACCCCTTCCACCCCAAACCACCCTGTGATCCTCGGGTTTCTCCTGCCCTCCTCCGCCCTGCTCCCAGCGGCACAGCTCGCCTTGTTTCCCGCCCCGGCCTCCATTTGCTGCTCCTGCCCCCCCGCTCCCCGTGAGGGATCCGCAGGCCGCCATCAGCCCTCCCCTCAGCCTCTTCCCGGGGCTGACAGGGCAGGGCCCACCGGGCAGGGCTGCGGGGCGGAGCGGCGGGGAGGAGGACGGCCCCGGTGCGGGGAGGGAGGGAGGCAGGAAGGAAGGAGGCAGGGAGGCAGGAAGGAAGGCGGCTCCGCCATTGTGAGGCTGTGGGAAGCGAGGGGAGGCCGCGATGCCGCTCTACGAGGGGCTGGGCAGTGGCGGGGAGAAGACCGCCGTGGTGATAGACCTGGGCGAGGCCTTCACCAAGTGAGTGGCGTGTGTCGGCGTGTGTCGCCCCCCCCTGCTTCTGTCGCGACTTGCCGGGGAGTCCGTGTCGCGACCGCGGGGCGGACCTGGCGCCGGGCGGTTGCTTCCGGTGTCTGCTGCCGGGAGAAATAATTAGTAAATAATGAGTTTGGTGGTTTTTTTTCCTCCCACCCCCTTCCTATGGTGGCTTGCTTTGTGCAAAGCCGACCAGAGCCTTGCTTTCTGATCGCGTTTTGGGTGAAAAATATATTTAAAAAGCGACGTCTCACATGGGTGTCGCAGAGCCACATCCCCCCGTGTCCCGGGCCAGAATAGGCTGCAAGTGCCCCAGAGGTTTCAGTAGCCTTGCACAAAGCAGAAAACAACAACAACAAACTCATTACATTGCAACAAAACCATCTCTTACTAGTCCCTTGTCTGTGTTCTTTTGGGGCATTTACCTGCTCGAAACCCTGCTGCTGTCTCACCCCCCCCTGAAGTGGCACACTTGTAGGAGCAGGGTTTCTTCCCTAAACAGGTTTTTGTGTTACGTTGTACTCACTTTTTTTTTGAAGTGGCTGTTTAATTACATACCAGCAGCCTGGCTTTGTTACCTGAAAGTCACTGGTTGTGGAAAGGATTTGATAAAACCCTCACCAGACAGAAACAGTAATTCCACGAGTGACCTCCTGCCCCGTCACGGATCACAAGCTTTTCCCAAATGTGGGGTGCTTTTGTGCTTTTGTCCCGTGCTCTGGTACAAAAGCATTTCCCTTGAATAGCATGCTTTTAGGGTCTGTTTCCAACCTTTGTTCTTACAGAAGTGGCAGTAATTTCATTGCCTCTGAGTTACCTGTCCTTTTCTGAGTATGACTGAAATCATCAGAAAGTTCAGAAGTTATTAGGATGACAGGTAAACACAACCACCTGTACACACTGGGACTTCTGCAGAGTTTTTCTGAAATGATCTGAAGAAATGTGTTTACAGTTGCCAAATACCCAAATAAATTGTTAGTATTAAAAGTACTTGAGTTCCAGCAGTTTCAATCTTTCTACTAGTGTTTTCTACCATTGTTCTTTTCTGATGCTTGTCCGTAATCAAACCTAGAATTTCTTTTGGTTCTTATGTGCTTTCTTCAATCCATGCTGCCTATGTATTTTAAGTTGTAATCTAGCTATGAAACCCAAATCGGTTTCCAAGAATTCTGTTTTGGAGTTGCTACTGTTTGTATTGTTGTGATGTATCTAAATTGGATGCCGAGTTCTCGTGTTTTGTCAGGAGTCCTGCAGTGGTGACCAGCCATCAGCAGGCAGTAGTGCCATAAACCACCCAGGATACCTGTAAAAGGAGTGCATTGCAAAGTGTGAAACAAGCTGGAAAAAAGAGTCCATGGGCCAGTGCTGGTCAGCAGTGAAATGGGCTGCGGGACCTTTATGATTGCGATCATCAAGTTTGTCTTCTGTTTCTGCCAAACGTGCAGCCAGCAGGGCGAGGGAGGGGATTCTAGATTAGCTATTAGGAAGAAATTCTTCACTCTGAGGGCGGTGAGGCCCTGACACGGGCTGCCCCAAGGAGCTGTGGCTGCCCCATCCCTGGCAGTGCCCAAGGCCAGGCTGGATGGGGCTGGGGGCAGCCTGGGCTGGCGGGAGGGGTCCCTGCCCATGGCAGGGAGCTGTGAGGTCCCTTCCAACCAAAGCCATCCTGTGATTAAATACACAGCACAAAAAGTGAGGATTTAAAGAGGACTCAATGACTTGGTGCTGCCTGTGTTTCCTGAGAGCTTCAGTGAAACTTGGACTGGTACGGAGGACACAGGAAAGTACTCTGGAAAATTAATATGTGGCAAGGAAGGTTGTAGGGGATTGCTATCAACAGGAAGTTGTATTCAGTGGAAATT
Source organism: Oxyura jamaicensis (assembly GCF_011077185.1). NCBI lineage: Eukaryota > Metazoa > Chordata > Aves > Anseriformes > Anatidae > Oxyura > Oxyura jamaicensis. The sequence goes on along the minus strand of NC_048897.1, from coordinate 49,628,122 downwards.
AGGAGGCAAATCAGAATTGAGCTTTACAGTCCTTAGAGGTATTTCACTTCATGCAGTTGAGAGGGAGTCAGTAAAAAGGTATACAATCTTTCTCATTCAAAATGACTAGATAGAAAAGTCATATGCAAAAAACCCTTTGCAATTACAGAAATACTCCTAATTAATTACTCTGATTCATAGGCTAGTCTGCTAATAGAGACTTCCAATGATAAAGTTTTCCACGTTTTCTTTTAGGTGCGGTTTTGCAGGAGAAACAGGACCAAGATGCATTATTCCTAGTGAAATAAAGAAACCTGATGTCCCTAAGGTAAACTATTTTAGCTTTGCAATGTTTAGTATATTATGGTATAGAGGGGAATTTTCAGATGTGTCTTCTGTTCATCATCATCTATTTTTCATTAGAACAGCTGCTAATAAATATTGTAACAAGATACAAGTAAGTGTGATACCAATATGTATTAGATGGTACTTATTGCTCACCCATCTTGTTTTGGGGGCATTTATTGAGACATTTCCTTGCCTAACTGCAATTTTTTAGTAGAAAATGGCAGCTTTGGAAAACTAATGTTGAGATAAGTTGCCAGTATGAAAAATAAGGATGAATAAACTCCGGAGTTTAGTTATAGGGTGAATTATGAGGTGCATTGTTAACTATAGCAAAACAGGCAAAAGGGAGTATTTCTTTATATTTATCAGGTTATATATATTCAGATGTATGATAGATACATTTCTTTTTATATGATCAATGTCTAATATTTATGCTGACGATGCATATTTCTTTTCTTTACAGCCTATAAAAGTTGTTCAGTATAATATTAATACAGAAGAGCTATATTCGTATCTGAAGGAATTTATTCATATGCTGTATTTTAGGTAAGGGATACGTGGATGTTAATTATTCATGCCTTCTGCAGCTTTTTTCTGAGTGTATCCAGAGGTATTCAAGTGTCAAAGGGACTTCTGTCTAGTCAAGTAGAAAAACAGAAGATTTTGCAGGTAGCTGCCTGGCTGTATTCTTGCTGGAGAAATTTAGTGGTGCTGAGATTCGGGTTATATTAGAAAGAGTTAGGGGTCTGCAGCATCAGCTTCTCTCTAGAAATAAAATGTAGCTGGTAATTTGCCTTTTAACCGTGGCATTCATAAAGGACTAGATGGGGAAGTCATTACCTGAGGAGTTGTACTGATTTCGGTAGGGCTGGAGCTCATCCTCCATCAGTGCAGAACTCATTGCCACATGACCATGGTTTTAAGAAGGAATCTTAACGTGTAGGACACTTTTGCCTGACTAATACATCTTTTTATTGTATTTCTAGTATCAGTGAATAATGAAATTGGAACTGGTAATTTTCTCTTTATGTCCAGTCTGTACTTTTATGGAGCAAAAACCATTGTTTGACCCAGGGCAAATGAGTATTTAATTTCTGTACCTCAGATCTCCAGTGTTGGGTACTTCTTTGTGTCCTTTATCATTGATTTGTAATTGAAATCAGGACATTTGTATCCTCTCTTTTATGGCTATACTGTATGACGCTGGACAAGCCATTAATGACTACCGTGCATGCCTATTTTTGCATTTCTGTATGTTGGTTTAGAGATGTATAACCTCTGTAGCTACAGGCTGCTGGCAGAGAGTTCTATTACTTGCTTTCTATAACTTGATTTCCCAACTTTCTATTAGGAATTTGTTTTTTATACTTTAAATTTGGGAACAAGACTTTGAAATCTGCCATGGAAAATGCTATCTAAATACAAATTATTAGGATTTTCAGGTAGAATGGAATTTTAAAATAAGGGCTTGTCATAAGTGCATAAACTCTCCAGTTTAGTTTTACAAGTCTTGCCTTTTTCAGACATCTGCTGGTGAATCCCAGAGACCGTCGTGTTGTTATCATAGAATCTGTCCTCTGCCCTTCACACTTCAGAGACACGCTCACAAGAGTCCTTTTCAAGCATTTTGAGGTATGTATTTCACATAACTACTGCATGTGCTGAGCGTCGCACTTGACAGTAGAAATCTTACTGATGATCACCACCGTATGTGGACAAAGACATGGAAATAATGCCAGAATTTTGAGAGAGACATAAGGAAGATGAAAAAAATCTGATGGTCATCTGGGGAGGTGGGGTTTGGGGATCAGACTAAAGCACCTTAAAGGCTGCAAAAAAAACCAGCTATTAAGAATCTGAAAGGTTTCTCTGGCTTGTATGAAAATACAGCTCACATCGTGCTGTTCCAGACAGAACCAATAATTTCCATTGAGCACTGCCGGAAGCCAGAATTTATATTTAAACATTTCTTAGTGCTCTGTCATCAAATCTCATGACTTCTCTCAGAGTCAATATCTTTGTCTAGCACATGATCTAACCTTTGGCTGTACTCAATCAGAAATGAGAGCTTACCTGAAATTCATTATCTCCTCAGCTTAATCAATCTTTCTGATAGACTCGAGAAAAATCTGAACCTAACTCTTGGTTACTTCTAAAGTAAAATGTATTGGAAGGTGGTTCCATAACTTTTTCAATTCAAATAGAACAAAAGTTGAAGTTCTATAAAAAGCAGTGAAACTAGTTTGTCTGTAGTCCTACTCCACTACGATTCCACAACACAATTTAACGTCTGATCTTGAAATTCTGCATGATTCTTTCCTGTGATAGATAAAATTTTCTGACTTGAATTTACTGAAATATTTGTGTGTGTTTTTTGCCCTTGTCTCTCCCCCACAAATCCCTTTCTGGAGGAAAAAAAAAAGTCTCCAATAAAGCACTTGCATGCAGAATTGGTTGTCTGAAGTGACTCATGACTTGGAGAATCATATTTTGATGGAGAGGCTTTGTAGCATGTTAAGAAGCCAGTTAATACTGAAGTGGGGTTAATTCTCTCTGGCTAATACTTCCATCTGGTGCAACATGTAAGAATGGCATTTTAATACACGGTCAATATTATAACTTGTCTCTGGGCCAAGTACCAGTAATGTTGCCCTTTAATGCAAGCTTTATTGAAATTGCTTCTTTAATTCACGCTTCAAGGCATGATATTCAGTAAAGGAACAGTCACAGTCTAGGAAATTTGTTTTGTAGAATTCTAGGGGAAGAAAGTAATTCTCATGTAATGATGACTTGAGTTTCCACATTGCTTTGAGAAAAGCATTATAAATCGCTTTTTCTGTGAGGTTGAGTGCACAGCATTTTACAGGGCACGCTTTCATGGTTTTTCTGTTGCCTTTAATCACATCTTCAAATCTTTATGCAGCATTTCAAGTAGTTGTGTTTGTTTCTTTAACATTAAATATTACTGAAGTGTCTTGTATGTACCATGAATTAGATGACTATAGATCCTACTATCCTGTTGTATTTTATTAATTACTACACTACTTTAAAAACTAAACTAAAAATTGATATCTCAAGATACAACTGCTTGGATTTTGATTTTAATGTAACAGGGAAAGCATCATTGCTTTAGGTGTTTTGTGTTGTTTGTATTTTTCCCTCTCCCGTCAATTGCCCTCTTGGTTTCCATGTAGGTACCTTCTGTATTGTTTGCTCCAAGTCATCTAATGTCTCTCCTGACACTTGGGATCAATTCTGCCATGGTGCTGGACTGCGGATATAAAGAAAGCTTGGTGCTGCCTGTATCCTTTAATAATACAGGATGAAAATTTTCATTAAGCTGCTATTTTGTAGGCTTTCAAGTGTGATAAAAAGCAATAGAAACAGATCAGCCAATCCAGCTTTTAATTATAAGATATTGTCAGCTGGGGAATCTCTTCGCAGCTGACATGTTAAGTCTGTGTTCCACTGAAGCTTGGGAAAGGTGGTATGGGATTCTTAGGTGGTTTGTAACTCCATTGTTTATGGATTAATAATGAGTTTTGGAGAAAGTCAGCTAATGTAAGAAAATGTTGAGTTTTCAGACTGCAGGAACTGCTTTTTCTCCTCATGCCAAAAAAGGAGAATTTCCTGATCTTTATGTAGATATATGAGGGAATTCCAATTCTGAGCTGCTGGGGTTCTCTGCCTTTGGGAGGAAAGGCTATCCACAAGTAAGTTCACCCTTAAACATTCCTGGCTACTTCTAATTGATTTGTGGAAGTTACCCTTTGATTAGTGACCAAAGATTCCTACTGAACATTACTTAAATCATAACCGTTGCTATGCCAGTAGTCCATTTTTAAAGTTACCACTTTGTGGCTTTTGTTGATGTAGTAAAACATGTCAACACCTGATCTACTTCAGCCTTTATTTAACGGAATCTAGCTGAAGGGAGTAAATACCTTCCCTTAAGCGTAATACAGAGAATTGTCCTGAGTTAATAGCTGCCTTTACCTAACTTAATTTGCAATGTTCTAGGGAGCTGGAATATCAGTTGTTGGAACAGTGCACAGTTGATACAGGATTAGCCAAAGGACAAAGCCTTCCATCTGTGATGGGTAAGGTCTGTTTGCTGCAGTGTAAGCGCTGTGAGCTTGCACTGGGGAAAGGGGATTAATACTGATGGTTAATAAAAACTATGTAGATAGTATTCATCATATCTTACGTGATCTTCTGTCATGATTTCTTTCCGTATTAAATGAGTATATTACTTCAAAAGTAAGCCACTCATAAAACTAAGTTTCAATGAAAGCCCAGATTAAAGGCCTGTAGTGTTTTTTCAGTGTCTTTTGAGAGAAGGCTAACTTTTTCTGTTCATAATATTCTTCTGCTTAGAAATCTTTAAAAGCTGCTGTCAAAGTGGAACTGTCCTAAATGTAACTCAGAGGTAGTTCAATTGTTAAATACTCTTTCTACTTGAAAAGTAGACTGATTCTAACAGATGAAATCTAACTGATTTTGTTGTTGTTGCTGCAGGCTCAGTTCCAGAAGACATAGTAGAAGATATAAAAGGTAAAACTTCCTTTTTTATGAAACCCTAGTTTATTAAATTGTGCAGTAGAGCAGAGAATGATAAGAACAAGCATGCAAAACTTTGTATTCAGGTACTTATTTTGGATTCTCTGTTTATCGTATTTCTTAACCTACCAGAAGAACTTGCCTTGTTCTTCCTCTTTGAAAGCAAACAGAACACCGCATTGAAGTCCTTTTTCAGTTTTAGCCCTTGTGTTGCCAAGACAGCTCATATTTTGGTAGAGTAGAGCAGTAGGAGTATTATTATTACACTATTGTATACATCCTATGATCAGCAGGTCAAGTTAACTTGGTGTTACAGTTTTTTTAACCACCAGCACTTTGTGTATGACTGTGTACAGTCTGCACTGCACGTGGTACAAAGTTAGCAGATCTATTTGCCAAAAATTACTGTCATAGGTATATTTTGGTTGTAAATGTAGTATCTATCTTCTGGACCAAATTAGGAAGAAATCCATCAGTGAAATGCAAAATAACTGAAATACAGCTGGTGCTTTGTCAAGTGGAAGCTCCTTTTCTAACTCCTGGGCTTGGAACACAGTTTCCTGATTGGTTCTGGTATTGATGCAATCTCTTAGAATCAGATTCAATGTGTTAGGGTTGAAATTAGGATTGCTTGTGTATTGAAGGGTTGTTTCTTTGTGACAACCATTTATGAAGAAGATTCTCATTATATGCTTATTTATTTTAATACAGCACAAATTAATAGTCGTAGGCATAGAAATAAAATTGTGGTCTGTCAGTGCTGCTTAGAGGAAAGAAAAACTTATGAATTTCTTAGGAAGCTGAAGGGTTGCATTTGGAAAAATACTTATATGATCAGTGGTTGTTTAAAAAAAAAAAAAGAAATGTCTTGTTTGAAGCCATAGTGCAAGACCAGGAATGGTGTGTTTGACAGTGGAATTCAACCTCTGCCACCTAGTGGTGACCGAAAACATGATTAATAGCATCCTTTGTCCTCAAATCTTACGTAGCTTGTTTGAGAAAGAAATCTGGCCTATTCTCACACACTTCTGGTGTCATTTTCATTTAAATTTATGGTCTAGATACATCTGAATTCAGATGGAAGTGTAGAGGCTTGTGTTGTGTTTTTTGTTTGCTTTTTTGTTTTGTTCTGTTTTCCACCAGCAGGGCGTAAAACGTGCTCTTCTCTAAGTTAAGCAAAATTGTTTGTTTTACTGATGAAAGGATCCAACAAAGTCTCTCTTCTGCCCCTTGTTTTCTTTTACAAAGTTCGCACTTGTTTTGTGAGCGATCTCCAACGTGGGCTGAAGATCCAGGCAGCCAAATTCAACATTGATGGCAGTGCTGAGGTGGGTGGGGAATGAAGCTTGTCCTGGTATTTTGAAGTGGACGTAGCTGTTGTGGCCTTTAAAACAATGCTTGTGTTTTTATTTCTAGCGTCCTCCGCCACCTCCAGATGTGGACTATCCTTTAGATGGAGAAAAGATTCTCCATGTAGTTGGCCCCATCAGGTGAGAAATACTGTAGTGAAGTGTTTGTCTTTAGGAGGACGTTGTTTTAATTCTGAGAGCACACAGATTTTCCTAAAACTGAATTGTAATGAAGCACTTGCATTTTTTTATGTCTCTTAAATAAAGCCTTTGTGATAGGCACAGTGCAAAGCCTATAATAAGAGGTTTCTCCTCGCCCCAAGTTGCTCACAACTGAAGATGAGCCAACAAATCAGAGGGGTGGGGGAAAACAGAAATGGAGTATGACTGCATGATGGCGAGACAGGTTTAAGTGGAGTGAATGAGACTGTTGCCTCCCCTTTGGCACTGCCTGGTGCATGCACTGCGTGACAGAAGAAGCTGTGATGTTGTGCTGTCAGCAGGAAGTCCGTACTTATTTCCAGCCCTGCTGTTAGCTCATGGTGTAGCATTGCTTCTCATTAACACTCATTTCCTGTCCTTTCAACAGAGACTCAGTTGTGGAAATACTGTTTGAGCAGGATAATGAAGAGACATCTGTTGCCACTTTGATCTTAGATTCGCTTGTTCAGGTATCTTTATCTTCTAAACAATTCCTTGCATGTCTCCAGAGTTAGGGAAGCTGCTCTTAGAAATGTCTCTTTTTAGAGTGATGCCCCCCTGACTGCAGGTTACAGTTGGTTTCAAAATCTCAGCACAGCAGGACTCCTCGGGTTGTGCCACATGATGAATTACTGTGGGGCAGCAAGTCACGGTTTGTCATCCGCTCTGTGATTGTTTTCATACTCCTGGGTGTTCAGCAATTTATTTAGAGCAGTTTTCAGTCAAGAAAAGAAGCAACGCAGTGCTTGTTCCTCAGCAAAAGGGAGAATCTAGCTTGCATTTATTTTGGCAGTGAAGCCCTGTACACACACATACGCGTACATACAAAGGAGTAGCTAATACTTGGGTTATAAGAATTACACTGCTTGAATCAAAGTTACAGGTATTCTATTTCTTAATTTTTCAAGAGGTTTTGCTCACGGTTAGACTTTCTGCATCCTGCAGACTGTTTATTTACCTGATTATTCATTTAACTAATTTGGACATCTCTATTACAGGCAGTATTTTAGAAATACTATGGGAAGTTTTCTTGGCATATAGAAACACTTATTTTCTTACAATATTTATGGAAAAAAAAAGATTAGAAAACCAAAATAAATGGATTTTTTCATTATGATGTGGTGTAAAGTTCACTTTCTTCCTGATGACAGTCATTTCAGTTACAGCTGAAATGTTTGGCAAGATCTGTTCCTGGATCTCTTCCCTCACCTCTCTACCTCCAGGCCTTTACATCATTCTTTGGCTAGCAAAGACAAATGTTAAATTTACAAACATCAAGGAGTGTCCAGTTACTTCTCCTGGACAAGCACAGCGCTCTGGCAATGGATTTTTTTTCAAAGGGAATGCACAGGTCTGCTTGTTGAGGGGCAGAACTGGCAAAGCTTGGTTTTCTTGTGCCTTTGTGTGTTCTTGTTAGATTATCTTGTTAGATTATCTGATAGCAAAGGCAAGCTCTAGCTTTTCTGCCACAGAGGCTTCTGTAGCATCTTTCTCCCATAAGAAGCTAAAAAGAGTCAAGATCATATTTAACACTTTTCTCTGAGAGCACTGGTTGAGGTTTTGTGTGTCTCTTCTGGCACGTTTTCTCCCAGAACTCAGGGGAATTAGTCACTGATACCTCTGTCCTCTGTTGTCTTGGCCTGTCTCAGCTACAGGGCTTTACAGTGACTCACGGCGTGCTCTTGCAAGCCTCAACAGGGCAGGTCCTTCAGCTTGGTTTTCTTGGAAAGTCTGGGTAAAAAATGATGTAGGTTATTTTTCAGAGACGTAATAGAAAACAGTGATTGAAGTGCATAGGAAAACTAGCTGAATTTCTAAGAGACTCATACATGCAATTTCAATTAGTGTTGTTGGTTTTTAAATGTGTTTTTTGTTTCAATTCTCTTTTGCTTTAGTGTCCAATAGACACCAGGAAGCAGCTGGCGGAGAACTTGGTAGTTATCGGCGGCACTGCCATGTTGCCAGGATTCCTGCACAGACTCATGGCTGAAATCAGGTACCTGGTAGAGAAACCAAAATACAAAGAAGCCCTCGCCACTAAAACCTTCAGAATTCACACTCCGCCTGCCAAACCCAACTGCGTGGCGTGGCTGGGAGGTAAGAACGAGACTGACTGTTAAGCACAGGCACAAAGCGGATAAACAAACCTCCCGGGTGGGATTTGTAATGAATAAATGGCAGTAAAATTTAGGTGAACTAGTGAAAGTAAGCTGCACCTGAGCTCTGTGGAATTGTTCTGCCCTCCTGGAAGAAATCGTGCAGACTGCAGCTCCCTCGGGGACACTTGGAGGGCAGAATGGCACCGAGGTTTGAGGGAGCTGTGACAGGTGATGTGCAATTTGAACCAGCGCTGAGTTGACTCGGGTGCAGTGCACGGCTGCTGCCGTGGGGTGGCACGAGTGAAGAAATTGGGGAGAGCAGAGACCTGCAGCGTGCACAAAGATCCCTTTTGAGAAACGAGGAGCTGCGGGCTGTTACCGCCCTGTGCTGCTGCAGGGTGCCAAGAACAAGTGCTTCAACTGTGCGGTGGAGTTTGGATGCAATACAGGCAGGACAGGGAAAAAGGATGGTGAAGAAGGGCTTTGCATTGCTAGCAACTCTTTCCAGGAGGATTATCAGATGGGAAAGAATTCTTGCTTCTCTAAACTTCTGTCTAGTAAGCTGAGACCATCCTGTATGTATGAGGAACTAATTTTGATTTTATTTCCATATGCTTTTGGTATGTGTTTATCACATTTTAGTTCTAAAACTTTTTGAGTCTCATTTTAGGATCAGCAAACAGGAATGATTTATATGCACCAAGTTCTCTGATACTTAACTTTGACTGGCAGTGCTAATCAGCTGCTGTGCTCTAAATCTTCTCACGGCTGGGGTGAACTTCTTATGCTGCATCCTTTTTTCGGGAGAGGAAATCTCCTTAAACACATGACGGTTTGTTTGAAGTGCTTAAAATCAAATCTTGCAGAAGGCTTATCATAAGAAGGGGGTCAATTGGGCCAGTTTTGTTCTCAGCAGAAACTATTTTTTTGGTTGTTTTCACTTTCAAGGGACATTATTGGAAGCAATTTGAGACTAGTTGGGCTACTAAAAAGGAAAGTGACTAGATCCTTTCATTCCTTTATTTGTTTATTTTGGACAAAGCTGAAAAAAATAAAGATTCTTGATGAGAAGCAGGAAAAGAAGTTCAGTACACCAAATAAATGCCTTTTTTTCTTTTTTTCTCAATGTAGGAGCCATTTTTGGAGCACTTCAGGACATCCTTGGGAGCCGGTCTGTGTCCAAAGAGTATTACAGCCAGACAGGCCGCATACCTGACTGGTGCTGTCTCAATAATCCTCCACTGGAAATGATGTTTGATGTTGGAAAAGCACCCCCACCGTTGATGAAGAGGGCTTTCTCTACTGAGAAATAAACACCTCAATGCTGCGCAAGGATTCTCCTCATCTGTTTCACACACACGCATACACACATTGGGAACTTTTTGTTTTGTATTAAGTAATTTATGTAACACTTAAGTATGACCAATGTGGATGGCTTTGGGGAGTATGTACTAACACTATTTAAAACCATGTCCAGTTGTTGTTCAGAAAATTAACTTTGGCAACTACTACGCTATTCTGTCCTCTTCTGAAAAAATGTATCGTGATGAGATGTAGCTTACTGAGTTCTGTTGTTTGTCTGTACAGTAAAGGACATGGTTGAGATTTGTTTTAAGATATTTTGATCTGAAGTATGCTCAGAAGAATGGCAGACAGTCTACTTTGGGAAACATCTGTGAAAGCTTTTCTGCCACATTCTGTATGAAGTATTCCACCCTTGAATCACCTATGAGGACTGTTAGGAAATGGTTTGCGGCTGTTCAGCAAGGGTGCTGGAACAGTATTTCCCCTGCACAGAGAGTCCTGCTTTCAGAGTTTTAGCAGAGAACTCTTCTGCCTGTAATTCTCATCTAGCACTGAGCTAAGAGCTCCCCCAGTGCCTCTCCTCCAAGGAAGGATCCAAAGAATTATAAACAGGCGTATGAGGAGATCTCGAATCTGTTACTGAAATGCCCATTTCAGAAGTCACTTTTTTGCCCTCCTTCCCCCCATCAGAAATATTAAAAAGCTCATTGTACTGCAACAATATGTATTAAACACAAATGCACTACAAAGTTCATTGCTCCAGAAACCGATGTACATTTTGACGTGAACACTGTATTTGGGAAATATGCTTCTTGTAGCTGATTTCCCCGTGATGTCTGCTAACTACCTGCTGGGGTTCTCATAGCACGTTTCTAAAATTTAAGCATATGTTAAAAGAAACATTGGGGTGGTGAACCTTAACACGAGGCAGCATTTAAATAAGCTTCTGCATGACTTTGCCGTTCTGTTTCAGACGTTTTATTTTAGCATGTTGGGGTTATTTGACACACGGTAGGAGATGTTTCTTTTTATCTTATTGTTTTTGAAATTAAAAAAAAAAAAAAAAAAGAATCACTGTTTAAAGTGTTTTAGTCTGTCATGGGGGAGATTTTGCTGGTTGGTAACAGTGGTCTGGTAAGCCTTAGAACAAATGATTTCTCTCCAGTGGTGTTGGCAGGTGGATTTTTAAATTGCCTTCTTCCTACTTCACATGAGCTGCTTGGCTGTTGTACAGGAAACAGGAAAATAAACAGACATCACTGTGAGCAGTTCTCAATGCTTTATACTCCCGGGACGAAGCTGGTTTTTAGCAGTGATTTCTCAGCCCTCAGAGCATGGTGGGGCCTGGCCGGTGCCTCTTCGAACTGATGTGAAAGTCTCCAATCCAAGCACTGGGTTCCCAGGTGAAGCAGGTTGTGATTACCACGCACAGGAGTTTTTCCGTGGCAACCTGAGGACAGAACTAGTCTGCTGTGACAGAAACAGGTTCTTCAAAATAAACTGTGGTGTTTCACCTGTCAGGCCATAGCATGGACTTGGAGAAATGATTTAAGCACTACAGACAGCTACCTGCATTCCCATTGTGTCTGATATTTGCATTCTTTTATTTCTTAGGGTTCTCTTGCTTGCTTCTATAAAGCTACAATTGTTTTATGGATTAATATCCTTGGGGCTGCTTGTTGCTGAGGAGATTCTTGAAATACCAGCTTTCCCCTCATTTTCTTATGAGTTCAGTACCTTCACTCAAACTGCTCTTGTTCCAGTTTACCAACCCCTTTCTCTCTCCTGCACTGACACCAAGCACTGCCGGGTTGCACACAGGTCAGAGACGGGCCCTGCTGTGTGGTGCGTGGCTCTGCCCTAACCTGACGCTGCGCTGCTCTGCCCTGACGCTGCTCCCAAGGTGTGATGTCTGCAGGGCTGGCTGGGAGACCCCAGGATCTGACGGTTTCTGGCACGGAAACTCAGGGGTGAGGGGTGCTTGAGGAAGAACTACTGAGAATGCAAAGTTGATCCACCTGGACCTAGCCTGGACCTTTGGCAAGTATTTGGGATGTCGGCAGTTTGCCTGATTTCATAAAGTGTGTCTGATTGCAGCAGTTATGCTTAAAAAATAAAAAGCACAACAGTAAAAAATGCAGCTTCTGGAGACATTCAGCCCCAACTTCAGCTCGTTTTCATTTACAACGTGAGTAATTGCGATGCAGCTCCGTGACACAGCTTGTGTCCTGCCCGGCAAGGACTGAGGCAGAGCCTCGGGCGCTGCACAAAGCTGGTGGGTTCTGCCACCTCGTCTTCCTTCTGCCCGCTCTGTCCCGAGGCGTTTCTGACCACGGGACAGCCCAGACACCAAACCGCACAGCAGAGGCGGCGCGTCCTGCCGTACCCGCAGGTCTTAGAGCAGAGCCCTGTGACCTGTTAAGGACAGAACCAAGGATTCTTATTTCATTGAAGGGGTGAGGTACGTCTATTTTTTTGCCCCTGAGGTTCTCAGATCTTTACTCAATGCCGTTCGTGGTGTTTTGCTTTAGCCGAGCGTCACTCGGACCTGTGTGAGCCGAGCCAGACGCTGTTGGCAGGACCCTGGGGGGACAGGCACTGTTTGCCAGTGCTGTGCTGTGTCTGGGTGCGTGACACCAGCACTGGTGGTTAGAGCAGGGGCCTTATCAGCTTCCTGTCACCTCACTTTTGCTGTAGCGCAGCGTTTATCGTCACGATAATCGACATAATTACACACACCGCGACTGCACCACCCACGTTTGCTTTGGGAGCTCCCTGAGCCCTCCACCCTTGGGGTTGAAATCCCAGGAACATCTCCGGCCCGGGAGCTTCTTCAGGGGACAAATTAAGTTCCGGGCGGTGCGGGAGGGGTCCCGCATTGCTCCCCAGTGAGCGCCTTTCGGACAGGGAGGCAAAAAAGCTCACCGCCCAACGTGGGGCTCGAACCCACGACCCTGGGATTAAGAGTCCCATGCTCTACCGACTGAGCTAGCCGGGCGCTGGAAAGGCGGCTCCCGGCACGTGCTGTTCACCGTCGCACAAGCGCATGCGCGCTGCCAGCGGGTGACGTCACCACCCCGCCGCGCCTCTCCGCCCGCCCAGCCCTCCTCCGGGCCGGAGCGGCGGCCAATGGGAGCGCGCCTTGTTGGGCGGTGGGGAGCGCGAGGGGGCTCCGTCGGGCTGCGGCGCCGCCATGAGCTCCATCGGCACCGGGGTGAGGGGGGGGGGCCCCGGGGGGGGGGGGACCGGGACGGGGGGGGCGGCGGCTGCGCGGCCCCGGGGCGGCTGTGAGGGGAGCGGGGAGCGGGCTGGGAGCGGCGGGACGGGGCCGTGCTGAGTCACGGCTGGGCCTGCAGCTCCCCCAGTGGGTGTGGAGCCGGCCCCCGGGTTTGGGGCCCTCGGTACCACAGGGGCGGGGAGCACAAGGCCTGTGAGGGGCGGCTGGGGGAGGTGGGCTGGGGAAGAGGAGGTTCAGGGCAGGCCTCATTGCTCTCTGCAGCTGCCTGAAAGGGAGGTGTGGGGAGCTGGGGGTCGGCCTCTTCTCACGGGTAACCAGTGATAGGACTAGAGGGAATGGCCTCCAGTTGTGCTGGGGAGGTTCAGGTTGGAAATGAGGAGACATTTCTTCTCAGAAAGAGCAGTCAGGCATTGGGACGGGTTGCCCAGGGAGGTGGTGGAGTCACCGTCCCTGGGGGTGTTCAAGGAAAGGTTGGGCCTGGTGCTTAGGGACATGGTTTAGTGGTGACAGTGGTGGTAGGGGATGGTTGGACCAGATGATCTTGGAGAGCTTTTCCAACCTTAGTAATTCTAGGATTTCTGCACTGCACAGAATGGAGCAGCCTCCTTATAGTACTTTATACGCATAGATGTCCCACAAGTGACAGTCCTAAGTTTTTAAATAAACAGACCTGAAAATAACGGGATGCTGTAAGAACGCCCTTTTGCTGAGTACCGTGCTTTCTTCCTCAGTATGACCTGTCGGCTTCGACGTTCTCTCCAGATGGCAGAGTGTTTCAAGTTGAATATGCGATGAAAGCTGTGGAGAACAGTAGGTAAGATAAAACTGCCTGCATTTCTGCTTCTTGGATGGCCGTTATTAAAGCGATGTAATTGGATTAGCCAAGCATGATGACATTGCAGATGGAACTAATTTTAATGTCATTTTAAGCAACAGTGTCCCTAGCTTCATTTTAGGAGGCTTCAAATTAAGCATAAAAGTAGTATAACAGCTTCTGCTTGCCTTGCTGTTTGGTAGGAATTGGTATCTTGTGGAGAATGCAAAGGCAGGCAGTAAAATCGCTCGTGTGTTAAGGCAATAAAATCTTACGCTTTGGGGCAAAATCTGGATGCAAACTGAGTCACTGAAAGCCTGACATGCTCAAAGCCTCATTAATTTTTGATGACTTCTTTGCATTCATCAAGAACTTGAGGACATCCAAGTTCTCTGAAAGCTACTTCAGCTTCTCTGAGAGCGTCTGGCTTCCTTCAAGTATACACAAGGCAACGCTGTAAGGCAAAAACCCCGACTGCGCTGTAGCAACAAGAAGCTGATGGATTAGCAAGGCATGGGCTGGATCACGCGAGTGCCAAATAAGGATCAGTGAAACGTTTGTGTGGGGACTTGTCAGCCAGCTCTGCCTTCATTTGAGGAAATGTTGATGTGCTTAGTCTGCTGTTTTCCCCCTCCTCCCCCTTGTCTTCAGTCGTGGGGTTGTAACAGATCTACTTCTGTGGACATTATGTCATAGTTTCTAGTATTTTGTGAATTCTTCATTAGTTATGCTGCGGTTTAGTTCCGTGTGAGAAACTCCCATTTATCTTGTCTTTCAGTACAGCAATTGGGATAAGATGCAAGGACGGTGTCGTCTTTGGAGTAGAGAAACTAGTTCTGTCCAAGCTGTACGAGGAGGGTTCCAATAAACGTCTCTTCAATGTTGACCGACACGTTGGAATGGTGAGTTACAATTTAATTTCTCACAATCTGAAAGGGACTTCCTGCTCAAAAGTAGAAATACGTAGACCTGAGAATCAATAACAGATAGTCTAAGTTATGCTAAGATTTGTGTGTACGTAGAAATGCTACAGAATTTTTGACTATTTTTCTGTAACTTATTCTTGATTGTACACACATAAAGTTCTAAACTTTAAAATAGAAGATACATACACATTTTGAGGCTGTTTTAAATTTCCTGGAAGTTTTTTTCAGCAGTCCAGTTGCTCAAACTTGAATATGAATATAAACACGTCCCTCTTATGTCGTAAACAAATGAGGTGTGTTAAGAGGGAAGATACTGCAATAGCACTTGAGTACAAGATTCTTTTCCTTCTTAACAGTCTGAGAGTCAACTGAATTCTGTCAAGGCTGACATAAATCACTGGCTAATCCGTACCAGTGATGTCAGGCTGACACCAAGTAATGGCTGCTGGGTGACAAAAGTGCATGAAGCTGTATTTACTGGTGATGTCACTGGTATCGGGGAAAGAACTGGGTTTTCTTCCAATCTAGGCGGTCATACAAAATGGGGGCAAAAAAAGGACATTGCTGTGGATGTCTTTTGTGAAGTGTTAGATGAAGTATTATGCCAAACTGTATGTCATATATTATACATGGTATTTTCATAATTAATATTCATGTTATGAATAGTTCACCTTTCATATAAAATATGAAGTAGTGCTTGGATTTATAGGCCTGGCAAATCAGAAGACGCTATTTAAAATGAAGGTAATTTTAGTTATTGATTTTTCCTAGAGAAAAACCATACCGTGTTAATATCTAATCATCTTGACGTGCTGTAAGCTGGCTACCAGATGGCTTGATTGAACTCACCTGTAATAAATATGTAGAATTCAGTAAAGATCTTGGTTAAGTCACGTGATCAGACTTTTCACAAGGTGTTTTTTTTTTTTTTTTGTAAGAAACGTTTGAACTAGCTGACGGGCATTCTCATTTCAGGCAGTAGCAGGACTTCTGGCCGATGCTCGTTCTTTGGCAGACATAGCCAGGGAAGAGGCTTCCAACTTTAGATCCAACTATGGCTATGATATCCCACTGAAGGTAAGAAATGGGCACGGCTTGTGTAGGGTTCTTAGTTTTCTTGGTTCTGATTCTGAGAATTAAATTTTACTACTTGAGGCTTACTTATTTCTTCAAATAAAGACGTTTTTTGTTTCCACTTAGCATCTTGCAGACAGAGTGGCCATGTACGTGCACGCATACACGCTGTACAGCGCCGTCAGACCTTTTGGTTGCAGGTAAGTCTTTTGAAAACGCTTGTTTGTAAGGATCTTGTTTCACACCTGCTGGAACTAGTTAGAACAGCTGAAGTCTTTGTCAAATTTGGCGTTAGTAACCTAGGAGTCATTTTGTAAACAGATCCCTCCTTTTTTGTATGTGTGGAAAAATTTACGGGATAAAATTCATGTTTGCAAGAGAGAACACCAACCTTCTGGGTGGATCACATGTCTGTCCCTCAATTCTAAAGCTGAGGCAGTTTAAAGATTTGAATCTGGGGAGTCCTGACAGCAGAACTTTCCTCTATGATCATCCTGCTTACCTTAAAGATAAAAAAGAGGTTGTACCTGCCACGCAGCTACAGCACAAAAGGACTAATAAGCTGAGATTTGCTTTCTGGTTACAGATCAAGTAAAATATTTCTTGCAAATTGCACATGCTTTGGTGTCACACTAAGCCGTTCAGACAAACCACTTGATAGGAGCAGAACAGAAGGAGTCAGGCACCAAGAAGAATGTAGGAAACCTGGTTTAGTCTTCATAGTTGTGTGCATAGGTAGAAGAAATGTCTCTAATTTCTCTTTTTCTCAATCAGTTTCATGTTGGGGTCCTATGATAACGATGATGGTGCACAGCTGTACATGATTGATCCATCAGGAGTTTCATACGTGAGTGTGTCAGAAATATTTCCATCTTAGCGTAAGTTCCCCCTTTAAAAACTCCTAATTTGGAAACCAGTAAGTGCCATTCCAGAAGTGCTCTTAATTGTTGCTCTCTTCCCCTGGGAAGATCTCCAGTGAATTGCTGCCTAAGATGAACAGAGCTGCTTTTTTTTCTTTTGCATGCCTTTCTTAAACAGACATTGTCTATTTCTTGGAAGTCATGCATGAAACTAGTTTTTTAAAGCCTGTCTCAGAAATTTGGGAGTTCACTCCACCTGGTTATATCCAATGAAAAGCCCCACACATTACCAAAAAATGTGAGTATTGTAGTGGTGCCCCGTTCACAAAACGCTTTGTGTACGAGAGAGGTGAAGATAAACGAGGGCTGCTACTCTGACGCTGGCTGCTAACAGCAAGTCAGATCAAAATGGGTACTTCTGTTTGTCTCTTCAGCTTTGTGTTACGCAGGATGGTCCTTTTTTTTTTTTTAATTTCAATCTGTCTAATACTGTAACTCCTAAGGGATACAGAAGTGCTCCGTTTTTACATGTTTACACTTCAATGTATTTTCATGGTAGGTGGGGCTTGTGGTTTTTTTTGTCCCACCCCAAAAAAAAGGATCTGCAATTCTAGTTTGCTTTTCTTTTTGTTTTCAGTTACAGTAGATGATCTGTTGCAACAAATTGAGCAGACATGTTTCTGCCCAGAGGAACTACTGAGCAGTTTTCTAACAACGGTGGCAGTATTTAATCTAGTAATTGGGTTCTGCTCTCCAGTTAGGAATATTACTTGAAACAGAATACCAAGGTTTACTGAATATTTGCCTTATTATTATGGGAGTGGGGTGGGGGGTTATCATACATGGTAAAAAGCGTAGAGAATACGGTATGTAATTAAACTTTGTTGTTTTTTTTAGGGTTATTGGGGGTGTGCCATTGGTAAAGCCAGGCAGGCTGCAAAAACAGAGATTGAAAAACTTCAGGTACGATGTTCTAGTTCTATTCTGTCATTTCAAGGCAAATACTCCTACCTTAGAATATTACTTTTTTGGATGCCTGAAATATGTAAGATGCAAGAGAAGCAGAAGAAATGTCTTGTACATTGTTTTAGTCTCAGTGATTATATTTCTGAAGTCTTGCCCCTGGGCAGTGGGTAGTCCACAGGGAGTCCACGTTTTTAAAACAGGAAGCATGAACATAGGCTGCCATGCATGCCAGCAAACAAAGTCATTGAATTCATATAAAAATGTCATAATTTTTTTAGTTGTGAATGAAAGCCTTAGGGCAGCATTGTGCAGGGTGGTATATCATTTTTTTTCCAAAGGCTTTAGATGATTCTTTTCTTATAAAGTTGAAAAAAGCTGGCCTTGTTAAGGACAGTGAGTGAAACTGGAGAATACTGAGTGACCACTGGAATATTACGACTGTGAAAATGTTAATGGAGAAAAATAAAATCCTTGCTGGCTAAGACTGTTTCCCAGCTAGCTGATGTTGAGGTAGTCTCTTCTCCCTTTCTATCTTTTCTTGTTTTCTCTTCTCCTTTTCTGTCTTCCTCTAGCTGCTTGTTGTTGCTGACTGTAATACCCCCTCCAAAAAAATCTGTTACATTTGATGAAGAGGACTTTAGTGCTGTGAATGCTAGAGGGAGTAAACTATGTGGCATGCAGTCACGGAAAAAAAGAGGGGCAGTTTGTGTTCAGCGTTTCTTGGTTGCACAATACCGTAATTAATTGTGTGAAGTGTTACAAGGAAGTTCTGTGGATGCACACTGAGAAGTTGTTTCATAGCCTTCTGAATGAGCGTGTAGACAGTTAGCTATGTGAACCTGGTCCATGGAGAGAAGCTGACCAAAATGTATTGGTGTGCCTTCAGCTGACTTGGAGTTAAGTTAGAACCCTGGAAGACTTCTGTCCTTCTCTTGGGTTGTAGTATTTGAATCACTTGGAACCAGAGACAGCATGGGGCAGCCCTGCTCTTGGCCTGTTCATTGAAATTCTTACTTTGTGCTCTGCTTGAGTGCTATTCATAGTTTTGATCTACAAAAGTACATCACAGCTGTTCATTGAAAAATTGAAGTTCATAAACTCTTAAGAATAGTCCATTTATGGTGGTGCACCATCATATCTGAAAAATTACAGGAAAACTGAATGAATCACATCTAGGAATATTTTCAGTCTTGAATGTGGTCAGGTGCTTGAACACCAAATTAAAGGTTGGAGTCCTACAAGATGATCTGATCTTGATATTGAAATCTTGGCATCTAAGAAATCTTCATTTCAATTTCCACATGTGCAAACTGACAAAGATAATATGTTGAGTAATAGATAATTTACTGAAAAAAAATCTCTGCGATGCTGGGATTTTCAAAACCTTTAATGCTTGATATTTGTGCAGCTAATTAGCATGTGTATTGCTTGAGCTGTACAGTAGGGCCTATGAAGTGTAGTACATGGGAAGAGTGGTGTGCCACACAGCACAACAGTGTTGATTTAAAAAAACGGCTTGTTTGCAGAATGCCTTCAGCAAGGCGTATGATCCTGCCAGAGCAGTGTGAAGCAAGTGCAGTCTTGCATGCTGATGCTTTTTGTTATCCGTAGACTGGGCAGGTTCCCAGGGCAGAGTTAATTTTGCTAAAATGAATTTCTGATCGAATGACAAAACTGAAGTGGGAAAAAGAAGTGCACGAAGTGCTTTTGTGGGGCGATTTGCCCATCAGGGCCTATTAACTAAGACTCTTACCACAGAAGAAATGACTACAGGTGGGAAGTAAGAGGCACGCATGTAAGGCATAACCTAAAAACCTGCCTTACAGGTACTGTGGAGCAGAGGCTGTATCTGGGAGGGGACGTAGCATGTGAAACCGTCATGTGCAGCTTATACTGCAAGTGAAAAACACTGCAGGGATCACACGTATTGCGCATTATGCAAACACTTCCTATCTTCAGCTGCGGGAAGACTTGTAGTCATGTGGAGAGGATTTGAATCTTTTCATCTCTTCTGCAGTGCTTCTCACACATCTCTAGATGCTATTTAAAATCTTTTGATATATATAGACATAATTGTAATAAACACCGTAATGGTTTATCACAGGGGTTACCTGTTATTGTCTGCAGAGCTAACATTAACTAGGATGGGAAAAGGATCATGGCAAAAGATAATCTTAACCTCCAAGTTTTGACTTGTAAACATACATGATGGTAACAGACCTTTGGGTTTTCCTGCTTCACCACTAACTTCATGTGCATAAATGCACAGAGTCATTTAAATATTTGCGTGACACAAATTGTACTTGTGAATAGCAGTGAGTGTCAGTGGCTGCGTTATGGTTTGAGTGTCACAAACGTAAGGGCTGGCACAAGGGGTCTCTGTTTAGGAAACTTCTTGGAATGCAAATATGATGGCACGTCTGTCTGACCAGGCATGTTCCTTTTTCCCTGCCCATTGCTTACTCAGGCATGTGCTTTACCCCTAGAAAGTGCAGTGAGACTCAACGTGGACATAGGACTGTTGTCATCTTAGGTACTTCACCCATGTCTCAAAACTGACTTACGTACTTTGAAAACTTTTTGAAAATCTGACAGAGATGGTAAACTGCATAATTAGTTGGTTTTACTCTGAACTCAGTGTAAATAATGGGAAAAGAGAAGTAACTTTCAACTCGAAAATCACTTTATGCTAGGGAAAATGTCAGTAAAATGTGTAACAATCTGTATCCTGTCACTAAGGGCCCGTTGCCATTAATAATGGCAGGTGTGTTTTTGTGAGTGATAGATCAAAGGCTGATGTTTTTGGTTGGTGCAAATGAAACATTGAGAAAGGAAATAAGATTAATCTTGTTTCAAACCTGCATTAATGAAATACAGTGGTCGAAAAGAGTTGACTGGCAAGAGATTTGATCTGCAAAACACAAGTTTGTCACAGAAATTGGGATGAGATCAACTGTGAAGCTGTCAGAAGACTGAGATTTAACAGTGGAAAAAATACAAAATGAGTTGCTGATACCTCACTCAGCCATGCAGTTGATTGTTAACACCCTACCAATATTCCCCTCTTTGGGTATCACTTGAAAGTCAGACTTGCTTGCAATACTATGTTGTTAAGAGCTAAGTGTTACCTAGAAAGAGTATGGATGTTATATGTCAAAATACGGTACCTCCTCCATACTGCAGGTGTGGTATTTTACAGTAGTTTATCATAAAGCATCTAAGAATTAGTCAAGCTTTGATGTTACAGTTAGCTGTTCAGTTTCTAAGCTTCCAGCTGTTAAGTGCTTTGAAGTGGGGAGTCTTTCACATTGACATTTTACTTAAAGAACTATTGACATATAAAATTCTTCACTGGAAGAAGTGGTTGCATGTAGTAGGCTGAGCAAAAGTAAAAAATGCAATAAGAGAATAACAGCAAGCCCAGTAGGTATGCGCATACTCATTTTCTGGCCTTGTGGAAATGAAAAACTGGATGTTCTCTTAAGCTGTGTGTGTTTTTTGCCCACAGATGAAGGAAATGACCTGTCGTGATGTTGTTAAAGAGGTTGCGAAAATGTAAGTCTCCAACCTGTTTTTCCAACTTGACAGAAATTGGTACTGATAAACTCGCTATGGTTTCAAACTGAGTCTGTTCCTTTTAAACTAGGTACCAGGTCTCACTCTTAGATGAGTGCTAATGTTGACTACTATATTACTATTTATCCTCTTGTGAGCTGGGATATGCTACCCAAATACTGCAAAATGACAAAGGGTGCAAAAAATACACTTATCTGCTACTTGTTACAGGTGCAGTGGGTTAAAGCTTAAAATGTCTGAACATAGTCACTGGTTTTAAACTACATAAACCAGGTGACAGGCGGGGGAACTCACTGTCCTGGTCCTGAAGAGGTATAATACTGTGTTGTGCAGACGGAACAATGACCTGGGGCTTCACACACAAAGTAGCAGGCCAAAAATGAAGCTGAGTCTCTGACCTAGCCTTCTTATTTTCCTAAAAGATTCAAGTGCTGGGAAAAGAAACATGGTATAACTCCTTGTTTAAAGAGGTATATAGGGTATAGCTGTTTTCATTTCACTGATGAGGTTCATACCCCATGAAGATATGGGAAATAGGGAATTTGCGAACCTGCTGGGCAGTTTATTTACTGATGCAATTTAAGATGATGCATCAGTGACCTAATCACCTGAACTTGCTAATACCATCCCACAAACTCCGAGTATAGCGTGCTGACTGAGTGGCATGATGCAAATCACACACTAGTATGGGGAGAAAAGAGACCAGGAAGACTTCTGCTAGGTAGAGCATGAATTGGCCAGTAGTAATCTTGAAAATACTTCGTGAATTTAACATTTTCAAACAAATACAAGTATCCCTCAGCTACCTACAACACTTAATGCTTTCCAGGGATGTGTCTGTGCTTGTCACATCTGATACTGCTTTCAGGCATTTTATGGCTATTATTTAGAAGGTTATAAAGAAGGAACAAATGTTTCCATTGTTGGTGTCACAGCCTATGAGTTTATTTCATAGCTTATGTCAGAGGCTATCGTGGTAGCAGCTAAAGGAAAGAATAGGTGGACTCTTCTTGAAACCTAACAAGGACCGATTCTAAAACTGTACATATGAGGCACAGATTTTCAAGTGCTCAGAAGCCTTTTGTTCTTAATTCAGTCACAGCTCAAAACAGCAACTCTAGATACAGTTCTGTTTTCTTCTAGCCTAAAGCTAATCCCTAGTAGCATTTAGCAAGATACCAAACCCTTTAATCATTTTTTTTTAAAATCCTAAGGAGAAATTACTTTGAGAGTCCAAAGTAATGATTTCTTCAAGAGCTTGTAGTAGTACACTTACAAATATTTTTATACAAGATATGATGTCCATATTTAGTCTTAAGTGTAAACTAAAGTAAGATTGACAGGAGAAATGTGATGCTGCTGTACCTGCTCCAGCAGGAGCAGGCAGTGATGCCTTGGTTCTGCAGTATTTGAATCTTAACACCTTATTGTAAAGGTGCTGCTATTCTGTTTAAGATAACTCAAGCATCTCAACTAGATAAATAACTTGCATCCTAGCTGTATCCATTTAACATCCATTTATACTAACAACCCTAGAATATTCTCTGCTGTGCTCTTGTTTTTGTGGGGATACACATAAGGGAAGGGTAAGGGAGAAAGCAGAGCTTGTATATTAACTATAAGAACAGTATTTCAACAGAATAAAATCTGTGAAAGGAGGAGAGTATATTTAACCTGTTGACAAATCTGTTCTAATCTATATTTTACAGAATCTACATAGTTCACGATGAAGTAAAAGATAAAGCTTTTGAGCTGGAACTCAGCTGGGTTGGAGAAGGTAATGCATCTCTAAACTCCTATAAGCACTATAGAAAACTAAATTCCTGTAACTGAACTAAAATAGTTGCTTAACTTTTTTCTGCATGTCATGGTCTTTATTGTGACTTCATAAGTACTTTTTATTTGCAGTAACTGGTGGAAAACATGAAATTGTTCCTAAAGACATAAGGGAAGAAGCAGAAAAATACGCCAAGGTAAGGTCCAACATCATTGTTGTCATCTCAGGCCCCCACTTGACAAAGCTGGAATGGAATGAATCAACAGCAATGTGATGGCTGGAAAATGTAGAGTCACACATCACTTATGTAGTAGTTGATATTCTGAAGAGAGAATTATGAGTTTCTCAGTGTAATCCAGAGAGAATTCTTACTTTTAAAAACTATACTTCAGCAGGTTTGCACAGTTACCATTTCTCTTCCAGAAGTAAATATATTCCTCTTCAATGATAGTGTGAGTAGGAAAGGTAAAATTATTGCAGTCAACATGACTTAAAGACCAGCAGCTAGAAAAAGTTAGCCCTCCAGCATTTAACAGCTTTATATTTGTTCCAAAAGTAGTAATGGTGCTCAGCTTTAAACTCCTAAAATAGAAACTAGCCTGCTGAATACCAACCTTTGTACAGATTGGGAGGATTGTAAAGCAACAGCAGAACACCCTTTGCTTACTCCAGGCAAGTTATAGAACAGTCACTAAACTATTCTTTTAATCAATCTTTTTTTACGTAGGAATCTTTGAAAGAGGAAGATGAATCAGACGATGACAATATGTAACACATTGTTACTTCAAGACAAGTTCAACTTTTTTTTTAAACTTAGTACAAGTTTGTTTATAATGTATTAAGCATGGGATGCTACTATGGACTTGCTGGAAAAAAACTGAGTGACCAACTTGCACTAATAAATTTTCCATTTTACTGTCTGCTAGCTGTTATTTCAATATAGCAGAGGTCAGCATTATCAAGAGGCAAACTGTACAGTACTTCAGAACAGCCACTAGAAGGAAAGATGTTATCAGGTTGGTGTTGCTTCCTTGTACTTCAGAGTATTGAGCTAGGCTAGGTACAGAAAAGTCCTCCGCTTAGAAATCTGACAAGTCTCCTGCTTATATTACTTAGGAAACAGTAACAGTAAAACTTGATTAACCAAAATTGTGATTTGCTGGAATAACCAAGTTCATCTATTGCCATAGTCCCTGATTCTTCGTGGCAGGAGACAACATACCTAGCTATAAGAAAGCTGGCTGCCAGTTTTGGTAATATACACAGCTGACACCTTCAAACAGCCTATGTAACAGCCAGAAGTACAGGGGGAGAAAAAGCCTTAATCTGCAGTATTAAGACCACAATAGGAAAAGTGAACAAATGTGAAGCATTTGAACAACAGTGCTTGTGTTAAGTTGTAAGGCTGAGATCTACTAAGCTGTGTTAACTGGAATAAGAAAAAGTTCAGTTCTTCACGTACTCACAGCTTTATTCAGCTGTGGTTTCTCAAATCAGTTTTGAAGCAATAGTTAACTTTTGCAGGAGCTGAAAACAAGCTTCCCTACCCATTTCCCACCCCCCCCCCTTTCCTAGGAAAAGGGGCAGCATCTAGCCTAGTCACTTCAAAGACTTGAAAGACAAGGCCTATTCACCACTTTAAACTTTAAATGCATTCAATTAAAATTCAGAGGTCATGTTTAATCTAAAATGCACACTTTCCTAACAAATAAATGCCTCAGCTTCAATACTACATATTAGTAATAACACTCCCTTTAAAAAGTTTCCTTTTAGTTTTTTTTTTTTTCCTCCTGTCCATGCTTCTGGTTTCTCTTTTCTAATGGGATTACAGGGCACAGGTAGTGTTTCCTTTTCTTGGCAAGGGAAAGAAAATGGAGATAGATGTGTCTGTGTCAGTGTTCAGTGACCATCTCAGCTTACGCCTTTGCTGCAGTCAAGCTACACGAACTCTTGCTTCTCCAGCTAGGCACAGCTTTCAAACTCTGCTAGAACTGTCAGGCTTCCCTGCACTAACATGAATGATGACAGTGATGGATAGCTTCAGTCAGCATTGTCTCCTGAGGCAATAGTGCAGTTGTTACACTGAGTCAGGGCTTAGTTCTGTATTGCATTCAGCTGGAATTTACCACTGAAGCTTACTGCTGATTCAGCTCTTTGAGTCAGTGAGAGCCAGTTAGGAAACTAATCAGCAGTCTAAAGCCTTTGCTGAGGGCTGAGCTTCCACTCACCATTTATAACAGGACTCTGTGATTCTCTTCAGGAAGTCTTTATTCTGCACCTGAAATATTGCTGAAGGGAAATTAAAAGCCATCCTTATGTGGCTACAGCTGTCCCACTAATCCTTTTAGTAAGAGCCATTCAGAACTAGGCCCAGGAAGTACAGCAGTCATACAAGTTAGGTTTCTGGGTTAAGTGAGAAGAACAAGATTGATTCTCCATGAAAAAATGTTTCACCATGTTAAGATATAGGCAGGAGCATAGCCACCTCCTTTCTTACTCGAGTTTCAAAGTAGATACTTCTAAGTTCCTTTGAAAAAGCATGCTTTGGTTTTTGCTTGTTGTGTAGGAAAGCCTAATGAGAAGCAATTTAAGAGTTTATGCGTTTCCAGTGAACTTACCTGTCATGGCAACATTCAGTTAAGCAATACCAAGCTGAGTGTTACGAGACTCTGAAAACTGGCCTTCATCTATAGTAAGGAAAAAAGCCACTCCTCTTAGTTTCATTGGCTGAAGATGGGGAAAGATAAAGAAAGTAAGAATGAAAAGGATCTTTTTTGGGGAAGAATATTCGCATTTATTCAGGGGCAGTAAAAATCAGAAGGAGAGGTAATTACTGAACAAGCTATTTTAGTAATGCAATTTTCCTTAACATTTAAAAGGGCAGCAGGAGAAATCTAGAAGGCTTCCAATGCACTAAGAATTGCTACCTTTTAGCAATAAGGCTGGTGGAACTTCAGAACTCATTTCTAGGCTAGAAAGATCCTCATTTCAGCAGAGAAACTACTGAAAACTCATTACAGCTACTATTGTAGCCTTCACCTAGTTGCAGAAGTGCCCACTGGGACAGCCAGTGAGACAACAACCCTGCACTTTAATACCTTGTTAATTTGAAGCATGTTACTTAAGAACAATTATATACATTTGCACAGTATCACTTTTCACTAATTTAGTCTATAGCTGATAGGCTAAATGCCAGCTTTTGTGGATTTTGCTACTAAGAATTAGTGTTAGAGGGAAAGTCTTCCAAGAGAAGGAAATGGCAACACCAACTACATAAAAATTTGTAAATGCTGTAGGACAACACAGCATTGTTAAACTTCGATTAAATGAAGACCACGTCTTATTTCTAAACATACAGAGCTGAGGCAAATCACTTTATCAGAGCCAAGCTCCAGAAGGGCTAAAACTGGATCTGACAAGGACTAGATTTGTTACAGAACAAGAGAGGGGAATAATAAAGTCTCAACAAAAAAGAAGCTTCCCTTTAGTAGGGGCCATTTCTTAAATACAGGCCTGGAAAAAAGAAATAAGTGGCTGTATTATAGATATTCAGAGAGAGGCCTGGAAATAGTTGATTTTAATTTAAATTCAACATTGAAATGCAGAAGGACACCGCAAGGCTAACAAACATGTCCTTGGTAAATTTCTGAATGACAGGTTTAAGCAAGAGGTGATTCTTAGCACTCATTTTGAGTATTTCTGCCAAGATTACCAGGTAATTTCAGTTCTGAAGATAGCAGAAAAGCCTAATTAGCCCACACCATGGCAGCATTTCTTGCTGCGGGCTTAGCAAGTAACCTTCTTGGTCTGGGCTCTGGCCATTTATGGGAATACATAATAGAGCAGAAAGTCAGATACGCACTTGGTATGCATAACTGTAGTTCTTGCCATGCTGGAACGCAACTTCAGAGTATTCATGGCAAATAGTGTTGCTTGAGACCCAAAGCACATGCCCTAACAGCACAACAGAAATGAGACTGTACAGACCAACTCATCTCTTAGCTTAAAGTCATCCTTCCACCTCAGAAGGTTTTAGAAATACATAGATCTAGCAATGAACAAGGAAGGATGTACACTGAAATCTTTCCTCTAGCGTCTCACACACCCACTGATAGTTCTTCAGCACCTGATGAATCACTACTCTGATATTTAGTACAACTGGGTACGTCACATTCCCTGTTACGATCAGTTAGTCAGCGAGTCCACATACAGAGGCCTTCTTTGAGGAAATTACAGGGACTGCAGGTGACGAGTTTAAAAGTAATCCATCCAGTTTACAATCATCTCCATGACTGCACCAAAACAGATTTTAGAATATGCAAATTCACTTGAAGTGTTCAAAAAATCAGATTTAAACTGTAGCATCAGGGTAATCAATTTCCATTTTTTGTACTGATTTACATGGCCATAAAGTGTTTGGGGTAATACCTTCATTAAAAGTGACTGGTATTGCTGATTAAACCATGGTAAGACTGAGCTGTTTGAACATCTTAGAAGTAACCCATACATAAAATCCAGCATAGCAGACAGACGTAAGGGTATCTCCCTAATACCTATTCCTACTCCATAGTTGGTGTTGACTCAGAAGAAAAAAAACACTTGAAACAATTCCATACAGATCTGGAGCATGCCGAGCATCAGGTCGTTTGTTACTTCTCATAACCAAAAATAGCGTGATGGCCTAAGGTTAAAAGCCCCCCACGCTGCAAGTTTTGCTGTCCGTACAGACACGGTAATGCTTGAGATGCTACTTGGCTCTGCAGTCCAAATCACCCTGAAGGAAGGAGCTTTGGTCTAACTACGTAAGTGATACTGCAAGTCTCTTCCTTAGGGCAAAGATGTAACCATGTAACACCAAACAATGATTTCCACAACATAGCTTAAGCATTTATCAGCAGGAAGGCAAAATAATCAGACTTTAAAGTGACGAACTTCAAGATGCTGAAGAGAAAAATAGCTTTAGTTGTCATGACAATTTTGAGACTGTACCACCACCAAAAATTCATTAAGGAGTGTTCTTTCCCCCTTATTTTCTTCTTTCAGTTGCCTCTACGACAAGGACTAGTTTTTCCTCCACCCACCAGTTTTTCAAGTTCCATACAGCAAGGAACTTTTTTGTACCTAAGAATCGGGAGCTATTTTGAGACATTAACTGCTCCTAACTTCACATTTCAGATGATCTACTTACACCCAATTATAGAGCTGCAGAAACCACACTGCAGAAGAGGCAGGAGTGTAGCCTTGCTGTCTATCCAATAAATAGATGTTAGTATTTGAGAACACCAGACCCACAACCAAGTTCAGACCAAGTCTCCCATTTCCAGGAGGACTGAACTACCATGCAGTGCTCTTCATCTTTAGTACACTGCTATTAAAGGACTCTGAAACAGTTGTTTAAAAACGGTTCTTACAAATTGCTGTGCCAACCAAAAATGGACAACTAGAGTAAAGCAGGCAGCAGTTAGGCAGAGTTTATAGTCCAAACATGTGCATATAATCAGATACAGAAGAAAAGAAGGAATCCCCTCAAGTTTCCCCTAAAGACAACATAAGAACTAGAAAAAAAAAAAACACCAAACACATTATGGTTGACTCAAGACCAGTAAAAAATTTAGAAAGAGTTTTGTTTATTGTTGTATAAAGTTAGACATCATTTGATATAACACGTATAGTATAGGCTGCAAGCCCCAAATGCATGCATTAAGAGTCCACTTTCAGCAACAGACTCATAATCCCCCCCCATGGGAGGGTGGAATCAGCTTATCTTTAAGACCCCTTCCAACCTAAACCATTCTGTTACTCTAAGGGTAGGTTAACTTACAGTGAATTCACCCAGAAGCCAATACATTTTGAACACACACACACAAAAAAAGCAATGCTTAAATTAACGCCAGGGAGCTTTTGAAAGTTTTGTTTGCAGAGCTTTTAGAAAAGCAGGAATCTGCTGCTTTCATTATTTGGGGTATGAAGGAGACTGCGTTAACAGGTTCCAACAGCAGCAAAGGAAGTGCTAGGTGACTTTATCAGCACGCTTACATAAAGCTCAATTTCAGCTCTCATTCCATGCATTTCCACACTAAAAAGATTGCCACTTTAGGAAACTGTTTTTCCCCAGACCCATTTTTCTATACATCAGGAATAGAAGAAATCTGAAATACTGTCTCAGGAAGCAGACTGAAAGCATAGCTTGACGTGTTTCCAGTAAGAAAGTCAGTTTAACAAGCAGCTATTTCACCCAGCCAAATGTTCCTTTCTGTTCTCACACCAGTTTATCCCCCCATTTTGCTGCTTGCAAGGAGGAGACCACTACCACACTAATAAGACACATTTCAATGACCCAAAATAATTAAACTCACAAGAAGTCACGCATTTTGTCCCTTGACAGTTCTGTACGTCAACACAACACAGCTCATTTCAGCAGTTCTGTTTACGCTGTGCTGGTGTAACTAATGGGGTGGCAGAGCGCACAGCACAACTGCAGCTCCTGACAGGAGAAAGCTTATCCCTGAAGGTACCAGCAAACAGTGCGATCTTGCAATTAATTCACAGCTTAACTGTGCTAACACACTGCTGGCTGGTCAGCTAATTCCCTCACCACTTGGAAATTAACTACCAGTAATAATATCCTTCAAGCAAAATACACAAAGGAAAAAGTAGCTTTTGGAAAAAAAAAAAAAAAAGCCTAAGCAGGAGGAAAATCAGAAGGTAATCACTGGCCAAAGTGATTCTCACTAACAGCAGCTACTTACAGCTAATAACATTTAATTCAAGAGACTGAGGGCATTAATGCTTTTAGAAAAGAATCAATACTGACGAACTGCAGTCTTGTTAGCTGAGGCTGAAAAGTAAATTAACCTGAAGTGATTAAAGTAATTTGGACAAGTAAAAGCCCTAGAAGAAAGGGTATAACTACTGCCCTCACAGGCTTTCTTTTGCTGCTTGCACAAGTAGTTTTGCTTCTTTCTGCTGGGCTGCATACTAATAGTGGCATACACATTGCTTTCTGGAAAGCAGCGACAAGGAGAGAGCATGCAGCCTGAGCCCTGAGCCAGCTGGGTAATGGTGCTTGACAACCTGCATCTGAAACAATCCCCCATTTTAGTCAACAGCTTGTCAGTGCTGACAGGCTTGGAGGGGACACCTGTGCTGGTGGGTAGACAACGTCCAAGGACTCACCATCAGTATTAAGACAGTATATTCTTCCTCTGCAACTATGGAAATGTGTCTTAGTAAAATCCAAACTGAGCAAGAAAGGCTGTGCATATGGAAACACAGCTTTTAAGTTTTTATTTCCTCTCATGCTTTTTAAACTAATCCTCCTGCAGAAGGAAAAAAACCCTGTCAAGGTATAAACTGGCAACAGATAGCATGAGCAAGGAGGACTCTTACTTCAGATTGGCTGATTGAAAGTTACTTTAAGAACAAAAAACAACACTATCCTGAATATTCTAACATGGGTATTGAGAAAATAGGCCAACTAGAATTACTTCTCTTTACCAAAAGAAAAACAATCAATTCTAGCTCTCCAACTCCAGCATCAGTCAACATCTTAGATATGAAAAACAGACACCTATTCAGTATGTTTACCAGTTTCACCAAAGGCTGAAGAAGTGCACCCATAGTTGTTCCCAAGCAGGTACCAGAAGTTCGGTATTTGAGGAGTATATTCTGCCAGAAATTTAACTTATTTGGAAGATTGCAATAAAGATTCTTCAAACAGCATGCAACATCATTTAAATGTTAAAGTTTGAATTATGTAACTGAGACTCCCCAAAGCAGTTTTGCATTCAAGTTTCACCCCATACGTTTGATTTAGATGGGAAGCTACTCAGGCACTACTATTTATAAACAAGATTTGACTCTGTTAGGAAGTATTAGCGTTAGGAGTGTCTAGAGTTTCACATGCAAGTTTAAAAGTTTTCAACTTGAGTTTATTTCAGGAACACTAGAACTGTATTTGCTCTGTAGACTAGTGACTGAGAACCACTCTTCCAATCCCATAGAAAGCATCTCTTCTCACTTCGAAAGGTCAAAAATCACACAGGTAAACTGTTTAGACCAACAATAAAGCCTACATGTTGGGGGCCAGGCAAAAAGCAGCTGCATGCAGTAGAGATGCTTTGAAAACCAGCTTTATTTTAACTGTGCTCGTTTACTGTCCTAAAATGGTTGATGCACTGGCACAGCCCACGTGGATATACACACAGGATACATTTCTAGTACCAAGTTGTGTCTGTTGCGAACAATTTATATGGAAAGCTGAAACAAAGTTTGATTACACATGAATGACAGCTAGATCTAATCTTTCACCTTTACTCATGGCATTTAAAATACCAGTTAGCCTGTGAAAACGTACATAAGAATATTCTCCTTCAGCAGCCACATGAAGTAATGTTACCACCCAGAGCAGTAACTGAACCCACACTTGATCTCAAACACTTACTTCAAGTTTTGGAAGACAAACTGATCACTTGGTTCCAGATGATGGCAACCAAAGCTCTCTGCCACACTGAAACGGCAGCTGCTACACGAGTCTTCAGCTTCTAAGATGAAAGCAGCAGTTCCATCAGTTGAGAACTCAAACTTCTCTTGGTACTATGCTAATAACAGTTTGGCTGACGCGTCACTAGTTTCTGCACACATCTTTTAGCACACAGGGCTGTAGTTACAAACTGCAGCCACAAGCACAACGAAGTCTGCATGTAGTTTATTCAGGATGAGCAGGACCATTTCTCCCTGGAGATCTCTGAAGCCACTAACAAGATACACTCTGACAAGCTGAGCACATATCATCATTTTACTCATGTTACTGGAAAGAGAAACTGCAAAGTGAGTACTACGGCTAGGTCAGAGCTGGCAGGAAAGCTGACTAGGATTTTTTCCCTCTCCCCTCATAGAAAGTACTACGTTAGAAGTAATTTCATGATTATTCATATCCAGAACTTACTGCACTGGTGCAAAACACGCCTCTAACAGGTTCAAAAACCCCCTAGTAAGATTTGGGGAATACAATGTACTAAGTCAGATTGAAGGGTTGCTATGCTTTCTCCAACAACACTCACAACAAAGTGTTCAAAGATAGCGTGCACAGTGATGTTTGAATAACCGAACACCCATTTTTCTGAACATGGGAACAGGAAAGTGACAGTGCTGGGGTAACTAAGCAGTCAGTATTAGGTGTTTGGTCTTTTTAAAATATACTATACACTTATATCTACCTCTCTCTGTTTGTATATATAAACCCGAAGGAACTTGTTGCTGAGTTAGCAGTAAAGCACAGTTTTTTCCATGACTAGGAAAGGTTTCACCTTTCATTTTTATGATGTAGCTATTAACAACTGATCCTTCTGGTGTCATCACTTTTCTGTGGGGTTTGTTCCTCTCTTTTTCCCCCCTTATAAAGGGTATACTAAGTACTCCAGAACTCCTTGACACAGTCTTTTGAGCCAATTCCAGAGTCAGACAGAGCACACATTTGACCTTCATTTGTACAGAAATACACCAGTTCCACGCAGACAGGTTCTGAACCACAAAGGCAGATGCTTGCTCAACCACTGCTGGAAAAAAATATTGCCTATTTACTGGCAGCACAGAAACACCAAGGGGAAGGGCATCTAAAAAAGGAGAACTAAACACTAGAAACAAAAAATAAAAGAAGCTGGCAGTCTCCTGAACATCTGTGAAGACTAACAAAGTAACATAGCATTTCACTATATGCAGAGAAGCTCAATTTAGAACAAGAATCAGTATTTTTTAATACTCCTTGAATGTTTTGGCTGTGATTGTATGCATATTCTGAGTTTCTAATTGCATGTAAATGCAGTACATCAAGAGCAATGTCTGACTACTCAACAGAATTAAAACACCTTACTTATCCCAGAAAATCTCTCCTCGTTATATTCTCTTTTCCTAAAGAATCCACACTTTCAAAAAAATTGTATTAAGATGCTACTCATAGTACTAAGGAAATTGCAAGACACAGAAATTACTTTATTTGCCTTTTCCTATTGAGTGCCACGCATATGCGAGACTGAACAAACTTTCTGTGAATTCGGCAACTGTTACACCAAAGAAATTGGAAGTACATTATCTCTTCTAATTTACTTACAGGACTGAGCCATCAAGACCAGTTACGTATTTAGAGTATCTTGATGCCTCAGTGTTCATTGTTTTGCACAAACTAAGAGTAAAACGCGTACCCAGTAGGTGATTATTCTCTCCTACAAGGCCTTTGGTACTAACAAAGTACACACAATACACCCTGCTTTGAACAACGGTGTTAATTATTTTTCTCTTTTAGCATGTCTATTTACAGAGAGATTAGATAAAAACTCCTACGGATTGTTTCATACTAGAACTCTAAAGAAAGTGTTAGCTTTGTAAAGTTAAAGTGGGTCATGATAGAGTGGCTCGCACCAGAAAATTGCTGCTCATTTTTTCCACTCCTGTCAACTGTTTCCCTGTAAGGGATCACATGGTGGGGGAAGGTGCACAACTGCAAGGATACAGAATAGCTAAGCTATATTTAATTCTCAAGGGCTAGTTCACAGGGACATGCTTTTAGATGCAAGACTTCAATATCAGAGTGCTGCTCCGAGTTCAGAAGTTCATGTTTCAATGAAAAGTTACTTTAAACCAAAAATAGGAGTTGTCTCCAGCTTGCCAAAAGCGCAGCTTTTTCATTCCATTATACCAGACATCATCCCCAAGTTGCGTGTGAATGTTTATGCTCTCTGGTGTGCTGCCTAGCTCGACATTCTTAGGTGCTTTAAATGCCATAAAAGAACAAGTCACCTCCTCTGATGACTAACTATATAGAAAAAAAAAAGACTTGCTCACAGTAGTTAGATAGATGATGTGCCAAGAACTTCCTAGGCACGCCAGCTGCAACAGATACACCCAGGTGGACAGAATTTTTCTGCTAGAAATCAGAAACAAGACCAATTAGTTTTGTCACAAGTTTATTTATTGAGTGGTACTCTACTTAGTACAGAGATATAAACCATTGCTCCAAAATCTCACAGTCTAAGCCACGAGCTAATACAATCCATAGAGGTAAGTTTACATTCAAAGTCTCGAAGTTTTGCTAGCAACAGAGTTAAGCTTAATGTATTCTAAACAATTAGCTGCTCTTCAGTTTATCCACTGCATCAACTAGAACTACAACACAAAATCAAGATTCCCTCAGCATTAAAAGACATGCTCTAAGCCTTCCTATAACTTGTACTTATCTTCGAGCATCTTCACAACCAGGATCCAAACATCAGAAACCTGAAGCTATGCTTCAAACGTGTTATACACGATCTGTAGTCAATTCTAAACGTTCTTTGCAGGCATTAACCCTTAATACAGGTTTAGAGCTTATGCATATTATTAATTGGCACTTAAACTCGCTAGAGAACTGTCTCTTTGCCTACTGCTTCCTAAAATACTAATTTCTGTGTAAGAAACCTTTACATTAGATCTTACATGGAAACTACGCATAAGCTAACAATCCATTTCTTTCAATATTGGCAAAGAAGACTTTGTAACTACACTGATAGGCCCTACCGTACCGCTGTTGCTTTAAATAAGCCTAGGATACGGGTGTAACTGAGAGCTACTGAAATCAAACAGATTTTCCTTAACGTGAGGAAAAATAATGGAGCTGCGCTAAATCCGAGCACAGAATAGGCTTTAAATACAGAATCAAAACGCCGGCACGGCCGTATGTAACTGGTTCCTGTCAGTAACCGCCACTAAGCAGCACCGCCTCACGGCACCGGGAGAGGCGGCGGCCTGTAGAGGTGCGGACACCGGGAACAGAGAGTTATCCCCCCCCCCCCCCCACACTCCCCCCCCCCCCCCCCCCCCCGCTAACCGCCCCCTACCTGCAGCCGCCTCAGAGCCCCGCGGCCGCCAGTTCCGCCTCCCTCCGGCGGGGCGGTCCCGCCGAGCGCCACCAGAGGCACCACCGCCGCTTCTCCCGAGCCTCCCCGCTGCGCCACCGGCCGCTGAGGAGCCGCCGGCCCCACTCCGTGAGGAGGCCCCGGGGCGCTGAGGGGGGCCCCGCCGCCGCCATGTGAGGGCCCAGCCCGGCGGCGCCGCCGCCTCCCCCCGCCCCGCGGCCGCCTAAAATGGGAAGGAGCCGCGCACAAAATGGCGCCGACAGCCTGACCGCCGCCGCGCATGCGCGCCGCGCCGCGCCCGCCGCAGCCTCCCCCCTCCTCCCCGCCCTTCTCCTCGTCCCCCCGCCCCTACGCGGCTCGGAGAGGCGGCTCCAGCCAATCGCGTCGCGCCGTCGCTGTTCCTCGCCTCTGGGTCTCGGCCAATCGCAGCGCTCGGAGGCACATCCGGCTCCGTCTCTCGCCAATCAGCCGCGAGGGGGCCGGTGACTTCACTTCAACTGCCGCCAATCGTATCACTCCGCAGTGGAGAGCCAATCAAAAGTCCCCGTGGCTCTACCTGCGTCGACGCCTGACCAATACCTTTCGCCGTCTTCACCACGACCAATAGGAGCGCTGTCCGCGGCGCCCAATCCGGGCGGGGCAGGGCCCCGGGGGCGTCAGGAAGGGACCAATGGGAGCTCGAGCAGGCCGGATTCTGCTCAACAGCTTGTTATTGGGCTCGGCGCTGCCCGGCCGCTGCCAGTCCGGGCGGGCGGGCGGGGGGGGGGGCGGAGCGGGTCCGCGCTCAGCGCCGCCGCTCGCGGGGGGGGGGGGGGGGGGGCGTCGGCGTCGTCGCGGCGGGGCCGAGCCGGGCAGAGCCGAGGCAAGCCGAGGCGGGCGCTGCCCACTTCGCTCCGACTTTCCAGGTACGAAGCTAGACCGGGGCGGGCGGGCAGCCGCAACTCCGCCGCTCCGTCCCCGGCGGGGGGAGGGGGGCGACTCAGAGGAGGGGGCCGCCCGTTGCTGGCCCCCTCATTACCTCTCAGGGAACCCGAAGCCTGGCGGTGGAGGCGGCTCGGCGCGTCCCCCGGCGGGCCGCCCAAACTTACGAGGGCCGGGGAGGGGCGGGGAAGGCGGCGGCGGCGGGGCCCCGGTTCCCCCGTTCTCCCCGTCCCCCCCCCCCCCCCCCTCGCCCGGCGGGGGCGAGAGCGGGAGCAGTGGCGACGGCCCACCCGGGGGGGCCGGGGCGGCGCCGCGCCCCCCCCCCCCCCCCCCCCCCCCGCCGCCCCCTCACGGGCAGCCCCCCGCGCCTCAGCCGCTCTCGTTGTGTTGCAGCCCTTCTCCTGGCCGCGGCCGAGAGGAGTCCCGGAGCTGGAAGCCCTCACGTAACGGCCGAAGATGAAGGTAGGCTGCCTCCCGGGCCGGCCCCGGCTCGCCTCTCCTCTTCCTCCTCCTCCTCCTCCTCCGGAGGTTTTCGCTTCGCTTCTGCCTCCTCTCGCCGCCAAGCTGAGGGGGGCGAGCGGAGGGAGCCCCGACCCAAAGGTCCGCACGGTGCCTGCGAGTTGTTGTCCTTCGGGCTCCTGCCTCGAAACGCTTCCTGTACCAGCAGCCGCTGTTGCAAGTTTGCAAAACCACAGCTTTTGTCCTCTCTTTGCTGTTGCCGGTGTTGGTTTTTCTCCGTACGCAGGCTTAACTACTGCAGGATAACTCACAAAAGAGAGGAAAACTTTTCTTGCCTTCGGAGTCGAAGAAATAATAGCAATTAAAACAACAACAACAAAGCAGCGTCTTAATATTCCACGCTGATTTCCTGTCTGGTGGACGTTTGCAGCACGGGGGTTTTGTCCTTGTTTATCTGTTGCTACAAGCACAATAAAGTGAAACGCTAAGTAATGAGACCCAGATTAAGGAGAAAAACACGATGACAAATATTTCTTTCTCTCAAAACGCAGAAGCGGCTGAACTTTCATAAAGGCGTTTCAAGAAAAAAAAAATAACAGTTAACAACTGTTTGAAAGAGCAGAGGAAATTTCTCTAGAGGCCTCCTTTTAGTCCGCAGGAGAAAAAAGTCCTATATATAGAATGGTACAGACTTAATTGTAGGTATTGGGATGATAACAGTCTCAAATGCTTTAAATAATCTGTGTCGTTGAATTGCTTATAACTGAGGAAACTGCAGCTATCTTTTGTGCTGCGGTTCTGCAGCTGAAGTATTTTCCTTTTGTATGTTATATGAGAATAATTTGAATTAATTGTCATTCTTACACGTTATTACCCTTTTTATAAGATGTCTGAAATATCAATTAAAAAGTCTCAAAGATATTTCCAGGAGAGTAATTAAGCTGACAGAATCAGGGGTCAACGTCGCTGTGTGAAACAAAGCTTCCTGTAACTTGTTTGTTTGTTGTGTTTGTTGTTTTTTAATTATTACGTGAAGAGCAGTCTGATTGCAGACGCTGTTTATCACTTAAAGATCAATAAGTCTCAAAGTTTAGACGAAAAATCGAATATATGATGCTATAGCTGTAAAAATAAATAAGAACTAAACTTTCTTCCTATTTTTTGTTTCTCAATAGGCAGCGGATGAGCCTGCCTACCTGACAGTGGGAACTGATGTCAGTGCCAAGTACCGTGGTGCCTTCTGTGAGGCAAAGATTAAGACAGTGAAAAGGCTTGTGAAAGTCAAGGTAGTATGCTGTGCTTGGTCGTGGTGTTACTAAAACTCTGTGTTGAAAGGGCTATTAGAGAAGATAAAAATCCTGAAGAGTAGGAAATATTCATCAATTTAATATATGAATTCTAAGAGCACTTGAATGTTGGTGCAGATATGATTTTCATGTTGTTGTTTTTTCAATTTTTTACCAATTTTTTGAGCCCACTCCTGTTTCAGCGAGAACAGGCTTAAAAATTACCTGTTTGTGCTACTTCCTGATCACGGTTGTCTTCTGTTTTGAATGCATCAGTTTCACAGCAGTCAGTTTTGATGTTACGAATAGAGGCTTATGGCTTTACGTGAGTAATGAGAGGTAAGAGCAGACTCTTCAGAAGCAAAAATTACATTTCCTTCCAGCTGACATTGTCAGTTTTACTTAAGAGATAATGCCAAAATAAATCAAGGTTAGAATGAAAAAGATGGCAATAGTTAGCGTTTTAGGTCAGGTTTTAGGAATGTTCAGGATGATACTTGTTAGTTTTGAGCACCTTGCTACCGCTTCTAAAGTAGCGTCCTTTAGCTGTAGCAGAGTTCCTATGCCAGTGTAGAACTGGCACTTAATATTCATTTACGTTTACAGGTCTTATGCCAAAACAACCAAAACAGAAAGTCATTATTTTTGATGTTGTACTATTGTTAATGCTAATGTAGGGAAACGAGAATAAAACCTAGTTAAATAGATGTTAAGGATGCAAAGTAAAGTTGTTCTTGTACTTTGTTGTCTCAAATTCTTCCCACTTCATACTTTCTAGTCTACTGTCCAGGATATGTAAATAAGGCACTAGTGACCCAATAAAGTTTACCAAATAGAGATGAAAGCTTCTTTTCAGAATGCATCTAAGTTTTCACGTGCTTTAATGCTTAGATCAAGTAGAACAAGCTATCGGTCTCTTCAGTTATCTATATAGATCATATCACTTTATCAGAGTTCTTTTCATGATTTAAAAAGAAAAAACTATTAAGATATTTCAATCTTTTCCCCCATTCTTAATGAGTACTTCTAGAAAATTGCAATGTTCTTTGAAATCTGTGTTAACGAGATGCTCTGTAGGAAGCAATGTGCTCCCCTTCCTGGTGTGATATCCTTATTTCTGTATCTATTTCTTTGGTCTGAGCATTTAGACTGTTCGTGGGTGTGAGCTTCTTTTACTCTCTAGCTTTTAAAGCGTTTAATATGCTTTATTGCTCCACGGAAAGGCTTGTAAGTATAGGAGGCTGCTCCGACTTAGTGGAAATTCTTGTCACTGTATCTCAATTGTAAAATAACAATTGAAGTTTTAGCAAGCTAAGCCTGATATTGTAATTAAGAGCGTGTGGGCACACCCCGGCGTACTTCCCAAGTCCAAAGAGTCCAGCAGTCTCTTCCTGAGCAGCAGAACTACCTGTATGCATCTCAATGCTGATAAAAAAAAAAAAGTAAAAGCTTCACGAACTGTGTTATTGTTTGGAAGTCATATTACTGCAAACTGCATGTTAGCATGCAGCTGCCATGCAGCCTGTGGTTGAATGATAAAAAGAGGGAGCTAGAAAACTGGGTATCTTTATAGGTAGAAAGGAAATTCCTTGAATTTTTGGATCCTGAAAAGAAGTAGGAATTTTTGATTAAAATATGTTTGACACTTAAGTAGCTCTTTTTGCTCTAGAAAATGGCAGAGAAACAGTTAATAACCATTACCATTCAATATTTGTCTTTAATGTTTCTAAATCCAAGCCTCTGTAAACTTAAGGATTCAAATTGCATGGGCTTATGTTCATTCTGTGTCATCAGTGTTACTCTCTCAAACACAGGATTTTAAATGGAAAAACATGGCTTACTTGCAGTGCAGCTGATCCTTATTTTAATGACACTTTTACTGGTTCACATCTTTACCATAGAAACTTTCTCTTGTTAGAGATAGCAGAAACGGTGGTATTGTGGTCAGTTCAAAGATATTTTTTTTGATGTGTTTTAATATAGAGAGCTTTGTGTTTTGGTTGCAGTTTAGTACTCAAGCGATGTGTTGTTAATGAAGTGCTGCAGTTAGAGAGAAAAAGCCCATTAATCTTCTAGTCTGCAGACCCAGTTCCAGGTATACTCCGGATTGCATTGATATTCAAACTCCCATCAAAAACTTGATATACCTGGTGTTTGATCTGCCCTTTAATTATGATGTTTCAGGTTGAGTGTTAAGTGTGATACTTGGGGCTTCCTGTGAGTAAAACCATCCATGCCAAAGGTTTTGCGTTCAATAATGTTTGAGTACGTTTGATTGATAAAGATCTTATTTTCCAAATTATTATTACCCTTTAATTTCCTTTTACTTGCCATTAAAAATGAGGTATGTGTTAAAAAGTTTATGAATATCTTTCAGGTGGTTCTGAAGGGGGATAACTCAACTCAGTTAGTGCAAGATGATCAAGTGAAAGGACCTCTAAGAGTATGTATACTGCATGCCTTTTTTTCTTAATCACATAGTCGATTTGTAAGATTGAAAGTTTTGGTGGTGTTTATCTGGGTACCTGATCTACAGAATTGAAATCAACAGGAGGTGGCCCATTGCTTTCAATTAGATTGGTTCTGAGCAGTTAGCATCAACTCTTGTAATGCTTGGAGGCTGTTTATGTTTCTCTATAGAACATTTCATATGCGAACAGTGTCACACGGACTGATTTTTCTAAACTTCTGATAAGTAATGGAGATCTTGATTCCATGAGGCTAAATTCAAGCCTGTTAGATAATACTAAATATGATTGTTCTAAATGTGTTTTTAAAGTAGTTACTGTGATTTATATAAAAATACATTCTGATGTGTATTTTTATGATACCTGACATTTGTCCACGTATAGACAGTTGTCTAAGCATCAAAATTAGAGGTGATTGTATGCACATTAATAATAAAGTACCAGTTACTTTGCTTGAATGGTTGAATATTTATTTCCAATTAGCTCTCTGTTATTTCTTGTAAGTCATGCTGAAATTAGATGTTCCAAGTTTCTTACTGCTTTGTTGTCTACTTAGAATTCAGCTATCATGCCTAGGAAGGAACCTTTGTTCGTACCAGCCATACAACTACATTTCACAGAGTAACATACAGATAAAACGCATCTTAAACAAACAAACCAGCTTACTGGAAGAATTAATGCTTACATGAGTTTTACCTCCATTATTTGAGTTAGAGATTATATGTAACCTTGAGATGCTCCTTTTTGCAGGTCGGTGCAATGGTTGAAACAAAAATGCCTGACGGATCCTTTCAAGAAGCTGTTATCAGCAAGTTGACAGATGCTAGTTGGTATACTGTAGGTGAGTAGCCACATGTTTTCATTTATGGCCTCTAATCTTTGAACAATGCATTTCTAGTTATAGATAATAATGTAAGTAATTATATCCTGTGTCGTAAAAGCTGAGATTTTGGAGGGGACTTCGTCCTCCATGTTTTGTTGTCCTTTTCCATTTAAAATAGGATGATAATTATTTGATGCTTAGGGAGGTTGTTGCAGAGATAATTGCAGAGCTCAGCAGTCAAGTGTTACTTGGCACACACAATGTCTGTACACTGAAGCTGGTTTCACTCACTGGAATTTGAGAGAGTTTTTGACGATTTACTAGACATAAACTTCAAAATTCCAGTTGTAGCTGAAGACTTGTGATATATAATGACTGACATGCAAGCATCCTTTCACTGTATGCAATCTCATACACATGAAAAACATTACTACTACCAATAGCTTCTATATGTTCTGAAGTTATTTCTCCATTTTGTGTAGAGTTGAGGATCACGTTTTGCATGAAACAGCAGAAGAAAGGATTCTTTTTTTTTTTTTAAGGAATTACCCTTAAAATAAAAGAGACGACATTATTTTGTAACTTGAAAATAACTGTTGGTTTAAATCATTAACAAGTAATGAGTATGTCTAAAGTAAAATAGGAAACAACTTTGCCTCCTGTGCCGAATGCTTGTGCGTTTCTAAGTTATTGAAACAAACCTCAGAATGCACGGTCAGTGAAATTTCAAAGTTGAATGTGGATTTACTGCAAGACAGACTTCATTATTTTTCATAATTAGAATTGTTCATTATGGTATCTAGATTTTTCTGCAATAACTTTAAAAGTAGAAAGACAACAGCCAGCAACACTCAATAATACTAGATAAGCAAATATTTAAAACCCCAGTAACTGAATCAAATAGTTTTGCAAGTACCTGGCTGAGAGGAAACGCTGCACATTTTAATTTAGTCCACTGCTTTTGAGATAGGTACTTGTCAATTTAATTTGGTATTTGTTTCTTCTTACTAGCTGTGTTATATATAGAATGTGTTCAGGTTTTGCTTCATATTCTTCATGGGATGCTGAGGCATCCCATGTAGCATGACACGTCAATTATTTTGATTCAGTAGCCTTTTTTTTTCCTTAAGTCAGAAGGAAGATATTTTCAGTAATCCAACCTTTCCATTGCAGTAGGCGAGACTGTGTAGTCTTTGATGGGATCAGGATAAGACTCACAATCTCATCAGAAGCAATTCGGAAGGATTTATCACTACGTGATTATTATTATTGCACACTTTAAATGTAAGCCAGTTCACTTATCAGTTGACAAAGCCCCACTGCTCTTTGCATATTCATATCATCATATATCATTATCTCAAATATCAGGAAGCACTTCTTTGCTGTGCTGGTGACAGAGCACTGGCACAGGTTGCTCAGAGAGGTTGTGGAGTCTCCTCCTTGGAGATCTTTAAAAGCCTCGTGGATGTGGGCTCTTGGGTACCCATGCTCTGGGTGGCTCCGTGTGGGCACAGGGTAGGACCAGAAGACCTCCAGAGGTCTCAGCCAACCTCAACCATGCTGTGATTCTGTAATTTTCCTCCAAGTATGTACCATTGCTATAAAATTCTAGATTTAGCTGTAAAATTGTAGTGTGTAAGTCAGGGGGAAATGGCAGGCTTATTTTGGACTGCAGATTTTAAACCTGCTTGGCCTTGTGCTATGATGTAACATACTTGATGAAGAACATTGGACCTTTTCTATATAGGACTTAGACTTTCACCGTTCAGATGCAGAAGAGATAAGAAACAGCTTTCTTGCACTAATACTTCTATGGTTAATGAATTAGCATTTCTGGTTTGAAACCTTTCCCTATTTTAGTTTTAGGTAACATTTCTTTCTTAAATCTGAATTTGAACAGGAAAATTTAAATCAGTAAACCGACCACGTTCCCACTTCAGTGATTAAAATTCTTTATTAATTGATAAAATAATTAAATTTCTATGCCTGTCTACAATTGACAGGTGAACTTCAAATCCCCTGTTTTTGGGAGGTGGGTTTTTATCTGTTTTCTTTTTTTCTTTTGAGCGAACATTTCTGTCAAAAATCTGTACTTGATGAGTGGATAATGTGAAGTGTTTGCCTTGTTTTAGTGGATTGTTGTTTGGATTTAACAAGTTCTTGAACACTCTACAATAACATAAATCATGCATGTCGTGATTTTTACCTTACACATTTATTAACTGCTGTTCCTCAGAAACTCGAAAGAACGGCTTGATTTATTATCCTTTTTTTTTTTTTTTTTTCCCTGAATAAATATCTTTTGACAGCTAGAATAGGGAAAATAAGGTCGTATGTTTTCCATATGCAAATGCATTAAGACTGCTAGGACTTTGTCAAAATTTGGAACTGTTGGGAGTGGAAGGGGATTTAAGTAATTCTGTGGTAAGTTAACATGCAGTACTGTAGTATGGCACATCGATTTTATATACCTTTGACTATAAAAATACATTTGTAACACACTGGAATTGTATTTAGATGTTAAGAACATTTTAATGAGCATTATATGGTGGCAAGTTTATAGGTATTGAAAGCAGAGGTAATGTTGTCCACATTAAGCAGATTATGAATTATCTGTATCTTAATATCTGAGTATCTTAATAACGTGGTTACTTTAACTTGTAAAGTTGGGGAAATGCTCTAGCTTGAGTACAGAAACACTGAGGTGTGAAAAATAAGCCTTATTTTTAGCCCATTTCTCCCATTGTATCCTCGTAGAAAGCTTTGGATAGATATTGAGCGTATGTGTATGTTGCTGTCAAGTAAACAGAGTTGAATTGGTTCCTTTTTAATAGATGGTGGCCATACTACTTGGCAGTCTTATTGACTGATTCAGTCAAAGCTAAAAGCTGAAAGGAAGCGGATTAAACAGCTTTTCCAGTTCAAGAATGTTTTCTTGAATGTGGTCAGGCTTGAGTTGGAAAGCACAAGGGAAAGCTTGCTTTTAAGTAGTGCTTTTCCTGTGCTATTTATTTTCTGTTCTATGTAGCATCTCGTTCTCAGTGATTTAGAAGTAGTCTGATGAGGATAGAGAAGTCAGTAATAAATACTCGTTAATAAATAAATAAATAATTTGCTGTGGTTGGCTACTCTGTCACCAACATAACGACAGAGACACAATGTCGATAAGTCTATTTTAACAGTAGGTCTCCTGTCTATTCCTGGTGTTCTGCCCAAAATACATCCAGGTTTTCTTTCTTTGCTAGCTGCCGTGGAATTATTATTTCACCTATTATTGCATAGTAACGGTGTTTCTGTAGCCATTTAGTCATATTGAAATTTTCAACTGTGATGTGGAAATACCTTCGAAATTCAGCTCTTTAAGAGCTTAAGTAGGTAAAGAAGTATAAGCAGGTAGAGAAACAAAAGCTGTTTGGAGTGAAAGTTTAACAACGCCTGGAAGACTCCATCACACGTCTCTGCCCTCTCGTCTGCTCAACAGAATCTAAAGAGGGATGACAGTAATAGCAGTTTAAGTTCTTTGAGTAACAAATGGCTCAGCTGGATGTTTTAATCTTTTAAAACTTAATTATTTTAAATGAACTTACTTAAAATTTTTGAAGTGCTGCCTTGATGCTTTTGAAGTGCTGAATATTTTACTAG
Source organism: Oxyura jamaicensis (assembly GCF_011077185.1). Classification (NCBI taxonomy): domain Eukaryota; kingdom Metazoa; phylum Chordata; class Aves; order Anseriformes; family Anatidae; genus Oxyura; species Oxyura jamaicensis. The sequence goes on along the minus strand of NC_048897.1, from coordinate 49,583,563 downwards.
GTGATAATTGTACAGCATTAGAACAGTCCATCAGATCTGTTTTCAGTGGAACCTTGTTTGAATTGCTGCTTGCTTAGTGTACCATCTACCTGATTCTCTGTTAATTTGTAAAATGCTTCAGGTAAATACTGCAATAATGTCTGAAATAACTTAAAAAAAAAAAGGAAAGAAAAGAAAATGGGCCACACCTAACATAGTATATAGTTATATTTTTCTTCCTTAACCTTCTCTGGAATCTTAGAATTGTTACCATAATTTCAGAAAACAGAAACCCCTGTGTATATTTTCTTTAAGGAAGTACTTTTATAAAACTTTTCAGAGGGGAAAGCAATGTGGTTTTTATATAAAAGTGCAAAACAGTGTTTTCAGGAAGCATCTGAAGAGCTGCTGTTAAATCAACCTTTTTTCTTGTCTCATCAAAACAAGTATCATCTTTCTTTTGACAGGGCTGAGGCCAACAGTGTGCGTGTGCTTAAATCTCTTGTTGAGGATGTGTAATTTAACCATACCTACAACTTTAACTGGAAGTAAAAACAGACCAAATACATTGTATACGTACAAGCCTTGTGCCTTGTCTTGAGATATAAAGTCATGGAAAAGTTCTTCTGAAGAGAAAAGAGAAAACGTGCATCTAACTCTGTTATTTTTCCTCTAAAATGAAAAGGAAATAGGAAATTAAAAATATTGAGGGGCATTTGCAGTTTCTAGGAGACCTTGCTGTCCGTAGTTGGGCTTATATATCGATCAGAGTGCAAGAGAACATGATTTCTTACTTCTTTGAGAACTATGGTTTTCAGGCTTTTATGTAAAAGTTAGTCTTTTTTTTTTCCATTTTAAAATTAACCTGAAATGACAGAATATTTTATTATAAATAGTAAACTATTTCTCTCATTCTTTTCAATGCCCCATGAGTATGCAAAGCCAAAAGGGTTTTCCTTTTTGGCTCTGGTGCTGTGTTGTACATCGACACGGCCCAGCTTTGGCTGTGTTGTAGGCCGGGCACCGCTTCTGAGACCTCCATGAGCCGCCAGCTCCTGCTGGTGCTGCTCTCCAAGGCTCTGGTGGTGGTGGTGGTGGCTTCTACCTGACATGTGGTCGCTGTGGCAGTTCACAGGGAACGCTGTCAGCTGAGGGAGTGTGCTGGGAGGAGTTCGGCACCTGATGCTCGTCCTTGTGCGAGTGAGGTGTGGGGTGGCACGAGTTGTTGTGGAAATGAAGCGTAGTGTGAGCCACAGGTTGTGTCACCTAGGGGTATCACACTTAGGAGGGCAGGTGACAGATGACAGGTACTAAATATGTTCTGTGGGTTTTAAAAAATCCAGCTGACAGTTCTGAAAATGTTTTTCATAAAATGAACTGTGATGTCCTAGGGCTTGCAATAGCAGGAGTAACATGAGCTATCTATCTGTAGTATTTTCCTCACCTGATGTCAAGTGGGGATATTTCTGCTTACAGGAAAAATTCACTTGATGCTGTCTCCACTACAACTTGAAGCTCCTAACCTGCCTTATTCCTTTATGAAGGGTGATAAAAGCTATCAGAGCCACAACCAGACAGTTGATTTTATCCATGCCAGAGTCTTGCCGGTTTGCCTTTTTGTAACATCAACAGCACGCTTCTTGTAGTATATGCAGGGCACTGGTCATGTTTGTGTGGCTGGTTCAACCAGTTCGTCTTCCCAGCATCCTGTTGAGTACTACATCCCAGAAACATCACTTCATCCTCTGGCTCTGTGTGTGTCATCCCGGAATCCTAAATGACAAGCGTGGCAGGGGAACTGTCTGGTTGTCCTCACCTAGCTGGTGCTCCGGACTTCCCTCACCCACCGTGAGTTTGCTCTCTTTGTCTCCAAAATGTTGCTTGAGTGGATTTTGAAGAAATCCCATATTTACCTGGAATCCTTCTATGGGACATAACATGGATTTAATCTGTCTATGGCACAAATAAAATTGTTGGTTGCTTTCTGAAGAAGCTGAAAGAAGAATAGCAGCACCATGGTTTGTACTCAGGCGTGTACAAGAGGTAGATTTTTTTAAATCTCTTTCGATGTTACAATAGTAAGATTACTGTAATATCTCAGGAAAAAAGAAAGTTTCAGGCAGTAGGTTTTTGTGAGATGATAGTTTTATATGAGTACTCTCCAAGTTCATTCTTCTGTGCTTTCAGTCATATTTCTATACGTTGCTGCAAAGGAACTGAAGCTCATTTTAAATAGTTTTCTTTAAAAACACAAACAGAACACTGAATTCTGTAGTCTCTACAGTAGCACAATGCTCTGCAGCGTCTTGTTACAAAGATGAATCATTGATTAGTGCAATCCTTGTCTCCAGGGTCATTTAACAAGTATTCCCTGAACCTTGGTACTTCCTGTATTGTTTCCACAGTTGAAAAAAACAAAAACTACAAAGCTTTCACAGGTTTATGGATGCATTTGTGGATAGCATCTCTGGTAGCTCACAAACTATTACTTTGTCAGGCAGCAAGTGAAAATAAGTAAGTGTACACAGTGACGCAGGAACAATTCCTACTTGTTGGTGTGCACCTTTGTTGTCTCGGTAGACTTAAAGATTTTTCAGTGGGAGGGGGGAATGAGATAAAAGTACGTGCTGTGCTGTATAGAACCTCTCCTCCTTTGGGCAACAACAGTACCAGAACTTGTTGAAGTCAGCAAGCAGATGCAGCCTTGAGGGTTGTTTTCCATATTCTCTCATCTATTACAAGACTGCCTTGTTCTGGTAAGACTGATCACTCTATGTACGAGTAATACTGTAACTCTTAGGAGGATGTTATCACTAGTCTCCTGCTTTGTTCTGCTTTTTCTCTCTCTTTAAGTAAAGGAGAACAGATGTTGAGACGGCATCTTGGTGAGAAAAAGATTAATGTTATTTTTGTTAATGGTATATGTAGGCACACACAGGCCTTCTACAGTGCTCATCCATAAGGTATGGAAAGTTACACTGTCCCATGCATTTCGGAGGTACTCAGTTTTTAATCAACTGAGAAATATTCATCCCAGTGCTTCCTATATTGTTTGCGCGGTTAAAAGACAAAAGCTACAAAGCTTTCACGGGGTTGTGGATGCCTTCACGGATAGCATCTCAAATAGCTCCCAAATTACTGGCAATTTTGAAAGTATTGCATTGGTTCCCAGTGGAGAGTTTTGTTTTTCTGTCATAGCTTTGGCTTGCCTAGGCTTCCACAAGCAGAAAAAAAATGATTTCTGTTCATTTCCTCTTATTATTGACAAGGGATGCAGTGAAAGTTTGCATTTTTCCGTTTCGTTTCCCCTGTTTAAATATGTTCTGTATGGAGTGTACTGGGCTCCACATAGGGCATTTTAGGAATGGAATTAGAACAAACATAACAGAGACAGTTCCTCCAGGCTGTGCTGCTTAGTCACCTTTTTTTTTTTTCCTTCTGTCAGTGCTCTTCATTAAATAACACGTATTGGAAGAAAGGCCTCTGTCCAGCTTTTCCTCTTGTCATCCTTACTTTGTTAGTTTGACTCTTCAGTAATAGGTTTAGGTTCCTGCTCGTACATGTTGTTCTCTCTCCAGACGTACATGCTGCTACACCCCATCGCCACAAGTACGTGCCCACTTTGAGGTTAGGCAACAGTGGTACATAAAGGGCTTCTGCTTTTTCTGACTTGCTTCTTTGGAAGGACAGGATTGTAAGTTCCTCTTCTAAGATAAGTATTGTGGCCCTGTAAACACATCTTCTGATGACTACATTACATGTGTACGGAGAGATACCTCCCTGTCTTCCATCCCCGATTCCTTCCCTCCTCTACACAACTGATTCTGTTCAGTAAAGTCTTAGGGAGTACAACTTGTAGAATTTCAGAGAATTTGGAGTTCTAACAACATGTTTGGGAAATAATAAAGCATTCATATTAATACAATTAATTTTATTATTATACAATATATATACAATATAATTTATTATAGAATATATATATATTGAACAAATCTATAATTATACAATTAATACAGGTTGTTCAACATTAATTTATCATTTTTTTAATTTGTCCTTGTTAGTACTAAGCATTTTAACTAGAGTTAAGCACTTTTACTTCTGGGTGTGGTTAACAGTGGAAGGAATTTGCAGCTTATAGCATATCCTGAGTGCCATGACTGCTGTCAGACTGTCACAGTACTGAACAGCCAAAACCACTCTGCTGTCTTACCTCCTGCTCCTATGCATGAAATCCCTAATATACCATCCTGTATGTCGAAAAGACAAGCCCCTCGGACTTGCATTAAAATGTCGCGCGAAGGGTGGCAGCAATATGAGCAGTACTTCTTGTGAAGTAGATTTTTCATAAATAGCAAGTGAGATGGAAACCACAAGGCCTTTACTTAGCTTTGGAAAGGTATGTATATAAAAGGTGCTAACAATATCGATACGTGGTTCTGGTTACCTTTTAAGTAAGACTTAAATACTTGCACGAGAAGGGAGGGAAGTTTAAAGTAGCTACAATTACAAAATATTTCATTTATTGCAATTAATTTGAAAGACTTGTTTTGCCTCACTTTTGAAATTCAACTAAATGATATTTTTGTATGGAAAAATGGAAAAATGCTCCTATCCTTCCTCTGTTGACACTTTATAGAACACGATCGCTAATTTAGCTAAGGAAATTTTTGCCTCTTTATGCTCTCCTATAATGTACGTTGTTGTGCAAGGATATTGCCTTGCTCTGAGTTGTCCAACTACGTTATCAGTCCAAGTGCTGCTGCAGGAGTTCACAACGTAAATTGCTGTAGAATGAGCAGAGAATTTCTTAGGTATCTAAAAAAATCTTGTATGGTCAAAGGAAGTTTCTTTTTGCCCTTGAAGCAATTAAATAAGCATGGCTTTGAAACATGAAAAATATTAGTGCCCTCTCATGCCTTCTCCTCATTTTGGAAATTGTTCCAGTTTATGAAAGGTTTGCTTGATTTCTTCATATACTATGCTAGTTTTAATTAAACAGATAGAGCTTCGTAAAGTGGGGAGAAACTAGACTGATTTTTTTTTTCTTCGGTGTCACGTACCAGATTCTGATTGCGGTTTCCAATAGAATTACCTGTTTCTAATCCCCAGCCTTTTGTCCCCTAAAATTTGTGAACAATCAGTCCTTCGACTGAAGTTCAGAATGTGTTTGGTAAAGGATAATGATGATAATCTGCTTTTAAACCTCTTGAGAGCAATGAGAAATGACAAGCACTGCAGGGTCCATAAAATACTTTTTTGTTTGCTGTTTTTTTTTTTTTAAACACCCTAAAACTTAAAATATGCTGATGAAATATTGATAAGCTTCATATTTTATTTCCCCTATTAGTGCAAAGTGTATCAGCGGCGGCTTCCTTAAGCTGTAAGCCAAACTAGAGGATTTTGAAAGCAGCATATTGAAATAGGGGTTGACAGGTCTTCGTGGTACCTCTATTTTAAAGTTTTTGAAAAAATTATTGACTAATATGGCTAACTAGCCATATCACTATCTGCTGGTTTTAAAGTATTAGGGTTCTGGAGGGGAAAAAGTTGCTTGCTTCATGTGTGCTATATTATGGTTTAAGCCATTAAGATAATTTGGTTCTGGAGCATGTCATAGCAGTAAATCTACTCTGAAGATCTAGGAACCTTAAAGCTTATCTTACCAAGTGGAACTGATTTTGTACCTGAATTTCATACCTTTTAAAAAAAGTTATTATTATAATACTATTCCAGTCTAAGGGTTTAATCTAAGATTTTGAGAATATGGCTATTCTATTCATATTTTTTGACAAAGTAAATGCTTTTCTTGCCTTAACCAAGCTATGTTTCTGCTGATAATACAAGTATATTCCATATTCCTGCTAGCTCCTGAGATTTAATTTTAATTTTTTAGTAGAAGTAAGCCAAAAATGTAGTATCAATGCACACAACACTCTTTAAACTTTTAAAAAAGGTTCAGTACTGGACAAAGCATGTTTCAAGTAGTTTAAATATAGCATTGTATTCTGCACTTTGACCCGGACAAATAAACTTTTACCTTACTGGAATGCCAGACTGCAGCCACCTGGTCTCTGCTCTCTGAGAAGAGCTTGTTCGTGTGGCTCAGACAGAGGGGTCTGAACCAAAACTGAGGGATGTAGGACTGCCAAAATATTACGTGCATCTTAAAATACGAACTCTTTCTGTGACTTACTTAAGTTAAAAGGGATATTATTGCTGACTACAAATTGTAGGTATCAAACCATTTAAAAATCTTCAAAATAACATTGGGGGTAGGGGTGGAGAGGATGCGAGGGGGATTAATATCTTTTCTTTCCTTCTCTTAAAAGAAATCTTTGTGACAATGTTTTATTTAAACCTACTAAATAGTAGATGTTTTTTGGCCAAAACTTGTTGCATCCTAGACTTCTTCAGTTGCATCTTGTAAATTAGCGGAACTTCCTTTTGACTTACCCTGTTCTGTTAAAACTCATGTTTGTCTGACTATTCTTTCTATACTTTTTCTAAATCAATTAGACGTACAGTTGCAAGTTTCTAGTACTCACAGGCAGTTGGTAGCACTGTACTGACAGTGTAGCAAAAACTGTCACACTTGTAATTCTTTCCATTGATTTGTCTTTTTGAGGAGTTGTTTGTAGGAAGAGAAAGAATTAGAATGAAGAATGTATGGAATAAATGGATAGGCTAAAAACAACAATCATAAAAAAGAAAAAAAGAAGATTGTTAGGTAATAGTAACTGGTGTGCAGCCAGTGGCTATGTTATGAAGAAGTGCAATGTATTGATAACTAGGACATCTAAATTAGACTGAGACTGCCTCCCAAAGCCTTACTTTGAACTCACATGAATCTCTTTGTGAAAATGTTATCTGTTCTGAGACTGAATCTTGAATGCTACCCTTCCTTTCGTGAACCAAAGAAACATTGAAATGAAGGTCTTTGAATTCATGTTTTAGAGACTATTCTAAATTGTGATATAAATAGTAGCTGACTTGTTTTGTCAGCTTGGGAAAGAGATCTGATCATCTTCTGCCATTGTGTTTTCTTGACTTCATTTTAGTTTTTGATGATGGTGATGAAAGGACCTTGAGACGAACTTCATTATGCTTGAAGGGAGAAAGGCACTTTGCAGAAAGTGAGGTAAGACAATGATGGATATACTTGGAAAGCTAAGTAGTACAAGCTTTTTTTTTTTTTTTAATATAATAAGAAATTGCAAATTAATTTTGTTTTCTCTTTATCCGTGTAGACACTTGACCAGCTACCACTAACCAATCCAGAGCACTTTGGAACTCCAGTTATTGGGAAGAAATCTAATAGAGGAAGGAGATCTTCTATTCCTGTGTGAGTTTTGATAGTGCTCTGTTGCTTTCCTTTCCTTTAGAGTCCTTTGCTAAAACTGTAGTAGTACCATTGAAGCTGTAATGGTCTGAAAGCTGTATCATACAATCTGCACAGGTTATGGACTTCAGTAAATCAGTTCATTCAGATGTGTTCATATCTTAGCAGTAATAGGGAATTGATGTTTTGTTTTTTTTTTCCTTGTAGTAGCCTCAAGAATGTTGATACTTTCATATACTAGGAATTCTTGTCAAGATACAAAGGACTTTTAACCTTCTTTATACTGCGCAAAGTAGGAAAAAAGATGCTTTTAAATTTTGGGGGTAGAGACAATTTCTCTTTGTTTCATATCTATACACAGTCAAACCTGATTCATGCTTCTAATTCCAACATCTGCTCTTGCAAAATGCTACTACTTGGAAAGAATTTCTACCAAGCTCCTCTAAATAACATCACTTAATATTCAAGAATATTTCAAGCAATTTCAGGTCTTAAAATTCTGTTTGTGAAGCTTTGCAGAAGAGCAAGAAAGATCTGGCTGTAAGCTGTATTTGCTCTCAAATGTTAACTTCAGTTGAAAATTTTAAAATACTGTGTGTTTTAATAATTCAGTACTGAAGATGAAAAGGAAGAAGAAAGTAGTGAAGAAGAGGATGAAGATAAAAGGCGTCTCAATGATGAATTGCTTGGCAAAGTTGTGAGTGTGACTTGTAATTCTGAAAAGTCAGACTGGTATCCAGCATTGGTAAGTGATTTAAAGCGTTGACATCTTTAATGTCATACTGCTTAATTTATTTTATTTTTACAATAATGTCATCTGACTTGTTGCATTGTTCTTATTGTGCTTTTCCTGGATAGGAAAGTTTGCAGAATTCACAACTTTGATAGCAACGTTGTGAATGCAGTCAGGCTAAACTCTGCTGCTCGTATTCTCTAAAAATCCAAATATTCTGCAGTATCTGTGAACAGTAGGAGAGTAAAGATGATCATTTGTGTATAACTTACAGTTTAATGGCTCTTAAGTCTTTCAAAGCTGCACATAAAATGATTGGTATGCAAAGATATTTTTCGTCTAAAAATAGAGTAAGTTAGGACTTGCACTCCCAGGCAGTTAAAGAGCAACTAGTTTTATGAGTTTTAAGTGCAGCAGAATTTTTATCTTTTCGTGTTTTATGATTGCCTTTTTCCGTAGACTTTCAGCTGAAGTGCTAGTCCCTTTCATGCTTAAATTTACGTGAATCGCCAGTTTCTCTAGCGTTAGAGATTGGCAGTCAAATAAAAATAGCAGTCAGTGTAGGATACAGATGTTCATTGCTAATAATAAATATATTTTGAATAAATTCAAGTGACTAGGCTTGTACTGTAAAGACAGACACTTTGCAAATTGTTTATAAGCACAAAAAATTTCATAGATATGTATCAAAAGTTGCTTTCTTTAGTAAACTTTCAGTAGACAGCTTTAGTATTCAATTTATTAGACAATGCATCTTCTGTCATCCATCAGAGATGTGTTTATTTTAAAAAAAAAGGTACTTGGTATATTAAACAGGCAGGTTTTGTTCACTGATTTTTACAGATTTCATTTACTTAACTGAATATACCATAGTCCTTTATTTTGAATCTTGATTTCCTTAGATGGAAAGGGCTTGGCTTATAGAAATCTTCCAACTTAGTTTAACATTTTATTGCCTATGTAAATCTAATATCAAAAGGTAATGAACTAATCACTGGCTAGTTGTCTTCCCTTCCCCAAGAGAACATAATGATGTAATGATAGGTGAACAGCTGACACTGATTAACCAACTATACCACGATTAAAATGTGAAATGTGGTATTGTTATAAGTGTTCTGGTTGCTGTATATCCCTTCACTAACGGCAGATTTTAACTTTACATGGTTCCAGCTAGGGATTAAGTTAGAAGCCGTGTACCTGCTGTGTAATTGCTTGCTGAGAGCCAGTAATGTCTTTCCGTGGTTTGGGGATGAATATCTGCCTCATTGGAATGAGGTGGCACAGCTTCCACTGAATCCTGGTAGATCAATCTGCGTTTCATGGTTTTTGTCCTTAGATGGTCTAGAACAGAATGGAAACGTGTTTGTGGTAATACAGATACTGCAAATGCATTTTTATCACATTTTTAGACTTCTGGAGGTGATACTGCTGTGAAATAATGAAATCTGTACTGGTTTACATTATTCACACCTAAAAAAAATGCTACTTAGCTCTCAGTTTGAGTGCTTAAGATCAGACGTTGGTATAAAATAAGTGGGTTTGTGACTTTCCATTTTAAATAGATGCTTTAAACAGTTTTTGTATGAACAGGAGAAAAAAGCTCAGTGCATGAACAGGATTCCGTGATGTCACCCCTGTAGAGTACTTCTTGAGTTTACAAGTGAAATAGTAAACTTTTCTAGCTTGTACATGACAAGTAGAGTAAATAAATAGTTTGAGATAAACTGCTTCTTGAAATTTGTTATTGTTGGCTTTAGTAATGCATATTGAAGTATGTTTCTTTTCTCAGAACTGAAAACTATGGTAGAAGAAACAGGAAAACAGCTATTTTCCTGCTGTCATTCCTTTCAAGATAAGCTTTTTTTTTTTTTTTTGCGCTTAAAAAAAGTGTTTTATTTGAAACTTCAGGTTGTATCTCCCAGCTGTAATGATGACGTCACTGTGAAAAAGGACCAGTGTTTAGTTCGATCCTTTGCAGATTCCAAATTGTAAGTAATAGCTAACTTTTATTAGACTTATAAATTTTTCATTTTTTTTTCCATAAGACATTCCTTTTGAAGATGTTAACATTTTTTCCAAAATTTCCAAAAGGTTGCAATTTGGTATGTCTTTGCTTTTAGACTGTTGCTGTTTCTTAGTGAAAAGTGTGAGCAAATGGCTTACCACTGAAGGGCTAGAAATACTGCATGTTTTGAGAAACATACCTGGTTAACGACTGATTTCAATTTAAGAGAATTGAAGTGCTTTTTTTTTTGTTAACCCTTGTCATTCAAATGACTACATTTCCAACTAATTTCTTTTTCTGTGTCGCCCATCTTGCTCTTTACGTTCTGCCTATATTACAGATTGGTACAGTTTTGTTGTCTTTGAAGTCAACAAATTCAAAAAAAAAACAGATGTTAACCTTAAGTACTTCCCGTTCTATAAAGTGTTTGTAAAGTGTGTGCTTTGGTTCTAACAATTACCCTGAAAGTCTGTTACAACGTTACAGGCCCCTGTTGCAGTAGTTTCAATGTCTGATTGTCCCATTACCTTGAGTGCCCAGGTGCACATTGCTATTTAAATGGCAAAATTCAAAAAGTGTTTAATCTACTTTCTGGTATTATTTATTTTTTTTTAAAGAAGTGAATGTGAAGTAACTGTTTAATTAAAATGTTACAGAATCTGAACCAAGAGTTCTGGAAAAAGAAAGAAAGGTCCTTTTAATCTTACCTTTCCCGTTCCCTCTCCATCCACCCCCCCACCCTCCAAAAAAAGGGTGGGTGGAAGGAGGAGAGAGAGAAAGAGAGAGACGTGTGTTACTTAAGGAATAACGTATTCAAAAGAATATCAAATCTGTTTTTCATGCTGTTTCCCCTTATTTGTCATCATCTTTCTAAAGCGTTTTTAATGCATCTGTCTCAACATACTGTAACTAACATCCTTGGTGAAGGCCACCTGTCATCCCTCTTTCTCTCTCTTTCAAAGTGAACAAGTTTTGATTTTTAATAGTCTTGATGTTGACTAGCATGTGAGTTTTTGGTTAGTGAAGCATGTTTCAGGTGGCTGAAGGCTTTATTCAATCTGGCCTCTTAATGTAGACTTCTATCATCAGCCTTCTAGATTCGTATGGTTCCTTAAATGCCAAACGTAGAGTGTTATTGGAAAAACATGCAGCCTTGCTCTGTTTTACTCTTTTTTTCCCATAGTATTATGGCTTTAGCTTCAGAAAATGGCGGCCTCCAATTCCTGAGGTTTTACTCCAGTTTTTCTGAATATAATGAAAGAAGAAAAAAAAAAATCTTATTAATTATAACTCACTTGTAAGGCTTTCCTTGCAGGTTGGTTAGCATTTCTATTGTAGTAATTCAGTAACTGAATATTTATTATAACTTTAGAACAGAGCAGCTTCCATATATTTTGGTATGAAAGCACTTCTGTAATTTAAAAATAAACATCAACCATGTATCAGTGCATATACGTGAGTTTGGCTTCACTGTTCTTTTGTGCTACTAGAAACGCATTTTGAAAATTGAGGGTTTGTTTCTTTTTAATTCAGTTGCTATTTTGGGTAGCAACTGTTGAATGGTGTATTTTAAATTTGGAAAGTGTTTTCAGCCTGTGTCGGGTATTTTAACTTCTCAAATTTGTGCTAATTTTTTTTTCTTTAGATACAGAAACTTTACAAACTTTTCTTAATTATAAGAGTTCTTTTGGTGTCTGAATTTCAGAGGAATGTTGGAAACTATCCTGGTTTTGAATCTCATATTTTGGCTTATAACGACAAATGCCGTACGCATTTAGTTGCTAGCAAGGAGCTTGAAAGCGAATAATAAATTTTAAGAATTTTTAGAAATTGCTGTTTTTCTAAGTCAAACACTTGCTTTACTGTGTTATGAAAATAACAGAACCTTCTTCTTTTTTCAGTTACTCAGTAGCAAGAAAAGAGATCAAAGAACTAGATGCTCTAAACTTACCAAAATCCGAGTCCTCCCCTAAAAAAGGTAAATTAGAATAAATTCTAGACTAAAAAAAATCTCATACAATAGTAATTTACCTTTTGCAAATTAGTAACCGCATGTTGTTTTGAGATGAATGCTTTTGGATATTTCGTAAACAATTTTAAATGTGACAAATTAGAGAAACTGTGGATACAGCTGCCTTATTAATAGAGCAACTGGTGAAAGTATTCTTCACTTGATTTGACTTTCTTCTTTTGTTTTGCTGTAAATTCATGCAAATTGAAGAGAATATTGTGAAGGTACAGCATTTGGAATGCCGTTAAACAATGGAATATTTTTTACCTCTCCTAAAACCAGTTTTGTGCTATCGGTCAAAGCACTTTCTCTTTATGTGAAAAATACCCAGGCATCAAGGTGTAAACTTTATTAGAATAGCCTCTGTGAATAGCCTGTGATTAATGTTTAAGAGAATAATTATAGAGGTTGATTTTTCTGAATGCTTGGGTGATGTGACTACAATATTCATGTTTTCAGTGAGCTTGTAAAAGACCAGATTCTCACCTTTAATATACATCATTCTTAAAATTTTAGTGCTGTTCATCCCAGTCGCACCTCAAAATGTAACATTTTTTTAATACGTTTTAAGTTTTTTTCCTTTTAAAAAAAAAAAAGAAAAAGAAAAACTTCCACCAACAGTTCCTCCATTTTGGGTCAAGGCGTGGAACAGCTCCTTTACAAGGAAGGATTTAACATAATTCAAGTGAGACAGTTTGAGGTGGTTTTGATTAAGATTTCCCATATATCTTACTATTTCAGAGTACAGGAACTTCAGTACAGCCAAAAGTATAAGGTAAATTGAAGACAGGGTTGTGTTGTTTTTTTTTTTAATGCAGAACGCAGTTGGCTGTGAGGGCCATTGAGGAATGAAATGTAAAAATGGTTTCAGGAAGAGTGCAGACAAATTTGTGAAGGCTACTCTACCAGCAGCTGTTAAATAGGCTGTTAAATATTTTCTTCTCCAGCAATATTGTGAACGGTTCAATGCAGTATGTCGCTCTTTTGGATGCTCTTCTGATTCTTCTTCGTTACAGAATTTGGGGTATTCCCATTGTACAAGTTTGACCTCTCCCCATATAATCACTTCCTTATCATTATTTTTTCTCAAACAAAATAGCTGTATATCTAAATTTTATGACATGAATAACTTTTGAAAACAACAAAGAAATTTATGGTGCTTTAGCTGTGATTTTTGTTTGTTTTATTCATAGCTTTATTCAAGTTTTTGTCACTTTGATACAGAAAGAGAACAGCTTCACGGTTGCACAGAACATATGTGAATAAGTATAGGTGATTGTCTTTGCTGTGTAAATAAACAGGTGTAAATCTTACTAGTGTTCATGAGGACATATGCCTTGAAATTACGGATGGATGTTCTCGATCTAAGCTCCTTGACTTACTGGTACTTGATTTTTAAAATTTGACTGTCTTGAAATATAAAGCACGTAGACTGATTGTTTAAAACTAAAGTACGTACTTTATCATTTAAGTGAACATTGAAATGTACAAGAACATGAAATTTTAAAATGCCTTGTGATTATAAATACTTTGGATGAGGTAAAAACAGGGCCCTTTCTTGTGTAGGGCTACAGGAAGCAAGCACGTTTCTCAACACGAAGAGTGTTCCTCGGAACTGGAAAATGGACATAAGTGAAATTATGGAATCCTCTAGCAGCGATGAAGAAGGAGCTGCAGCAGAAACTGATGAGGAAGAAATAAAAAGAGAAGAGAAAAATGAAGAAGTAATGGTAAGTCATGGACAATTTCAGTCATTCCTCAAAGATTATAATGTGTATGTCCAACATTTTACCCTCAGACTTACTCACTTCAACATGTTTTTAGAGCTATTCATCTTCCCTTTGCTCCCATCCTCTTTGTTGGTACTTGTGAACAGTGGCAGATTTCCTGCTATTATCTGCTAGATAAAGAAGTATGTAAAGAAATAAAAAATTCAAGGCGGAGAAGGGTGATAGAAAGAATCTGGGTGAAAGAGAAACATGAACAAGAAATTGATGCCAAGCCAAACAGCAGTGATCTTACTGTTAAAGTAGCTCTGTAGTTTTTTTTGTCTGTAGTACATATGTAGTTTACATAAAAAGTAGCTTGTTTCTGAAAATTAGTTTGATAAAAGGTCGAATTAAACTAATGAAGCAAAAATACAAGCTTGACAAAGAGTGAGGTAGTGCCTAATGGCTGTTAAAGCTATTTGCTTTCTAAGACACTGAAAGCAGTGCAGTACTTACCTTTGTAAGTGAGTCAGAGTGGGTTTTCCTCTGAACATTGCAGGTTATATTACAGGTTAGGAATGGTACGAAGTGGATGAATGTTCTGGTTAATGTTCAATTGAAACTTACGGTAAAGTGTTTTTCTGTGTTGGAATATTTTGAGTTGTTCCTTTCTCGTGAAGGTTTCATGTCAACAAAATGTATTTGCATATTTTCCTTTTATTTCTGCTACCTGTTTCTAACCTTGATGTTAAATTTAGAAATAAAGAGGGGGGTGGCAGTGGGCAGGGCATCCTCGGTTGCGTTTGGGTGCGTTTTTTCGTTTCTTTTTTGTAATTTTCACAATGCGCTTGGCAACATTTGGTCCTTTTCTCTAGAAAAACACGGCGAAGTTTGTCTTCTGAGGAAGGTCAAATATCGTTTCCCTTTCACTTCCCCTGTAGTATGCGGTTTGTCACAGCGAAAACAGAATGGCTGTTCATACTTGGAGGCTGCCTACAGTGTTGCCTCAGCAACACTCTGTTGGTTTCCAGTGAGCATGCTCGCCCGGAGAGGGAAGATTTAGCCGAGGCTTGGCCGCCTGCCAGGGGAGGCTTGCCAGATGCTTTGAAATGGGCTGTCTCTTTCTTTTTTTTTCTTTTCTTTTTTTTTTTTTTTTCCTTTCATGTAATGTCTGATTTTTTTATATGGAAGAGAATGTAAGTAATGCCGTGTAACTGCGGATGCCGTGCAGTGCGAGAGAAAGCAAGCAAATATTTGGAAGGCAGGCTGAAATTATGTCCAGGCACTGGGCAGATTAGATAGAAAGGAAATAAAAGCATTTTTACGTTTGAAAGAATGCAGCTCATAGGTAAGGACGCTGTGTTTTAATCGGTGATGTTAACGTTTTCGTTGAGAATGGGGGTTTGAGGTAGATTTTATAGCTTTCTGATCTGTGAACTGTCTGGTGGAGCATGCAACCAGGGTAGATCTTTCCAAAAAAGACAATAAGAATCTATTTTGGTGTTAATTTTATGCCTTAATAACAGTGTTCTGCAAAATGGAGTGGATGTCTGTATGAAAATACTGGTCTGGTTAGATAAATGTAAGGCTAAATGTGTGCAGAATATAAAAAACCTTTGGGTTTTTTCCTCTGTTTGCAGAGAAAAGGACTGAATAGGCCACATTTTGCAGGGTGTGAACTGTTGCAGTCTGTGCTGGTCTGTTTGTATTAACGTTGGCTAAAATTGCAGAATATCGGGCACTAAAAATCAGGGATTGCTATACTGGTTTTCTACTATTCGTTTTTAAAATCATTTTTCATGGCTATTGCATAAAAGTGCTGTGTGCTTCAAACAAAGAAGGGGGAGGGGGAGCTTGGTGGCTTTTTTTTTTTTTTTAAAAAAAAAAAAGGGTATTCCTTTAAAAGAAATTGGGATATTTTTAAGGAATAATCTAAACGGAGAGTAGTGAAGCAAAGGATTCCAGACAGGTAGGTGTGCTGATAGGAAAAGCTGTGGAATCCATTAATTCCAGGTGGCAGGCAGAGATATAAAAATAAGGTGAGCATCTTCATGCTGAAGCTATGTAGCAGGGGATAGATATTAATCTTTATAGATTGTCAGAGCAGAACTGTCATTCTGGCCCATTCAATCAAATTCCTGATTCAACTGTTACCATACATAATCTTATTTTAACTGCGGGCCAAGGTAAATACTACAGTTAGAGAGCATTTAGAGAATGTCATAATTTCTTTTTTTTCTTTTCCCCTAGAAGGGCAGTAATACTGGTTGCAAAGACAATCAATGAATGATATTGCCTTGCCTGTATTTCACTGCAAATGCTGAATTACTCCAATTTTCCATTTACCTTTTGTAAAGTTTCTCCTTTATTATCAAGGTCAAAACAGCTTCTGTCCATCCGCTGCCAGAATACTCTCAACAGACCTTTTGTTTTAGCACTGCAAGGTGCTATGTAGCTGGAGATGTGACGGAGAGATTTCCAAAATGATCTTTTTTCCTCCACGCCCTGTGCTCCCACCGGCTGAAATGCACAGCAGCTTTGCTGTCAAGGCTTGGCCTGCTGCTGACCAGCCATGATAGGCCTTCGTCACATCAATCAAACGGACCCAGGCCTACTTAATATATAATGAGAGCATAAAGTCACTCAGAAGAGCCTAATTGTAAGAGTGGAAGGGATCCTGTTTTTCTGGAGTAGAATCTTTTATAATGATAATGGAGCAGAGACCTGCTGTAGCTGGTGATAATAGATCCTACTATTTTTCCAGTAGCTGGGTTAAAATCTGTAACTTTGTTTTGACAGAGACTGTCTTTCTAATTATGCTGCCTTCCACGGAATATGCAGAGTATGGTAGAATTAGCACAATTAGAACTATTATTTTCAGGGTTTACGTGGTTGTTCTGTGATGTCTTTCATATTCTGAGGAATGGGAACAATATGGTGGTGGTGGTGACATGCCAGTCCTCGTTGCTGGTAACTGACTTGGGTGGCCCAGAGTTGACTGTGACGAAGGAAAACGTGGAAATTGCTTGTCATTGGCTTTAACAAGGGCTGGATTGCATTGAGTTGCTCAGCATGTTCAAATGGCTGGATTTTTGGCAATAATTGCAACATGTGATGCAATTCAGGATTGCTTTTGATTCACAATGTGAGGTTTGAGTAACAGAACAGATGTTGCTTTTGTCACAGAAGATGAAAAATGAGGCGGTACCGTAGAAAAAATTCTTTAACAAATGAAAGTTTTTTTAAAAAAACACTCTATTGGGTTGACTCCAGATAAGAATCTGGTTATCTCTTGGTTTTTCTCCAATTTTCAACATGGCAGAATAAGGGGGATGGCTGTGTTTTCAGGGGACATTCGGCAGTCAAAGAATAAACTGCATTTAGAAGGAAAGAAAAAAACTGAATTCCAGTATCTCCACATGGAAACAGAAGCTTTTGGAGTATTACCTGATTTTATCATAAATCATATATATTACTGTATTTGTTTCTACTTAAGCTGTTCTGTCAGGGAAGAAATTACACCTATTTGTTTCTCAGGATTAAGTAATTAAATACCAGCTAGGCGTTTTTACAAGGGCATATATAGGCAACATTTGGTCCTCTCAGCCTCCTGTTGTAGGCCTTTCTGTTTCTGAAGGAATCAAGATTTCAACCTACAGCTATTTGAAATATATTTTCAGTACTAGTTCTTAATAGCCATATTTACATAAGATCAGAATGAAAGTAAGGAATTTGTTCTTTAGAGTTTGAATTTTGCAAATTTCGAAACTGTGTCTCATAACATCACGAGCTGGAAGAGGGGATTTCTGTCTTACTTGTAGAATTGGTCATAATACCATCTTTGAAAGACTCTTCCAACTTGCCGCTTTAGTAGTTTTTTCTTCTTTCACTTTATCCCCTCCTAATGGAACATCCCTAACATGGTCAGAAAAAAAAAATAGCTGGTCAGAAAAAAAATCTAGCTAGTTTTATCTCCATGCTTCTCTTGCCATTGAAAAAAAGAGTTGTAGCACCTCCGTGTGTGTGCTTAGGGGAATTTTCTTTCATTCTTCATTTTGACTGTCACCAGACGTCAGACGTGTAGTAGCTTTAATAGTGTGCATTAACTTAAAGTTTTAGGGTGCTTCTATTACAACAGCTGTCAGAATTGCTTTACATTTTTGAGCAGGGGAAATGCCAGAAGAAATCCCAATGTAGCCATTCTGCAAATAAGCAAGGATTTGGGTTCTCACGATAATCATTGTCATACATTTCATTAGCACTAAGTTTGTAAAAGAAGGAGGAGTGTATGATATCCATGGTGTGTTTTAGGAGTCTTGAGAATCCTCCAAATGACCAGTGGCGGTCACCTGTTAGTTAAAATACTTGCATTTCACTTCTAAGTAGTTCTTGTTTCCCACGTAGTCTTTTCTCTTAGGTGTCTTTGAGAGACCAGATAACACCTAACCTGACCTGTGCGTTTCTGCTGCAACCTATGTGTATGTAAGAAAATACCGAAAAAGCCAACTCTGCATACAGAAATACTCTAACTTCAAAGTTAACAAAGTCTGGCCTTTGGAAAGAAGTGGTCCAGGTATTTTAAAAAAAAAAAATAATAATAATAATAAACAGGCGTGTGTGTAGGAGTTTGGCTACTGTGAAGCACGGCCTGCGTTATACCACGAGCAAATGTTCTTAAAAAAGAATTTCTTGCTCCCAATGCCATGCTAACAGCCATTCTCAGAATATTCTCCGAAGATAAGCGAAGAGGTTACCAACTGAGGTGCAGCTCTTGGGAGAGCCGCTGCTGAGGATGGTTGGATTCTTATTGATAGAAATGAACGTTTTAAGACTTCCCTCGTCTTCACATGGTATACAGCTGTTAGCTTGTTGCAGTCAGTTTAATTCTTTTCATTTCCTTAATTAGCATTCAAACTCAGTATCAGAAAGCAAATACGCGAGTGACAAAAACATAATTAAATACTCCAAAGCAACAGAATTATGCTAATTCTGACACCTCATCTTGGTGGTGTATTCTTCTAAACTCCAGATCCTGCACACATCATTCTTCCTCCTCTATTGCATTTCTTTCACACGAGTTCATGTCATTGTCAGCCATTAATAACATAAAAGAAAGATCTGTCCCTGGTACCTCGGCTGAATGGTGATCGAGTATATCATGTAGGTAGGGATTTAGTAATTGTTTTGTAAAACAAGCTGCTGCTTCCTTTCTGCTCCCACTCAGCTACACAGGTTAGCATCCACGGAAGCTTTAGCAGCTTCCTGGAGAGTAAAATGATGAGTCAGGGTAACAGAGCTGTATTCTTTTCTAAAATCACGCTAAAGATAGAGGGAAAGCTCCAGGTAAATAAAGGGGCTTGAAAGCAAATGAAGCAAAGCCAATTACAAGTTTTCTGCAAGTTCAGTGGGTTTTATGTTGTGCTTATTTTGCTAACAAGAACCACCAAATACTTCCACGAGATACTTACAAGTGCTGCTAGTAGTAGTTGGAAGGTCATACGAAATGGGAAATCCATTACAGAGATCCTGTTTTTATTGGTGCTCTCATTTTTCAGTGTTTACAGTATCCTCTAACTGATATGATCTGCTAGTTAGAAAGGAGGAACAACATCTCAAGCACCCTAAATGATTTTTTTAAAATTATTACTGAAAAAGGACCTTCAGCTTTTTTTTAATGAAATGTGCCTTGCCGTGAAACAATTTTTTTCACGTTGCATTTAGTTACGGTTATTGGATGAACAACAAAAAGGTCTCACGTTTGAACTCCTGCCACTTGAAAATTTCCTACTGTTTTGCCTCTCACTTGAGCTTACTTTGGGTAGCGTCTCCCTTTTTTGCGGTATCTATGTAGGGAAAAAAATCAAATGGAGAGTCAGAATGCTCTTAAGAAAACTAATTTTGAAGAATTGTCACTATGAACTTACTTATGCCCAACCTAAAACGTGTATAAGTGCCTGGATACAGAAGTGAGGTTTGGAGGGGAGCAGTGTTGCCCCAGTGCTTGCTGGAAAACACATTTGGGGAATTGTAGCTCTCCAGACCCTCACTGATGGTGGTGGCAGGTTGTGGCACCACTGTTTCTCAGGGGGTTTCTTCACTTCAGGTGCAGCTTTAGGGAATGCTGATTCACCATCTAGGATGATGGCTTGTATAGTTAAAGTAAAGAACATCAGACGCTCCTGGGAGGTCCTTTGTCCAGTTACAAATAGGAAACAGATAACCTTGATGAAAAAAATTATCACTTAAAAAAAATCCACGTGTCTCAATGTTGCAATAATAATATATGTGAAGGGTTGATCTCTAGTGAGTTTCTCATCTTTCTTTTTTTCTTAAATATAAAAGTTTGGTCACTAGGAAAAAAAAAAATGTCTATGATTTACTCCTCTGGGGATAGCATTCAGGTCATATTCAAGTCACCTCTCAGAAGGAGTCGGTGTCTTCCCTGGCATGGGCACCAGGCACAAGTCAGACTCTTCCTGTCGAGGGGTGCCAGCCTCGCTCATGCTGTAACCAGAGAGAAGGAGGCACAGCAAGGCAGGATGTCTCACATAGGTGAATGAATATTGCAGGCAGGCTTTCTGTCCTGGTTCTGTAAGAATGTGAAAGCTTTTCATCTTTCCTTTTTGTTCTTCTTCAGGTGAAAATCCGTGGTGTCAGTGAAATGGTTAACGTTCTGTCTGCAAGAATGCTATTCCTAACCTCCATTTCTGCTGTTCTGACCTACAGCTCTGGTTTGGCATTATGCCCACGTAAAAGAAGTGGTTTGAGTTCAAGTATTCAGAAATATTTCTGAATGTTTACTGTTATTTAGATAGATTGAGTTAGTATAGTGTGAGTCGTATTGCCTTCAATCAGTAAACATTACAGTAGCTGTTAGAAATTTCTCGATCGTGAAGTTGGTTCACAGTCTAGATTGTTAAGAGGAAAAAAAAAGCTGTGGTTTCTATAGCAATAATTCATTGCTTAACCTGGAGGAACATAATAATTCTTGAGATAACTGTTTCTCTTTATGGAACCCCTATAATACACAGCATGAGTAAATGGTAGATGATACTGTACAATGTTCTGGTTCTTCATTTAATTTCCTCAAAATATTTCATAAGAAAAAATGGGAAAATAAGAAACAGATACCGTCTCTGCCTGACTACAGGTGATCCCTGTTGGGCTTTGAAGCTTAGAATTCGCTGAAGCAGAGAGGGCTGAAATTCATGATGCTTGGCAGATTGCTTTCTGGTTAACAAGGCAGGAGCATATACGTTTACATTTCACTGCGTATCTTCCTGCCTCGAAGCTTCAAGTTTATAGAATGCAGAGAAGGCTGAAACTGTAGTTACTGTTCTGGTTTCCTTCTGGAACTGCGTGTGACTTTGCTGTTATTTTTAATAATGTAATGGTAAGATTTTTGACACGTACTGTATGTCTTTCCTTTCAGACAGCTGCAGTCTTCCCTGAGCAAACTGCCTTACCAGCAATCCCCGTGATTGCCAGGCTGGCAGGAAGAATGTGGCATGCGTAAAGTGTTGCAGGGAAAAGATTTTTTTGGTCTCTGCTAGAATCTCAGAATGCTATTAAATTCATGTAGATACGTGGAAATTATTTCCTCTTGCCCCCTGTCTTCCCCCCTTCCCTTCCTTCACCAAATTTACTTTATTTTCACAATTTTCAGCTGCAAAGAATAAAATCTTTATTACACAGTTTAGGTTACTTCCCATAAAGGTCCTAAGAGTTTCTTTCCCTCTTTGAGGATTTAAGTTTTAAAGACAAAATTCAGGAGTTTATAATACTAAATTACAGAAGATACATGATCAGGGAATTGTGGAAGTGACTGTAAACGTGTTTCCAAATATGAGCTTGAAAAAAAAAAAGCTAGCATTCCTGTGAACTGCTCCAGTCATGTAAATAAAAGAGATCTTTTCTGTATTTGTATCAGATATTAGGTATATTTTCATTCTGATGATCACATTTGCGCTCTTTCTGTCATGGATTGAGGTTTTCTCTGACCTGCACTTCCTTTTTCTCCTCTTGAGGTACCCACTTCAGTCTCCAGGGGAGATTTTGTCTTCTGGATATTTCACCATTACATGGGTGTAGGGCCAAGTGCAAAGTGGTTTTGATTTAGTTCTTGCCATTATGCTTTTATACAAAGAAATTGTTACTTTGCGTGCTTTGTTTTCATTATGACTGCATTTGTTTTCACAGCCTGAGGAAGAGCTTGATCCTGAAGAGAGGGACAACTTCCTCCAACAGCTTTATAAGTTTATGGAAGACAGAGGTAATAGCAAATTAATTATTTAAAACAAACAAACAAAAAACTTTAGTCCACTTTTTCTAATAGCTTTAAAATATCTTGAAATGTAATGGATGTTAGGAGCATATTCTCACATCAGTGAACCAACGGTAAGAGCTAGTCTGGTCAAGGAAAAACACTTCTCCCCATTTTCACATGTGGCAGATCTACTTCAAATACTTTGAAGCACAGTGCACAAAGGAAACGTAAATCCTCCCTGAGGTGTTCTGGTTTTGTTTTGCTTTTACAAAACCTTTTTTGTGTTAACAGTCGCTGTTAAATAAGCTCTTGGTTGATTTCTTGTTGTGACAGCCACGGCTGGGAACTCTGCTGCTGTTAATCTCAGGCTGGAACCTGAGGCAGCTATTCACGGATGATGAAATTCAACCAGCAGATAATAGGAGATGTGCCATCTTCAGCTCCTTGCAGAACACTCTTAATCATGATCCTCACCTGAAGAAACAAAATCCTGCTTTGTCCAGTAGCTAGAACAAGAAAACAGTGTATTTTAACTGCTTTTCTTTACAGAATTAGGTGAGACTGTTATAAATTGGAACAGGTAAAGTCGTGGGGTAAGACATCCATTGGTAGTACACATGCCGTGTAGAGAGAGCAGGATGTACCTCCTGACTTGGGAGAGCTGTTACATAAACTGTTCCTATCTGAAGTTGTGATGAGAGTGACACTACAATGGAATGCATATAGTGTCAGAATGTTTCTCCTTTATTTCCTTTTAAAGTACAACATTTTCTTGCGTTTTAAAGTGAAAATAAAAAATCAGGTTAGCTTTGTTGAAGAGGCTCTGCATCCCTATGGATGAAGTCTGTTCTCGACCACTCAATAATAAAAGAAGAGTTCCAGGTCTGTTCAATATTGCCAGGTGCTTATCATAGATTATGTATTATGGTGGAATATACTGCAGTACTAGTGTAGAACCAGTGTTTTTAGAGAGAACCTGTTATTCTTCCAAGACAGGTTATTTCAGGAAAAATTAAAAAAAAAAACCTATGTTGGTGGTGTAAAATCCAAATTTCTAGTAGACTGATTCTTCCCCCTTTTCTGTTTTCTTCGTTCCCTGGTCCCTTTCTTAAACACTCATACCAAACCTACTAAAAACCATGTAGAGAGATGACGTCAGTGATCTGTAGAGGAGAAGGAAGAAAGTGTTTGTGCACTGAATTTGAAGTCCCAGTCTAGAAAGTGTTCTTTAAGCTAGCAGTACCTCGAGTACTGTGTTCAGTTTTGGGCCCCTCGCTACAAGAAGGACATGGAGGTGCTTGAGCGGGTCCAAAGAAGGGCGACGAAGCTGGTGAGGGGCCTGGAGAACAAGTCCTACGAGGAGCGGCTGAAGGAGCTGGGCTTATTCAGCCTGGAGAAGAGGAGGCTCAGGGGCGACCTTATCGCTCTCTACAGATACCTTAAAGGAGGCTGTAGAGAGGTGGGGGTTGGCCTGTTCTCCCACGTGCCTGGTGACAGGACGAGGGGGAATGGGCTAAAGTTGCGCCAGGGGAGTTTTAGGTCAGATGTTAGGAAGAGCTTCTTTACTGAAAGGGTTGTGAGGCATTGGAACAGGCTGCCCAGGGAGGTGGTGGAGTCACCATCCCTGGAAGTCTTCAAAAGACGTTTAGATGTAGAGCTTAGGGATATGGTTTAGTGGGGACTGTTAGTGTTAGGTTAGAGGTTGGACTCGATGATCTTGAGGTCTCTTCCAACCTAGAAATTCTGTGATTCTGTGATGTGGATTGAGCAATATGCATGTCTTCTTCAGGACTGGGTCTTTCTCCCTGCCCATCTACCTTTTTTCCCCCCTTCTCTTATAGCAACATTTGTTCCCACCAGATTTGTTCTACATTCTCTTCTCTCACTAAGAATATTTTGATTCATATAATCATGTCAGTATTCCCAAATGAAGTTATTTTCAAGATTCCAAATACAATTTGGAATCTCCCAGCATGAAGATGAAGGAAGGTGACAGGCAGCAGGGAAGACGTTTGATATTCCTCCATGCTGGGAGGAATACTATCTACATAGGCAGCTGCTTTCCCCAGTCACTTGGTTTCTCCTTTTGAAATTATTATTCTTTATATAATTCCCACTCATCTGAGTCAAATTCTTCTGTTGTTTTTTTTTTTTCAGAATTGTCCCAGATATTCATGTCCTGTTAGGACCGTGCTGTTTCACATTCTGCCTGTGCATCTTTTCATAGTTAGCATTTCTGCCGCTTTCCCATTCCTTTCAGACCAGTGTTTTGAGTTACTGTCTTCACAAATCGCTATGTTCCAGCATTTACCAGGCATTCTGCAGAGCTTGCTGCAATTCTGGCTGCCCCCACCCTCAAGAGAGGAACAGTGGGATGCAGCCAGTTGGATAGGGATTATTGCACAAAACTGGAAGGGAGATCAAGAAATCATAGTTATCAAGCAGCTGGTGGCAGTATGCTAATAAACCACCCAGAAATATGTGATGTATCCAGAAGAGGGGTTGGAAACTACTGAACTGCAACATATAGAGAACTATTAGAACTGTTAAATAGAGATGTTAAAATGTAGAAAGCTGTCAAGTGTGAAGAGCGTGTATCCAGGTAATCAAGTGGGTGCTATAGGAATGGAAAAAGCAGTTTTCTGTTCTGTGTGATAACATTTTATTTCTATCTTTGTTTTATTTAGGTACTCCTATCAACAAACCACCTGTTCTGGGCTACAAGGACCTTAATCTCTTCAAACTTTTTAGACTGGTATATCAGCAGGGTGGGTGTGACAATGTAAGTGTCGGATGTTTCCTAAACTAAACATGTCTCATCGCTCTTAAAGGTTGTGAACTGTGTCTGTGTTAAGTGTCATTCCTTAATGTTCTTGGTAAACAAAACCTGAAAACTTACCTTTTTTCTTTCTTCTTTTTCCCCCACCAAAGATTGAGAGTGGTGCTGTATGGAAGCAAATTTATATGGACCTTGGCATTCCTATTTTGAACTCTGCTGCTTCCTACAATGTAAAAACTGCTTATAGAAAGTAAGTTCTCCTATTGTATAATGGTGAAAATATTCTTAGTTGTTTTTTTTAATAACTTGTACAATATTAAAGCAATTTTTGATAGCTTAATGAAACAGTAGTTGACATTCTTCAGTTAATGAGGAGTTTTGAGCATTTTTCAGTGCCAACAATGGAGAAAAGGAGTGGTCAGGACTGGCTAAGTTCTTGTTGCTGTAATACAGTAGAATCCTGCTCGTTTCCTTATCAAGAAGCATTTATTTTCAGCAGGTGATGCTACCATTTCAGAATATAACAGTCAGTTATAGAGGAGCAAAAAGGTTTTGGCAAATTCAGCTTTGCAATTTGTGGTTATTGATCTCAGTCGCGTGCTCTTTGAAGCCTGTCGATGCTGCATGCTGTGAGCAGAATTTTATACCAGTTTCTTTATCTTCCTCACAAATGTTGGTAGAGGAAGATGTGTTTCAGGCAGCATGTTTAAATGTCATCTTTGTGTGGCGTCTGTAGCGTAATAGCTTTAGAGCATAACCGATGTACATTGCTATGGTGATATGACAGGATTGAGTAGCAAAATTACTACTGTGATTGAAAATGCATAACACTTCTTATTCTGACCCCTGGTTTTCAGTGAGGTTATAACTGTTGAAGTGGAAACCTTTTAGGAATTAGATTTTTCAGTCTCGTTTTCTAAATAAAGATTATTTTAATTATTTATTCTCCTGAAAGTTTGAGCAAGAAACGATGGGGCTTTTTGAGTAAAAGGGACAAATGAGGTTCTCTTGACTCGAACCTAAGGAAATTTGGCTGATGGAATAGGGATGGCTAATGACTCAACTCATGTTAATGTTGATGAAGATGAAAATGATCAGACTATCTTCAGTGGGAGTTGAACCGGGCACATGTTTAAGGTCTGTATTTTACAGAGAAGAGTATGTATGATAAAAAGGTAAATATGTGCAAGATTGCTATTACAGTGGAGGTAATTATGTTGTACGGACACATGATGGTGTGTTGTGATTTACATGTTTATTCTTTGAGGGATAAGCTAGTTCATACTTCTCTCACCTGTAACTGGATTAGATGTGTACACAGGCAGTTAGCAGAGGACAAGCTGATGCATGACAATTTGTTACCATGTGGTAACTTGTTTGTATGCCCCTATTATAATACTGGGCTGATCTTAGCTGTCAGTGTATGTTTGCAAAACAGTGTACATATTCGTAAGCTTTACTGTCATGAGTTCTTGATTGGACAGAGATGAAGTTAAATGTGTGAGAAGCACCTGTGTGTACATGCAGAGTTTTCTTTTTCCCTGCTTGACTTGTGTGAAGAGCTGTTTTATTTCAAAACGTCCTCTGTTTTTTTTTTCCTGAAGTTACTACTCCTCCTGCTCTTCCATACAAGCAGAAAAATAGTGATTTTTGCACTTTGATGAATTAAAAAACACGAGGTGAAACATATAAATGAAACTTTATTTCTACCCATAGGTATCTTTATGGTTTTGAAGAGTACTGCCGTTCGGCAAACATTCAGTTCAGGACCATCCATCACAATGAACCAAAAGTGGTAGAAGACATACAGAAACACGAGGAACCAATGGAGGAAAGTGTGAAAGAGGAGCAAAAAATGCCTCCAACAGAAGTGAAAAAGGAAGCAGAAGAAAATTATTCCAGCAGTGAGAGTGAAAAA
The DNA here is from genome assembly GCF_011077185.1 of Oxyura jamaicensis. NCBI lineage: Eukaryota > Metazoa > Chordata > Aves > Anseriformes > Anatidae > Oxyura > Oxyura jamaicensis. The sequence continues at coordinate 49,556,824 of NC_048897.1, read as the reverse complement.
GAAGAAATAGAACTGAGATCCCCAAGGGTAAGTAGTTCGAACTGATTTCTATTTAGTACTTAACAAAACCCCTTTGTATACCGAACAGTTTACATAATGAGTTTTCCCTTGTGGAGCAACTGTACATTTGAGTTAATGTGCTTGTATGAGCATAGGACAGCGTTTGGTGAACGAAGAGTTGGTGTTCAGTTGTTAATTACATTCTACCTGTGAATAGAATCGGTTTTCATTATTTCTTTGTGTTCTAAACCATCCATGGGATTTGCTAAGGCTGTGGTGATGTCAGTCAGGTTTCTATTCAGGAATAGTTTGAGAGCTACTGAGAGCTGTGTATCATCAGAACAGAGAAACCCAGCAGGACAATCCTGGTGGTGGGTGGGAATTTCCACAGGCACATGGAATTCAGAGCTGTGCATCAAGAAGCAAGGATATCAAGGGACTGCTACAGCCTAAAGAATCAAAGGAAGTCCCATTTGTTTGAGTTGATTTTTATCACAATCTCTCTCTTAATAGAAGAAAACAAGCTATTTTACAGTATAGAGACAACAGAGAAGAGGGAAGATTTCTCTTTTTTTTGGTCTTCCTCTGTCTTTGAATGCTGTACAGGTGAGGGTTGTGTTAGTTACGTAGATAAGATCAGTGAGCCATCAGCTGGTGGAAACTGAATCTGATGGAGAATACAAGAATACTTTTAAGGTATTTGAATATGGGTGAATCAGGGTGCTGTAGTACTCTTGTTGGTTCTTTTAAAAAGTCATTATGTGCTCCTTAAAAAGAGAAATATTACTGAAGGACAAGGAAATGCAACTTTTAAAATCATTGAAGTTGTAAGCATCCTGTTAACTAAAATGTAATTCTGCTGAAGTACCTCTTGTAAATCATTTTTTAAACAAGGATATGGTCTTTAAGTCAATAGTTGAAAGACATAATGTAAACATAAGTTTAGATTTGCATTGTGTATCCTATTTCTATCAAAAGTGTTTTTTTCCAAATTGTATCAGCCTTGATGAAATTCCTGGCGTGACACTAGCTTTGTTTGTTTGTTTTACCTTGACAAACTTTTTGGAGAAAATCAGTTCTTGAGATAATAAAGGAATCAAAGATTTTTTTAATCGTTTGTTGTTGATGTTGTTAATAACTAAATATTACTTGATCATATATGTTATTACTTTATTAATCCAGTCAACAGCTGTCTGTTTGTGAATGATTTCAGAGTATTTACCATTGTACTGTAGATTGTAATTACAGTGCCTTCATTACTGTTGTCTTTGGATAGCCTCCAAATAACTAACCTTGCATTCATAATGTATTTCAAATGTTCTGGTTACTCTGCAACGTCCTTATCAAAGATCGTTCTAGTAGTAAAATTGTTAATCTGTACTAGACCCCCCAAAAAAACCAGTCACAGTGCCAGACAGCACTTGTCCAGCTACTCAAAGTACCTTTTAAAAATTCAGTATTTCTAAAGCTGATGAATCTGTTCCGTAAAATCAACAGGTAGCTATCCAGACAGAAGATGCTAAAAGGAAGGTGTCAGTATTAAACAGATGTAAACAGATTTTATTTCTGTTCTAGGGACGAAGAAGACTTGCCCGTGATGCAACGCCTGCTAAAAGAGAGAGTGAAGAGGATAAAACACAAGATAAATTAAAAGACAGTAATAAGGAAAACAAAGATACAGAGGAAACACTTGAGAATGCAGAAAAGAAAGAAAATGAAACTCCACTAGGGAGAAAAAGCACACCAAAGCAAAAAGAGAAAAAAATTAAAAAACAGGAGGAGTCTGATAAAGAGTCAGATGAAGAGGAAGAGAGGCAGAGAGAGAGGTAAGAATTAATTTGTAGCACCTTAGGAGTATATCTGTGTCCTGACAGAGCCATACTGCAAGCAAGAGTATCCACAGAGCAGGAATCCTACCAGTTTCTAAAACGTGAAAATCAAAGACCTTAATTCACTCAGCCAGACAGGAAAAAGAAAATACTATTTCAAGCTTGGAGAATTTACTATACTTTAAGGAGTGACCTTTTCTGGTAGATGGCAGGCACTATTTTTCACTTCCATTTCCTTGAAGGTCCTGCCAAGGTTGTCTTTGGGTTTTATCACACTAGTACGTGTAGTTGCCAAGGCTATAGCAGGCTGCTATACGGATGGTGAGCAACTGGGCAGTTAAAATGAAGGTGGAAAAGAGCCCCTCTTCTTCTGTGCTTAATGCTGACCACTGAACCTGCTGCTTGCTTGGGTTTGTTGTTACTTAAATGTATTGTTGGTAGGCAGGAGAGCATCTGCTAAGAAGGCAAAGGAGGAAAAATAAGTTTGAATGAAATCTAAAGATAGGTTGAAAAGGATGGCACGGAGGTACGTGGCAGGCAACGACAGAGTGACTGAGTAGTGGATGGGTGAGGAGACAGCAGAGGAAATAAAACCATCTGCTGAGGTGTACCGGGTCTGGTTGGGATGGAGTTAACTTTCCCTGCAGCAGCCCATGCAGTGCTGTGCTCTGCACCTGTAGCTAGAACAGCACCGGTATCACGCCAGGGTTGTGTCTGCTGCTGAGCAATACTGGAACCGCATCAGGGCTCCCTCCAACCCAGGGTGGGCAGGAGGTGGGGAGGGGACATCACCAGGGCAACTCACCTAAACCAACGGAAGGGACATTCCGTGCTAGGTGACACTCAGCAACAGAAGGTGGGAGAGGGGAAGGAGGGGGGAGACTCGTTACGAAGACGTCTGTCCTTCCAAACAACTGCTACGCCTATCGAGGCTCTGTGTCCTGGGACATGGCCAAACGCCGCTCGTTGTGGGAAGTAGAGAATCATTTTTTTCCTCTCTGTGCTTCTTCATGATCTTTGCTAGTTTTTCATTTTTTTTCCCTCTTCCTTTTCCCTTTAATCAAATCCCCCCCTTCTTCTTCTGAGGGGGGGTGGGAGAGCAGTTGTGGTGGAGTTTGGCTGCCTAGCAGAGTAAAACCACCACACGAGGGAAAATTGCACCCGGAGACGGAGTTTGACAGCTTGAATTGGATTTACATTCCTGGTTAAAAACAAGCTGTGACCGGTGTCTGAGCTTCTACCAGAGAAGACGTCTTCTTAGCTAACAGCTTCTGGCTGTGGTCAAGGACAGCATTTTAATTGTTTAATCTGGTTTTCCTACCTTGTTTTGCTGGTCCATGTGGCCAAATTGTGTGGATAATGAATAGGATCCGTTGAGTTAGGGCTAGGGATATTGCATCTTTTCTGCTAAAGAGATTTGAGGAGTGGAAGCAATACAGTTATTTGAAAGAAAATGTTACTGTGCAGCCCAAAGAAAAATCTTGCAGTAGACCTTAGCATGCAAAAATGCCTCAGATGGAGGTACAGCGTGGGTGTGTAGCAGGTTGCAGGGGTATGTCAAATGACTAAGACATCAAAAATAGTTTTCTTTTAAGTGGTACAGGTGGTGCTTGTCATCTTTGTTTTTCTTTCAACTATTTGCCACAACAGGATAGTTCATCTTTCACTGAGGGCCAGCAAAAATATTGTATGAAAAGAAATCCATAGTCTGTCAGTATTTCCTTTCCTGGGGACTTTTTTTTTAGTTTTACTTTTACATTACTCAATTTCACGCTAAAAATTGGTTAGACTGTGCTCGTTGGTACAATGTTTTGATACTGTGTTTAAATATTGGATATAGCTAATAAGTGTAGATAAATATTGGATATAATAGCTAATAAGATGTAGATATAGCTAATAAAAGCTGTGTAGATACTTTTGAACTCGGTTAAAAACTGTTGTAATCAAGATTTGAGTAGAGGTGTTCATATCCATGACAGGACATCATGTTGGCCCATCCAAACTTCCGTGTGCTGTTAGTAAGCTATAATCTATTAAGGAAGGTGTAGATGGAAAAAAAATTTACAAAGCAGTGTGTCAAAAGCAAGCGTGTTTTAAAAATAGCACAGGATGCAAAAAAAGGAGAACTTCTGACGCAGCCTTTTTCTTTTGTAATAGCTTGGCTGTGCTAGTTAAATGTTAAAATTGTGATTGTCACTAATTAGTGGGAATTTTGAACATGCTTTACTGCAGGGAGGAAATGGAGAACAAAGGAGAATCAGAAGGTGAAGAGGATGAGGAGGACACCGAACCCTGCCTGACTGGAACCAAAGTAAAAGTAAAATACGGACGTGGAAAGACTCAAAAAATATATGAAGCCAGTATTAAAAGCACTGAAATTGACGATGGAGAGGTTTTATATTTAGTTCATTACTATGGTTGGAATGTAAGGTGAGAACACGTTGCCTTTAATTTCTTGATTTGTTAAAAAGATTATTACTTCCAAAGCAGTGTTTGTTTTTAGGAAAAAAGGGAAAGATAGTCGGTGACTTGGCTCTGAGTTGAATTATCAACGTGGTAACAGGATCTGACTCTTCTATTTTTCAATGGTAGTAATTTTGTTCATGGTATGACGCTGTTGCATTGAAATCTCAGAATAGACCTGTATGTTTCCAAGTTTCCATCCTGCTTGAAGTGAGTAATCCTCTCTTCTCACAGGAGTATCCCTGTAATTTATTGTGTCAGCTAGCATTAGCAGCATCAGACTTTCATAGAAGAGTCACTGGGAACTGTGAAGACGTCTTCAATTAGAAGATTATCGAGCACTGAGATTTTGGCAACAAAATTTATTCTTGCGTTCAGTGTTAACTGTGATTATAAAGAACGGTTGTTACATGTAGAGAGGGTAGGAGAGAGCTAAGCAACAAAGAACTACAGGAAAAAAATCATCAAAAGCTGCTCTTGGCAGCCACGCTGATACTGCTGTAGAAATTGCTGCGGTTTGTTGTTTTTAAGAGCATTGTGATTACATAGGCAGACGTATCTCAAAAGTGATCTTTTTTAAAAAAATAAAACACTTCTGTTGTATAACTTGAGACATGATAAATCCGTAAGTTTTTAAGTAAATTAAGCAGATAGATTTTTGAGGCAACGTTAAGTTTGGGCAGGAGGAGAGGGTGGTATTCCCCCAGATACGTACATGTTTCCCTTTACCTTGTTAGTAACTCAGGAAATTTTAATAAGTACTCATGGTATATTTTGCTTTTCAGAATCTCATTCTGTCTGTTGCTATAATCTAAAGACTCAGTGAAAAAAAAGTATATTTTGTTGTTGAGGCATGATTTGGTGAAAGCACATTGGTGAAAGCTTTTGGTATATTGTGTGAAATTATTCAGAAGCTGCGTAGCCATCTCATTTCCCTAACTTGTAGTGCTTTGCCAGCAAGAGATGGGAAGGTTTGTACCAACATTCCCCCATGCCTCTGTTCATCACAAATTTGCTTAAAATCTTAGAAGGTAAATTTGTAATGGCAAATTAGAAGAGAAAAATAAATAATAAAATTTATTAGAAATTTAATCTTTGTAATGCCAGATACTGCATGTATTTGTAAAGACATGCTTTATTTATCTACCTCTCCTTGATAAATATTTTCTGTATTTCAATCTTTTAAGTATCATATTGCAAACAAGTTTTTATATGCCGTAATAAAAGTATGCTGTTATGTGCTTTCAGGTATGATGAATGGGTGAAAGCTGATCGGATTATCTGGCCTGTGGACAAAGGAGGACCAAAGAGAAAACAGAAGAAAAGAGCAAAAGTAATACTGATTATTTCAATAAGCTTCTTACAGTACCATACTTCATGACTGATTGTTCCTAATTAAAATAAAAAGATTATTTAGTCCATAGCCTAGCTTTTTAACTGATGTGTAGGGTAAAATGAGAAAAGGTTTCACGTTAATAAATACCTAATTCCCTCCCTCAGAATAAAGAAGACAGTGAAAAGGATGAGAAGAAAGAGGAGGAGAAACAAAAATCAAAGCGAGGGCGGCCCCCTCTGAAATCTACTCTTCCATCCAACACATCTTTATCCAAAACACCTAATAGCGAAGGTAAATCAGGAGCCAGAAGTGCACGGAACAACTTGTCAGATTCCTCACCATTGCCAAATGGAACAGAAGGTACATCTGATGCACTCTTGTTCTGGCATGGAAGTGCATGTAAACAGTGATGTAATGCAGTGCATTAACATGACAACTTCAGGGAACAGAGTGCTTTCAGCAGCTTTGAAGTCCTACTTAACCAGTCAGTTAAATAAAACAACAAAAAAAAATTGGGTGCAGGTTTTACTCTATAAAAATTAATATTTTCGATTTTGATTGTAGCAACACCCCGCAGGCAGACGAGACGTAGCTCAGGAATGTTTGATTCTGATAGAGGATCAAACGGTGAGTGATCTCAGTCCTGTGTATGTTTTTCAGGTTTTTTTAGTACCTTTTTTGAAGAGGTTTTTATTATTTATTTATTTTCCTTTCCCCTCCTTGTGAATTTTACCAAGAAAGTAGTTGAACTAAAACTGCTGAAGAGCACAGTTTGCTCACAGGAGAGCTATGGCATGGAAATGACAGTGCAAGTCATCCTCTTTAGCCAGAGCTTTTCAGTCTTAATCCTGAACAGACCAAATCTAGGGGTATAAGAATAGTTTTTATAATGGTAATTAAGTCCTCAGCCTCCGTAGTGCATCATCCAGTAAAGAAGTTAATTATGTACAAATTACAACGATATTTTTGATTTTTCTAAGCCTCTGTGAACAAGAACTGAAGCAAAATAATCATCTTTTTTTAGTACAGGTCCCTTGAATAATCTTCTGGTAACGGAATAGTGCTTGCGTTGTAAACAGTGTGTGATTGGTACAATAGTTTAGCAATGGACTGTCCGTATTGTGGTGTGGGAGAGGCGTTGGTTGTTTTGTTTGTTTTTTCCCTGATTGGGGGAGTGTACGTGGAAAAGGGGAGTTTTGGTCTGGTTGTTGGTTGCTTGGTTTTGCAGATGTCAGATAGGGTGACGATATCTACAGGTAGATAAACAGGTCATGGGAATATGTAAAATCATTTTTGCTAACCGGATTTGTTCATACTGGATAATTTGGGAAATAGTACTAGTACTGCTACAGTAGTTAATAAGGATTTTGAGTAACAATAAGAACTGTAATAAGTGTGTTCATTTATACACATTTTTGTTGTTATTTAAGTTTGGAGTTCGTTATTGTAAATCAATTTTAGTAGCATAGAATACTGGTAAAAGTGTTTGTGTAGTTGACAAAAGTAATTATAATTGATGATTTAGGGTGTTTTTCCCTTCTGTTTTTTTTTTTTTTTTTTTTTCATTTCTGCAGACTCTGGCTCATCTGACAGTGAAGCAGATGAGTCATCTGAGAAGAATTTGAATGAAGAATTTTCTCCAGAAACTTCAGAACTGGAAAAAAATGACAAACTAAATGATGAGAAGCTAGATGAGGAAAGCCCAAAGATTCCTCATGCACTGAGAGAAAATGACAGGAGTCAAGCGCAGCCACTAGAAACACTGAAACTGGAAGTTGAAGAAAGTGAACAAATTGTGCAGATTTTTGGAAATAAATCAGAACAAATAGAAGAAATAAAGAGAGAAGCTGAAAAATCACCTAAAGGAAAAGGGAGAAGGAGCAAGACAAAAGATTCCTCCTGTTTAGAGAATGCAAAGATTTCACCAGGAAGTCAGGAAGATGTGGCAAATGAATCTCTTACAGAAACTGAAAGATTAGACTTGTCTTCCTTGGACTGTAAAGAGATTTCCAGCACTACTGAAAGTGAAATGGAACCTTCTACAAAAGATAAGAAGCTTTTGAAAAGGAAAACTTCGGAGCAGGCATCACCGGAGAAAAGGAGTCGACGGGAGAGTGAGATGGAAGTCCCAAATATCGTATCTGATGAGAGGACCAATGAATGTACTGGGGCAGAGGAATGTAGAGGGCTGAACGCTGAAGAGTCTCTCAGAACTGAAAATGAAGAAATGCCATCCCTGGTGGCAGAATCCGTTCAGCATGGTCAAGAGATGAGGAATGAGAACTTTGAATGTCCATCTGAGGAAAATGATAATGTTCCCTTAAAAGATGAGGATGATGCAATGCCTCAGATTGGTCCGGAAACTTTGCTCTGTCATGAAGTTGACTTGGATGACTTGGATGAAAAGGAGAAGAGCGGTAGTGAAGATACAATATCGGAAAAGCCAGACCCAAATACTTCAAATTCAAACCCATCTGCCTTACCCCCTGCTGCCCAGTCAAGCTTTTCAGTGGCCTCACCTCTTACTCTTAGTCAGGATGAGTCCCGCAGCATCAAGAGTGAAAGTGACATGACTATTGAAGTCGACAGCGTGGCAGAGGAATCTCAAGAAGGGCTCTGCGAAAGCGAGTCTGCTAACGGGTTTGAGGCCAGTACTACGTCAAGCAATTGTAGCATAGCGGTGCAAGAAAGAGACATCGGAGAGAAGGGTGAGCATTTCCTCTGAAAAGTCAGTCTAATGGTTTCCAAAGTCATCTTAAGTTTGGTATTACTGTGCTAAAATTGACCGGTTTGTTTTGTCTTCTAGCTTTATGTTTCTTTCTTGCTTATAAAAAGAGTTTGTAGCAGAAATATTTGAGGTGCATTTTTATTCTTTTTTCCCTCATGTAGGTCAAAAAAGACCCAGTGACAGCAACAGTGGAACACTGGCAAAAAAACAAAAGCGTACTCCAAAGCGATCAAGTGCTGCAGCCAAAAATGAAAAGAATGGAACAGGTACGTTCCTGAGGGGGGTGGCGGGGAAGGGTATGCTATCATATAAACATGTATAGGCCCCCCCTGCTTTCATTGTTACATACAGATTATTTCTGTTAGATGGAATTTACGTTTCCATCCCTCAGCTTTGGTAATCGTTACCTTGATCAAAATCTGAAGAAGCTGAATAGAATAAGTAAATATATTGGGGACTTGTGAAAGCATTGTTAATTTTTTTAAAATATCAAACTAAAATAGTTAATTATCTGACGTAGAATATTCAGACATTTTCCGGCTGACGTAGAACATTGTGATTATTGTGTGAATCTAAAATGTTTGCATACGCTATAGCTTAAAATGTTCTGTTCCGTTAAAGCTTCCGTGCTATTAGTCATGATTCACAAGTGTTCTTTAGGTGTTTAAAGCAACATGGTGTTTATACACAATCATGTGCTATCTACCTGTATTAATACAGCCTTAATCTTTAAAAAGGGAGCTCTACTGTCTGCTTTATATTAGAACCCCAAAATATGTGACTTAAGATAGCTTATCATTGTGCTAATCTCCTTATTTTATATAAGCTTCCTTATTGCTTCTGTAGAAAAAAATGATTATTGCTCCTTAACTAAAGGGCCTGGTCAGCCCTTGACTCTCCTGCATTAAAGATCAGTTCACTTGCGAGTTCAGCGCATGTTGTATCTGATGATTCATTTTCCTGTGTGTATTTTGGAATTTTCTGAGCAAGAAGGAACAGTTCTTTCTTAATCCTTTTTGTAACTTAAATAATATTTTTAAAATGCCAGTGTTTTGTTTTGAAGTCAAGTACATTTCTCTTCGTGCAGGACAAAGCAGTGACAGTGAAGATCTTCCCGTCCTGGACAGTTCCAGTAAATGTACTCCTGTAAAACACATGAACTCATCCAAACCACAGAAGATTTCTAGATCACCTGCAAGAGTGATGTCACCTCACATCAAAGATGGAGAAAAGGATAAACACAGAGAGAAGCACCACCACCAGAATGCTTCTCCTAGAGTACACAAATGGAGTTTTCAACTCAGTAAGTTGTGGGTTTTTTTGGTGGTGGTGATTTTTTCTGGTATCATCTTAAACTGTGAAGCATAAATTTTGAGGCGTAGGATCTTCAATATTTTAGAAAAGCTTTAGCAAAGTCTTCAGAGTGAATGCTTGAATTCCATAGCTGTATTCACTACTATTTTTGTGCTTTCCAGCTTTTTTTTTTTTAAAGTAGACAGAAATTTGATTTCTCTCCACACACACACACATTCCTCTGCTTGTTGATCCCAGATGATTTTGGGCTATCTTCAGTAAATTTGGGGGTTATGAAGCATCTGTAATCCTAACTCTCTGCAGTCCTAACTCTCTCATGCTCCCCAAAGAAGTGAATGTAGTCTGAAATCCCCAGTTTTTGGTGCCATGGTCAAAATACTAAATTAAAGTTCAGGAGTCAATGCTTTAAAATTGAGGTTGTGATCTGAAGAGGTGATGATTGGATGAACAGGATGATAAGCAATTATTTGGTGTTTTTTATCATGGCTTTCTTTTGCTTTTCTCACCTGTCATTTTTTTTTTTAAAGCCTAAAACTAGGGAAGGTAAAGACAATTTTTTGAGTGTTACTCTTCCCTTCTCCACTGATGCCTTATTGTTACAGAAAGGGCTTTCATTAAGAGTGCATCTAGGAAAGATAGTTGAGTATCTACAGTGTAACCTTTCCTCATGGGCAGCATGATTCTTATTAATGTTGCCTGCCTGATTCAAATGACTTGGATTAGAGGGAGAATTTTTTTTCTGAAAGAAAAATCTGTGAATTCTCATATTCTAAATCAGTCATAGGCCTTTTTGGTGTAGTGTTACTGAAGTGTTATCTTTCACACTGCGTCTTGTATACTCTGAAAGTTGCATTCATTTTTCTAAGATCACCTTAATGGAGCTTTTCTTCCTTTTCTTCCCACTTTTAAGATGAACTGGACAATATGAGCAGTGCTGAAAGGATCTCTTTCTTACAAGAAAAACTACAGGAAATCAGAAAATACTACATGTCTCTGAAGTCAGAAGTAGCAACCATAGACAGGAGAAGAAAGCGATTAAAAAAGAAAGACCGAGAAGGTAACTTTCAAATTTGCTATATGCTTCCCCTGAGATGTTCATTTTCTTGAAAATACAGAATCTGAAGCAACTAAAGTTTGATGGTATTTTGCAGGGAAAAAAGCGTTACTTGTTTATTTTGTTCAGATATATATATTTAGAAAGAGCATCTGTGGCTTTTCAGAACTTGAACCTAACAAAAACATTTACTGATTTTTTTTTTTATTTTTTTTTAATCATTGTCCATTGGAAATTTGGACTTCCTAGTTGCAAAGCATGGTCTGAGTATATCACTTTCTGTGATGTGCCAAATCTTTGAGGTCTCTTTAATATCTAATACATATCAGAAGGAAGGTTTCTGTAGTTATTTGGACAGTCTGATACTGATATGTTCTGTATATTCAGTGTCTCATACAGGAGCGTCCATGTCATCTGCTTCATCGGACACTGGAATGAGTCCATCGTCGTCTTCTCCTCCCCAAAACGTGCTTGCTGTAGAATGCAGGTGATACACATTTCTCTGCCTTGCCAGCAACTTGCTGCCATGGACTTAAATCCTGAAATTCAACCACAGAAAGCACTCAACTGGTTTGACATTGCCAAGTATATCCTGTACACACTTCCACTGCTGGACTATATCTGTTCTACCCTCCTACCCTCCTTTTTTTTGTTGTTTGTTTGTTTTTTTAATTTACTGTTCAGAGAAATTAAGCTCATTGATAACTGAAGGTTTGTAGGCACAATGTGACATGCTTGTCATTGTGTTTGTTTTTGTTTTGTTTTTGTTTTGTTTTTTTTGTTAATGCAGAGAAAGGGCACTTATCAAATTTGAAAAGTTATGTCCAAGCATTCAGGTGTTCTAGGGAAATCTTAGAAGAGCAAGTGCACCAAGTAGACATCAGAATATTATCAAAATGAACTGAGAAACTGCTGCACTTTCACCGAGCTGTATATTGACTCTTGGTGAGTAGTTCCTCTTGTGGAAGCACTTGCTATACAGAACTGCCAAAGTATGTGTTCAGCAATGTGCCCAGTTTTAAAGATGTAAATGGGACAAAATAAATTGTGAAAGGAAGTGTAGTTGACTGAAAACTACAGTTGTAATAAGTCTTCCACTTTTTATAGGATTTTTGAGCACACAATTATGCAAATATTTTAATGTTTATTAATGTTTACAGTGGAATTGTGAATAGGTTTTCAGTGGACTATCTTATCCCTTGACAAAAATATTTTGTCTTTTTTCTATGTAATTTCAGAGTTTTTATTTTGTTACAAAAAGACAAAAAATGAAATATATAACAACGATGAAGTTATTTAACAAGATTTCTAAAGCTGAAATTTTTGTGTAAAATAAGGTATCTTGCAACTTGTTAAATATATTTATTCAGACATTGGATGTTGTATTTTTATGTATTTTTTAAAATATTAATAAAATTGGAAAAAAAAAAAATCTAGGTTAGTTCAGTCTTTCGATAAAACGTACCTATCAGTTATGGCTCTTACAGGAGGTTTTATCCAGTGGCCATGCCTGTATTAAAAGTGGGTCCGTCAATGTGTCCTCTACAATATCGATCTGTAAGCGGGCATCTGGATTAAACTATGACTTTATTTGGAAACTTTGGCAGTCCTAGTACTTACCTTGTTTTGAGGAACAAAATTTTTTGGGTTGCCCTTAAGATACTTTGTCACAAGTTCTTGTGTTTGCTATACTGCCGAATGAATTTATATCTCCCGAAGTTGAGATGCAACAATAAAGTAAAGCAACTGTGTCTGCTTTGTCTGTGGATTGTCCCACAGACAGATACATTTTGTAAATAACTCTTCGAAAACCATGTATTTAAAGCAGTTTGCATATACATTATGTATAAAAGTGATTTTTTATCAATTTTTTTATTCATGTTTGTACATTGGAGGGGGTTCTTAACCCCTTTTTCTGTGTTTAATATGCTGTAGAGTAATAACATAGATGCTCTAGACTGTATATCAGGATATTCTGGTTCACACAGCAGAAAGTCAGAACGAAACACTAGTGATGGCGTAGCATTACTAAAATTGATGTTTCTTGAAATCTCATTTTACAACATTTGTCAACTTGTGATTCCGATTCCTTCCATTTTCGCAGAAAATTAAAGAAAAAGTACTCTTGTAAATGCACTTTTTCTGTCTTTTCTTAAGCAAAGCAGAACTATTTCAATGTAAGATAAATATGGAGCTCACTAGACAGCATTAATAAAGGCTATGTTTTAAACATAGGCTTTAAATTCTATTTTTATTTAAATGATTGTTCATGTAAATGTCCAGACTTACCTAAATAGGGAAATTATGCCCTAGGGAAATTGTTGTAAAGGCTTTTTTTCAAAGTTAGCTTCCAATGTTAACCTCATAGCAGCTGTGAATAAAATAGCAATACTCATTTTAAAGGAAACAACATGGGTCACGGTTTATCAGATTATCTTCCATGATTGGTATTTATGGAAGTAAATTTTAAATTCAGTGAAACAAGGTTAATTTATATTTTATGCAGATATCTAACCTCTGTCTACAACCTGTATGAAGGTTTAAACAGACATATACACACACTCAACATGCATAAATGATGGATGAGCTCTCAGCCACCTCTCTTTTGGCATCGATACTCACTGTATGTACACTTACTGCTTCTCCTTATCTCTTAGGAATGTTTAAAGTAGTGCATGGAAAACTTCCACGAGACATGGAAATCCAGTTTAACAGATTGCTGCTGCTTCATACACAGAAAACTCCCTTCCCCATTCCCTCCTTCCACCTGCTTACCTCACACTAGTACTCATCAGAGCCCTGGAATAACAATTAACATTATTATCCTGAGAGAAAATTAACCAGCAAGAAAAGGTGGACGAGTTTCTGCCAAGTCACCAGCAAAACCTCTCGTATGTCTCCGGTTTCCTTGTTCTGTCTTTCTGGCAAGAAGTGTATCAGTTAGCCATGATTATTCAGTAGATGTTTAAAGTAATACTTATTAATGTCATACGAAACTATAGGGAAAAACAGATAACTATATAATATAGGACTATGCTGCTCTAAAATCAAAATCAACAAGACCCTAATAGGTCTTTTTATTTCTTAACTGTTATAATCCATTCATTTCTGTTTTGTTGCCATAAAGCAAACTCCAAAGTGCCTTCCAATGCCTTGAGTTGAAGTTCATACTGTTGAGGACACAGTAATTATGATTACACTGATTTAGGATATTTTTTTTAACAAGAGATTACATATCATGTTTGCAGGAACAGTCAAAAATAAAGCACCCCTCTTGGCAATCTTCCTTGTTCTGCCTTCTAATCTGCAGTTTTTGACAAAATGATACACACTATTTGAAGCTTAGTTAGGAGGTAGCAAAATTGCAAAGGATTAAGGGATCAAACTTAACAAACAGAACTACTAAAAAGAGCAGGTCTCTTAAGAAAATTCAGACCTTCCCCTCCCACCTACAGCTGATACGAAGAACTATCAGATTTCTGGCAGGCTTATTACTTCAGATTGTATCAGTAGATAATTTGAAAGTTAGAAAACAAAAATTCTGCATGCAAGGACAAAGAGTAAGAAAAGGTTCGCTTCCTTACTTGAGTTTTTACTTTTCATGAAAGTGTGTACCAGCTACATGTATACTAACGAGTTTTTATTTTATCTCTAAGGTGTAAGTTAGGCAACACCCAGTTTAATCTCCTTGTTTCTGGTTCCTCCATCAGATTGCTTGTATTCAAGAAACCACTTATTCACTTTGCTTCTGCCTGGTCTGTTCAAAGATGTCGGAACAAAATAACAAAGCATTATTTCAACAGAAGTCAATCAGACTTACAGTAATAACTGGAAGTAAAAGCACGGGCAAATAAAAGCGTGTATCTTCATGGAATATAATGCATTTAACTTTCACAGGGAGCAGCAAAGACCTTTAATTTGAAGGACAGCAGTAGAGGAGAAAGTGAGATCAGTTGCTCGCTTTGAGGTACTTTGTACAAGTTCCACTGAGATTCTAAATTTATTTTAATACACAGTAATAGATTATTGTAGGCAGCAGTTTTTGAAGTGGGTTCATGTTCTTATTTTACATGGTAATGGATACCAGAATTACACAATGGCTTTGGTGTAGAGCTGGAAGGAGAAGTGAAAGCTTAGGATTCTCAGTTTGTGTCTCAAGTCAGACTATCCACTTGAGAGTGCCTTCTTTCTCCAAATAGGTTTGTCAAGAAGATGGCATTTCACACAGAAAAGTCAACGTTAAATTCTTCTAATGAAATGTTCTTTTCCCTGTTAAAAATGTTCTTGGATATCTGAGGTGGTCAAATGGGTTTTCTGGGCAGCATTTACTGGAATTCATTTACAGCAGTAAGTCTAAGAAATGCTGTTGTGCTCTTTTTTAAGAGCATGTTTGGTTTGATCACTTGAAACAAATCTGACAGTTGGACTTGAAGACTGATTCACAAGTTGAAACAGAAAATGAGTGTGCTAAAAGTATGTTGAGCTGTTTATTTCACCATGCCCTTCTTTGTGTTTTGCAGATACTGTGCACTAAAACTTTGGTTATTTTTAGTTCTCGGTACTTGCAATTTTATTATTTGCTACAATGTGCAGGATAAAGACTACCTCTGAAGATGTAAAACATGACAGAGCAGTGTAACCAATGGGGATGTTGCCAGAGACTGACTCACTTTAATTCCAAGGCTTAAAAAAAAAAAAAAAAAAAAAAAAAAAAAACTTTTTATAATTAGCTCACACTCCTACCAAGCTGTTGCCCTCAAATTTGGGGAAAATCTGTCATTCTACCATGTTGTCTTCCTACAGCCTGATGATGAATACTCACTGCACTGTCATTTAAAGAGAACTGAAAAGATAAGACAATCTTAATTATGAAAGCAGACCGCTTCTCAACCTTTCTAAGAATAGGACTTTTCTGGCTTCCTCGTTTTGAATTATCTCACCCCTATTTATGCTGTTATTCCTGCTGCTTCCCATTTTCAGAGATCCTACTTTCTGTTTTGGAGTGGGACTGTGCTGGTTGGTTCTGCTTTAGGTCTCCAACTGTCTGCTATTTATATCAGTACTACCATTACGCTGTTGCTTGTCCTATAGTAATAGCTTTTGAAGGTGAAAAAGTGTCTTGGTTTTACGGTATTTGGCTTCAATTTACCAATACAGCTCACACATTGTGACAAAAAAGCAAGTATCGTGGCTGTTACTTGCTTTCTCTATATTTCGTTGTTTGCCAGCAAAGAAAATCAGCACTAGAGCTCCATTATAGCTGTGAAAACCTGCAGGATGTTTATCAGCAGTGCATTTGCTTAACTCACATTGTGAGCCTTGTTCTCAATAGACACAATTATTATGTGTTATTGGCTCCGTCTCTCTATTTCCCTGGTTTTCGGAGTAGCCCAGCAATATTTCCATTCCAGTCCTGTCAGTTTCTTCAGCTATTTCTAAACCACTCTGTTTCTAATCCCTCATCTGGGTACAGCTTGACCTAAATTGCCACGATCCTGCCAGCTATGCCAGTTACATAAGGAGGGGCAAGATGTGGAATTTGTATGAAATACATTGTTTGTTTTGCACAAGGGTGATTATTTCTTTTTTTTTAACAAGCCACTTGTTTACATCTATGGCCGGCTTAAAACCGTATCTCTTGATGTTCATTCATTTCGTGAAAATTACTTCCCCTAGGGATTGGTAAGGTTTAAAGCTATTTTTGAAGAAGAAAAAGAAAAAAAAAAATAGCTTGATTCCTTCTGGTTACACTCACCACAGAGGAGTGTGGGGGGAAACTATCTCAGCAGCTTCCACATTGGGTACAGCTTGTCATAGTGCAGCCTCTGATCATCTTCTCTGTCCGCCCACGTCAGGCCCAGTCTCTTAAAACCATTTTTTATTACGCTGTTCATTCTTTTCCCTTTCAGTTTATTGCCCTGTACACCCAGCGGCTCTGTCTGTGCTGCCTTCTCTACTCCCTGCTCTGCCCCGGGGCGAGGCCGCTGCACTCTGTCACCTGCAGCATTTCTTTGCCCTCCTCCCTACGTCTCTTGAAGGCAATAAAAAGCTGTATGAATGTATTTTTATTATGCTTTTCCTCACGTACTGACTGCAGGACCTTTCCCCCGCACAGGGAGGCCCCGCCGGCCTGCAGCGCCTCTCAGGCTCCACATGCATGAGGGGCGAGTTACCGGCAGGGCTCCCGCCCTTCCTTCAGCCTTGCCATCGCCTCAGCCCCTGCTCAGGCAGCGTTTCGAGGCCCAAATGGAGGTGCAGGAGCTCGGATGCAGTGGCTGAAGGGCTTAAGCCATGTCTAAGGCGGCTTCAACCATCACCCCCGAGATCAAGCTGCCCTGAGGCGGGCGGGAGAGCCCGCCATTGCGCTGCAACCTCCCGCCTGCTTCCCGCAGGGCAGACGTGCTTTTTCCTGAAGAGATAAGCAGGCCCCGCTGCGCAAACACGGTCGGAGAGGCGGCCAACACCCCTTTCCTTACCGATAAGGTGGTTTCAGTGCGCCTTGTGGCTGAGGAGGCTTGAAATCCTGTCAGCGGTGGCTCCTGGAGCGTCCCTGGAGCCACAGTGCGCACAAATCTGTCATGCGCTTGGGCAGAACGTGAGGAAAATGAGTCTTTAATCCCATACCCCAGCAAGGGCAGGATCTGTCAAACAGAGAAATAGCCACCAACTGGATTTCTGCTTTGATTAGTTAAAATTCAGATATTCTCCCCTTCACATTACATAAAGAAATGACAGTATAGGAAGTATGCTACCTTGGCAAATATTTACACGGTAAGCCCAGCTCCCTCAGCATTCTTTTCACTTTCCCTTAGAGAGGACCTAAGTTACAGAATAATAATACAAAAACAGCCATGGGCAGTTCAAGCATTGTGTGATACTATCCATGAGGGTGGTCAAGCACTGGAACAGGTGTCCCAGAGATGGTTGATGCACGGTGGGTGTCAGAGTTCAACGGACCTTTGGACAATGCCCTCAATAACACACTTTAACTTTTGTCAGCCTTGAAGTGCTCGGACAGTTGGACTTGATTGTTGCAGGTCGCTTCCAACTTAATTATTCTCTGTTTTGTGCAAATGTAGACTTTTTGAAGAGCAATTAGTGTGTTTCTTTTGTCTTTCAGTTGCATCTGTTTCTATATTTGAGACATTTTGAGCAAACAGACCTGACCATCATTTTACAGTCTTAGTCCTGAACTACAAAAGCTTGAATATTGAGTGCTGCCTGCTCTATTTAAAGAAAGAAGAACCAAACACCAAAAGGCTAAGGAGTATGATGTTAAGGTGAAATATATATATTTTTAATTGTGACATTTAGTAGAACTGTAAGTTTACAATCCTTTTGATGCTGTCTTGAAATTCTGAGTACAAGCATGGTGTAATTTAAGTGTCAGATTTACAGGTTTAACAAATTGGGAGCCAAACTGAATGGACTCCCCCCAGATTTGAACGAGATCCCTCAAGCATTGTGTGCTGACTTCCTAGCCTAGCTAATAGAAAACACTGAGAAAAGAGTTGTTGCTTAAACCCCAGGTCTCCGAGTTTTGGTATTTGAGTAGAGAGGAATGCCTCCTTGCACTGAAGTCACAGTCACATTTCTCTTGGTGTTTAGCCCCCACTTTTCTTACAAAAGATTGCTTTTGCGTCCTTTGCCTCTCATCCAGCTAAGAGCTCAAGCACTCAGTGGGGGTTACGAAAGTTTGCTCCCATCCCTGGAAGAACTCAAGGACCCTCTATTATAATCTTCCAGATGATTGATCTGATCACTCTGCCAGTACCGCTGATGTACAGGGCATTCTGCAGCAAGGCTCTTATTTGACCTTTCCTGTTGAAATTGTTCCATTCTCTGTGGGCTGACTAGTAATTGCATGATTTTCTAGCCTTTTGGTTCAACAGTCATGTAAGGAGGAAGGACCTGTGTTCCTATCTCTGCTGCAATGAACGTCACCTCCAAAGGAGTGCCCATTCACCAGCCCAGTCTCATCAAACCGCTTTTAGGCAGACTACACAGCTGTTGCCTTCTGTCCCCTCCCACCTCCACTCTGGCTCCTTTTTTCACAGCTTTCTCAGTACTCCCTCCTCAGCACCACTCCGTTTTTCATCCTTTCTCCTCCTTCCACCAGGATTGTTTCTATTCCTGCACTTTAACATGCTTCGTCAAGGAGATTCACTTACCCTCCACGCTGCACCTTACCTTTATTATTGCTGCCTTTCAGTTAGGAACTCAGGTACGAACCAGACATTATGCTGCAGTCTTTTTCTTTTTAATCATTATTATTCTGATTTAGGCTGTGCATTTCACTACCCTGTGCAGAGCAGAAGCTCTTCAACAGGAGGGATGGAGAATATACACAATTAAGCTATGTCATAGAGGTTTGAATACTCTGCTGGGAGAGAAAACATGGATTAGGTTCCCACCAGCAGAAACGGGATCTCCGCTCATTGCGCTTACTCACGGGGATAATAGCTGAAAAACCTGCATCTATCATGCATATGCAGTAGGCAAGCCCCCAAAATACATACCAGATAATCTTGCTGGCAGAACCCTACTGCATTTAGGTACAAGATAAATACCGGTGCTAGCAGAAGCTAGGCAGTTAGATATATGACTGGTGATACACTTTATCATTACACACAGAAGCGTATTGCAATTCAGTGAGCATTTTGTGAAAACCAAAGGGGACAACTGCTAGAAATCCAGCCTTTTTCATGTTTGTACCTTTGAATATCTTCCTCTTTAAGAGAGGCTTGGGAGGTACAATACCAAAAGTAATTTAAACAAACGATTAGTTAATTATACTTCAATTTAATTCTATCCTTTAAAGACTAACACATGGTTAAATCTAAAGGTAAGGCTTGGGGTCAGCAGATCTGTAACTGCTGCAGCAGCTCATCCTCAGGTTATGAGGTTCTGACCTGCTAGATGTGATGAAGGAAGTAGGGCAGGACTAGTTCCCTTAAAGGATAAACTGTTGATTATGAGTAAAAATTTTAACTTAGCCTCTGTGAAGTCTGGGAATGCCTACAAAGGCAAGCTTATCTGTCCTTGCAGTGCTGAAATACTGATTTTTGCCTTCACAGCTTTTTGAAAACAGGGTGCTGACAGCAACCTGGTACTCAGGAGGACACAGCTACAGCCCTTTGCTAATTAATACACGCTAATAAATACGTGCATAATGCAATAATGATAATAAAGAGCGTGCAAAGCACTGAAACAGTGAGTGATGCTTTCAGTGTCATAGTCCACGAACCCAGTTGACAAAGGCTTACGGGACACCATTTTCTGAATAACATCATTTAAGCTGTTTGCCAGCTAATGCTGCCTCACCAAGGAAGCAAAGGGAAGTCAAAGTTCAGCAACGCAAAGTAACCTTTAAGAAAATTTTCACTGTTGCTCTGCCTGCCCCGCCTCAGTGCCTTAGTTACATTGATGCACTTTATTTCAAGGCTAAAATATATTTGTATCATCGTTCTTCAGTCCAGAGAACACCGTGGGAACACTGCAACATCCCCTAAAGGAACCTTAGTCAGTATAAGCACACTGTTCCTGCAGCACTCAGAGTTTTTATCCAGGCAGGATCATTTCAGGGTAGCAGCTATCAATAAAACATTCAATCAGCAACACTTTAATCCTGTTTGCTTACAGAGCACGGGGAGGGAGAGGCAAGAACTGGTGCCTGAATTGATTTTCAGAACGCATGTTTTCCCTGGATAACAGTGGGTTAAGGTGGCTTTAAAACTGGAGTCCAAGGAAGCTGGGGAACCTGAAAGTAATTTATTAACTAAGTCTCTCTAATACTTGCCTAACCTTTAGTACAATAAATCTGTCTTAACAAATATTTACACATCTTCCTACCCCCAAAAATCTAAAACAGGAGGGAAAAATATATGTATTTTTTTAATCCTCCTCAATTCAGGCTCAAGGAGATTTGCCCGAAAGATACGAACATCCTCCAGTCCCATCACTTAAACTCTTAAGTCACTCTTCTGAGTAAGTGTTCTCTTTCCACACTAAAATGCAAGGAGAAAATGGAATAATTTCAATTATGTTACCTTAAAAGTCTTTTTGTGAGACATTTAAAGGAAAGCCTTAAATATTTAATACGGATACATTGCTTCTAAGGGCCATAACGTTTATTGTCTAAGTGTAGCAAACAATCTGGATGTTATTAGTCTTTTATTCCTTTGAAAAAATAAAAACCTGGACCTTCCAGTCTTGCTGCCTTATTTGGGCTATTTTTCAGCCTTTACCATTTTAGAATTAGCTGTTAGCCATCTCCAAGGTAACAAGGCACAGGCTATGTAGGAAAAAGCAGTGATGTGGATACTACAAAACACGTCAGTGAGAATATACGAGCGTATTTGTTTCCTCCACCTTTGAAAGGCATACAAACAGATTTCTGTGGAGAGCTGGAGCAGCTTTAAACAGCAGCAAGCAGAGCAGTGTCCAGTGGAAGGGGCAGGTGTACTGTGCTGCAGTCAGTGCCCAGTAATCCATAGCCCAGACAGCTGAGAGTTATAGTAGTAAAGAAAAACAACATTCAAAAAAAAAAAAAGCAAGGCAGGAAATTGTGTTTTCAAATCTCTGATGGAATTCAAAAGCTACAGACAAGCCAACAACAACAAAAAAGCACGCAGGCAGGCCTCTCCTGCCATTTCTGTTCCTTGCTGTTGCCTATGTAAGAGCTATCATCAGCTGCCTGTTTCTGTGTCAGTCTTCATTGCTTGATATCTCAACGTATGTACCAATTCTGACATCCAGTTCCATTTGTTACTGTGTCTTATTAGTGAGACCTACAGCAGAATGTGCTTGCTAGCTATCAGGACGTTATAGTGGTTACTGACGAAAGTGCACTCTATTTTTCCTCTGTTCTGTACTCTAGGACGCAGCTATTTGATAATGAAACAGGAATGAGCTGTCATTCCACTGTACGAACAGTCTGACTACAGAATCTCAGTTATCAGGAGCCTTTCAAAGGAGTACAGTTTTTTTCCAAACCAAAACGACATCATCAGAACAGCCTTCACAAACTTCTCTGTACTCAACCAGCAGCAAAAAAAGGCACCATCCTGTGCTTATCTTGTACTTCAGCTGCGTGAATGCCACCAGAGAGGAGCAACCTACCAGCAAGCTCAGTGCTCAGAGTGCATCATACCCGCATCAGACAACGAAGGCAGTTTTACAGGACCCCCAGGCTTCCCAGAGGGAAACAAGGAGAGCACAGGAGCTGCCTTGGGCGCAGGTGCTGCTAATGACACACTCATGTCGCTTGCCAAGGAACGAGCTGGTGAAACATGAGGCAAACATAACCTAGGGATACACTGGCAAAGCATCCCTGCCTACCTGAGCTCATTAGCTGCAGCAGTTGACTGCCATTTGCAATAACCCTCGGCTCCATGCTCTAATAATCACCAGCCAGCCCTCCAGGTGACTCCGAATGATCACAGGGCTCTGAGAGGGTGGCTGCTAATGAAACAACTGAAGTTCTTCCCGAGTTAAGAGATATAACGCATCCACAAATACCTCCCTGATGAAATGAAGTTATCAGTCTGGTTATCTGTCAGCAGCTTCAAGCAGCAACAAACAAATGAGACTCTGTGAGAGAGGATGAGGAATAAGGCTGCAAACAAAACGTGGCTCTCAAGCAGCATCCTAAAAAGTATCTTTGGAAAGAGCATACATACAATCATATGGGTTCAATTCATTTTACTTGAATTAAATAAAAAAGTGCATTTCCATATCACACTTTTATTTTGCCTCTGAATCAGTCCTAACAGAAGAAATATAGCTTTCCCACCCCCCCCCAAATTTAACCATACCAGTCTGCAGGCCCTGAAAGAGGTTGTATTAGTATTATTCCATTGTAGAGTGAAAAGGACCTCAGAAACAGACTCCATTGCCAGCCAACACTTGCTAGCTTCATGTGTAACCCTTCATGGTTTCCACTTTCCAAACAGCATCTAGAACTCTCTTCGGAGTTGCTGGACATGCAACTTGACAGTAGAAAATCCAAAAGGTGTTCCTGCCCAATGAACACTGGCACTGCTTACAAAGTCTGAACAGAGGGCTCTTGTCTAACGAGGTTGGCCAAGCAGTCCTGCTTTAGCTGCCAGAGCTTCGTTCTGCTGAATATGATACTCCTGGAATCTCATGGAGATCCTCTGTGTCATTTTTAAATACTTCTGTAGGCAGTGGTCTGAGCAAGTCATCTGGAGGAAAAGGAAAACAGAAGGCTTCAAACAATAAGTCAAACACCTCCCCAAACAGGACCCAGAATATAATCATCCACAGGGATGTAAGGTTAGGAGACCGCATCTCTTGTCTGTGGTTAGTCTCAAGCTGAGGATCTAATTGGTCACAGTCTCTCTGTGCAGTACAAAATAGTAAGTTTGGCTTTTAAGGAATGCATGAAACATCTTTTAATATTCATTCTTAATAAAACATCTTAGATCTAGGAGATATTACCATTTCATCCTTGGACAGCTTTTGTGAAACTGAAGTACAAAGCCATTTTATTTTGCAGTGAATACTAAATCTATTTTTCCTGTTGTTGCTTTCCCTCCTTTGTCTGAATTCAGCTTTATAAGCACCTATTTTTGACAGCCAAATATGGCGCAGTGTCTTAGCTCAGTTTATCCTTTTTTTTTGACCTTGTTCCTTTTAGTTCTATCATTCTTCTTGTACCTGCTTGGTTTACCTTCACAAGAAGCAACCAGAAACCCTCTGAAGCTCTGTTAGCCATCTAGCTGGGCAGGGACAGAAATAACAAGACCTTTTCCACAGGTACTGTTATTTATTTTTTCCCTTTCCTGTAACTGTTGAGAAAAAGCTAAGAAATCTATTTCTGAGCTTCAGTTCTACCAATCAGATACTCTGTGCCATGGTTCCAAACCTTGCTATCATTGTCAAAGTCAACAAACTCGGATAAAAAGGAAAGATGACCACATTGCACGCTTACTAGAAACCCAGAAATTGCTTTGATTCTGCTCAGTAGAAAGGGATGTGAAAAGCAGAGGGGCTGGAAGTGAACAAGACAAAGAACCTGCAACTAAAAACCCTCTCAGTTCCACTCTCCTCTCTCTGCCTGGCCTGGCACCAGTTACAGCAAAACCTGTTAAGCAGGAGTTAAGTCTGACTAGGAAACAAATGCTGCTGAATTCTGGAACTACCCCAAGCCACATCTTCCCGAGGGCGTGGTATTTGTGATACGGTGCCTGGGGAAGTCTGGACTTGCACTGGAGACTGCTGTAAGGAAAGAGGTCAGGAGCTGCTTTAACAAACACAGTCTCAAAGGAAACTCACAGAGGTATTTGTCTTAACTATTTATTAAGAAACTACAACTTGAAATAGGAAATTAGGATTAGATCAGACCAGTAACCCATCTAGACCAGTCTGCTGTTTCCAGCAGGGGCCACAGCCAGATGCTTTGCAAGAAAATCCCTAAAAGATAAGTATGGAACAAGCACCCCTTCCAAATGTTTCTTCCTAGCCTCCACTCTTAAACAGATGGCGCTTCTACAGCCAAACACGACTCCTTTGCAGATCATAGAAGGTGAAGCAAAAAACAGATGATCAGAAGCTAAGAATATTTTTTTGGATGAGCTAAACACCCTTTACAATTAATTCCTCTCCAATGAGCATTCCTTGGTTTTGAATCCAGGTCTTCAACAAAAGACAACATGAACCCTTATTTTTCAAAGAAATCTTAGTAATTCTTTAGCAAAAAAAAAAAAAAAAAAAAAAACCCTAACTCTGTTAACTAGAAGAACTACTCTGACCACCTGTAATCAAGAAAAATTCCACTAAAACAGACAGAGAGATCAGGATAACAAGAAATCTGTCTCGGAAAGATAGGAGAGCTTTGCTTAGTGCAGCAAAACAAAAGCTGGAAAGAGACATGATTTTTGCCTGCACCAAGGGGCAGCTGTTAAACTCCAAGCGAAGGTTATTAGACTCTTACCAACTTAACTAGGAAATACTGGAACAGCCTCCGAACTTGAGAGAAAAGGTAAAAAAAAAAACCACACAACTCATCTTATCCAGAGCCTAATCTTTTTTGCAAGTTGCTATATGAGGGAGCTCCCTGCAACGCAGAGAGCTGGATTAAGCAGCCAGAGTTCTGAAGGCCTACGTTTCTCGGACTCTACAATGCAGCAAACACGGGTAGGATTCTGCCTGTGGGGAACTGGGTGCAGACTGCAGAGGCATGCAGCTTCCATGCCCCTAAAGCTATCATCCATCGGCACAAGAACTTCCTCTGATAGCTCAGAGAATAAAATCCGCAGAACTGCATGAAGCAGCCACTGCTCACTGAGAGACCAGGAAGACACAGACCTCTGTGTATATTCACTGAAGAGAAGACAAGGACAAAACGTAAAGAGGCCCTGGTTCATTATTTGTGTGCAGCTGATGCTGCAACACATGGAAAGCATTTGGCTTTTTTTTGTTTTTGTTGTTTTTTACAGCAGACTGTTAGGGTGCAAAGAAATATTAGTTATCACCTTTGG
The DNA here is from genome assembly GCF_011077185.1 of Oxyura jamaicensis. Taxonomy (NCBI): domain Eukaryota; kingdom Metazoa; phylum Chordata; class Aves; order Anseriformes; family Anatidae; genus Oxyura; species Oxyura jamaicensis. The sequence goes on along the minus strand of NC_048897.1, from coordinate 49,531,596 downwards.
ACGTGTTTACAGAAGCAAAGCTACAGACAAACTATTTCCCTTCCTTCCACTAGCACGCTTCCTTTCTCACTTGGAAGCTGCACGCCACAACACCTACACTCCTCCAAAACTGCTAGCTAGCTTTTTAGCTCGTTGAAATATCAAAACCTTGTAAATCACTTTTGAAATTCGAACATTAAACAGAAATTCTACTAAAAGGTAATTAAAAACACAGGAAACATTTACGTACCTCTTCTGGTTTCACCTCTCTGCTAGTGAAATCCTTTACACAATCTAGGAAGCAGTTTTCTGTGATTTTGTTGTATGTTCCCAGGAACTCCTTGAACTATACATAAAAATTGAACACACGAGTGTTTAAAAAAATCAACATCAATTTTTCTTACACAGAGCTTCATGAGCCATCTGGTGACAGCAAGATTTCAATGACAAGTCACTAGAAGATCTTACTGTCAGTCATTAGATTCAGCACGAAATGCTGTTAGCGCTCAAATAAACCAGACGTTACAGGTGCCAGTGGTCAGACTTTTAAATGTTGGTTATTACAGAACAAATCTCAGAAGACAACTGAAAGAACCTTTTCTCCTTCTCCAGGTCCTGCTGCTTTTACTCTGTGTGACAAAGCAACACGAGACCTTCAAAGCCACTGCTCAGGAATACGGCATCTTACCTGCTTGATCTGATCAGATTCCGATATTTGTCCAGCCATATTCTACTGCCTGCGATTCAGTCACCTGTTCTGAAGACAGAAGTTGAGTTTGACACAAGAAGCACACATCTCGACTGCAACATCTTACAACAGAATGGAATTTTATACGCTCCTGAAATGTATTTACAGGCAACGTTGCTAGCAAACTTTCAAGCCACCCACTGGATGGCAAGTTATCTATTTGAAAGGTATTCAGTTAAAAGAGCATCCAACATAATTCCAGATGCTAAATCTTTACAGATCCACCTCGAACTGCTGTCCTTTAAACACTTTTTAAGTATTTCAAGCAGTTAAAGTAACTATGCAGGGAAGAGAAAAAATCATAAATGTTTTCAAACACAAAGTAAAAGTGGAGTGGGGTGGGGGAGAAGCAAGCAATAATGTTATCTAGCTTGTAATATCAGTAACTTCAGATGTCATTTGTAAAGACTGCAAGGATAAGTATAAAACAGTAACAACTCTGAATACACCAGCATGGATCTGAGAAGCAGACACAGTGCTTCTGTGCAGCTGCATTCTCGCCAAACCCTTTAACCAGAGCAAACGTGCTGGTCTTTTATATAGCAAATTAAAGGCAAGAAATCATAAAGCAATGAGAACAGCCTTAAAGGAAAACAAACAAATACAAACGGAAGAGTAAGCAGCCAGGATGCGAGAATTTAAGCAAGCATCCTTAAGGAAGGCTCACATTCCTCATTCAACACCCTAAACAAGTTAAGGCTTGAATATGAACCTCCAGGCTTCCTAGAACAGCGAAACCTAATCTTTCTTTCCCTTACTTAACAAATTATCCAAGACCTGTCACAGATGATAATGCAAGTTAATATTACACCTTGAAGAGAACAAGCTCCTTCAGTTTTATTCACTACAACCAGTGGAAGAAAAATTAGTACCAAAGTGTAATTTGTGAAAAAAGTTCATCTAGCCCTGTAGCAAGGGCAACTTGTAATTATTCTTTCATTATGCTTTGTCAAATTTTGAGCCAGACGTCCATGTTTTAGAAAGCTTAAACAATTTCAGTCCCTCAGCAGGGGCAGGGGGGAAGGGAGAGGGTAAGTAAGCCTTCTGAACAAGAGAAAGAAAACCAAGTAACTAAACAGCACTATGGAGCTCTTGCAAGCATGCAGTCTCCCTCCCCCTCCCAGTAGCAGAATAATTATGTTTGCCTGTTAAAATTCCGCTTTATCACTACATAGGAAGTGTGTGGTGATAGAATTCAGGGACTGAAGATAAGGAACACGCATGAATTTTGGATTTAAGATACCTGTCCCCATGACCACGAATTACCATGGGCAGATAAACTACACAGGCTATTCTTTTTAAAAGAACCTGCAAAATAAAGTTACTGAGAAAAAACAAAGCGTTACTCAGGTTAATGTAACCTCTAACTTGTTTTAAGAGAAGACGCAATTGTCATCTGGGACAACTAGTGAAAACGGATGGCATCTCCGCTCCCTCATTTCTCAGTCTATTACAAGGAAGGAAAAAAAAAAAAAAAAAAAAAAACCAGAGACAACTCTGGCAAGTCACTTTAAAGAGATTATTAAACAGGCAGCTAAAACACACTGAGAACAGAGAAGACTTTTGTCCTCTCCCAAGCACAGAGAGCGAAAAGCTTCAGCTCCTGTCAGTGCCATTTCCTCACACTGCGTATTGCTTCACTGTTTATAACAAACCTGATCTTTTGTTCTTCTGTCACTGCTTTGGCAAGCTTAAAGTTCCACCAAGCTGTCACACTTGGGAAACAGCTCTGATTCGAAGCAGCCCAATGGCACTATCTGGTTTTAAATGTCTGAAGCACTAGTCCCTCTACAGGTATTTTTCACTTTCTGCACTGCAGACACTGAAATTATATGGCTCTAGTGCACTGTGAAACACCAAAAAAGTGATCCCAGAGCCCAGAACAGGACTGGCACCTTGACTAGCATAGCATCCAGCTTCATACTTAGCTGCTCAAACAGCTCCAGCACACCTCGGGTTTAATCCCACGTAGCCTGCCTTACTTTGCTCTGGGCTAAATGCAATTTCAAAATCCAGCATTGCACTTTTCAACACCACACACCGAAGGAAGCAGACAGCTCTGAAGGATGGTGGGTGATGGTGTGAGAGGGCCTCACAATCTCTGTGGTCTGGATCATGGGGAAAGCAGCAATAGCTGGGGGGGGGGTCTCCATTCTCAAAGGGCCCCAGTGCTCCTCCAGACATGTTTTTATGTACCAGAAAGGTGTTCTGTGAAAATTGGACTCTCTGAGCCAGATTAACAACTAAGGAGAACTTGGGGTTCAACCTATTCAAAGCTATTCTTCGTGAAAGCCAAATCCCAGCTCCCCGCCCTGTTTTAGAACCTGGAAAGCACTCCTAGTATTTCCTTCTGCTGCTGCCACAGAGACTTGAAATCACCAGGTAGTCACAGCTTCTCTTTAAAAAGGTAAAGGCACGTTATTAAACAAAAGCAGTAGTTAGGATAAGGATTGCTAGCTAGTGTGGGTCAATCATCTACCAGCAGCCAGAAGTACAGCTATCAGAACTCTCCTAAAAATTGCGTACGTGTGGGAACGTGATTTCCCCAGCTGTATTGGCAGTCTTTTGAAAGCTGAGGGCTTACAAATAGAGCTTCGAAGTGACAATAACCAAAAGCTGTGTTCCAGTTATCATTACCTACAGCTGAAGAGCCTGCCTCCATTTAACAGCCAGGTGTTCCCACATGAGAGACACGTGCAGCAAATTCCATTGAGGAACTCATTTGTTTTTTTCTCCCCACTGATGTAATGAACATTCATGCCAGTTACCTATCTTGAGTCAACAGGATCCTTCCCATGGAAACTAAACAAGCCCGGCGTTTGGATTTTTATCGTTTTTCCCCTCAACCTTTTTGCTGGGAGCTGAGCACTACTGGGAAAGGTTAGACATAGCGCGTAGGGACGGGGCTTAGAGGGTGACATTGGCAGTAGGGGGATGGTTGGACCAGATGATCTTGAAGGTCTTTTCCAACCTTAACGATTCTAGGATTCTACCGAGGGCGAGATCCAAAGACAACGCGAGCGCAGGGCGGGCACCACACACACGAGGCTGTAATTTTATTTTTATTCTCTTC